>NC_048568.1:29990000-30345000 GCF_013265735.2 Oncorhynchus mykiss
GCAAAGTTTACAGGTAACTTTTGAGATATTTTGTAGTGATGTTGCGCAAATTGGAAGCTGTGTTTTTCTGGATCAAACGCGCCAAATAAATGGACATTTTGGATATATATCGACGGAATTAATTGAACAAAAGGACCATTTGTGATGTTTATGGGACATATTGGAGTGCCAACAAAATAAGCTTGTCAAAGGTAAGGCATGAATTATATTTTTATTTCTGTGTTTTGTGTCGCGCCTGCAGGGTTGAAATATGCTACTCTCTCTGTTTACGGCTGTGCTATCATCAGATAATAGCATCTTATGCTTTTGCCGAAAAGCCTTTTTGAAATCTGACATGTTGGCTGGATTCACGAGTGTAGCTTTAATTTGGTATCTTACAAGTAAAAGTTTTATATTATTATTTCATTTGAATTTGGGGCTCTGCATTTTCCCTGGCTATTGGCCAAGTGGGACGCAAGCGTCCCGCCTATCCCAGAGAGGTTACAATGATGAAAGCACCATATTCCACCCACACAGCATAGTAGGTACGCTATGTACAACCACTCGTGTATCTAACAACTGAAAACTGTTGCCTTGCCCAACAATATGGCCGACACACAGTAACAGACTGGCACCAAGCTGATGAACACCCACTGACAATAGCCTGAAATGCAACATCCTTAGAAACCATGAGCTCCTGAGCTGAACTCTTGTGAAATACCTCGGTCTTAACGATACTACACGCTCCGTCTGTCTGCTTGTCATACGTTTCCTTGTCCTGTTGTACTCTGTGCTGCGCTGCATGTGCTCATTGAGTGCTTGTCATATGTTTCCTTGTCCTGTTGTACTCTGTGCTGCATGTGCTCATTGTGTGCTTGTCATACGTTTCCTTGTCCTGTTGTACTCTGTGCTGCACTGCATGTGCTCATTGTGTGCTTGTCATCTTAAATTGTGTTTAATATCCTTCCCAGGGACTGCAGTTAAATTAGCCGGCCGGCTAAAAACAGGCACTTAATGTGAACTGTCCCTGTAAAACTAAATGTAATACAGTAAAGTAAATTGACATACTGATGTGATGAGAAAGCTGTCGAAATTTGGAGAGACACATATTGCAGTCCTGTGTAGCTCAGTCAGTAGAGCAAGGGGCTTACAACACCAAGGGTCATGGATAAAAGCATCTGCTAAATGGCAAATAGTATTATATATTAGTTTGTTGCAATCCCTTTGGCACTAATTTCAGAACCTTGATGTCATTTTTCAAAACTCTAGACAACTCACAACCGATGATCAAAATGCACATTTTTAAATCTAACACTTTTTCCAATTGCTTGGATACAATACACAAAGCTAAGATCATTTGTTCATTGAACTAAAATCACCTGTTCAAAATGACAACTTAAAGTACTACCATTTCAAAATGCAATTCACACATTACATCTGAGATGACTGCCTATTCATTTCATTACAATGATCTAACTATCAATTGATACAACTACTCAATGAGTTTTATGGAAACTGACAAACAATATTACATGTTTAGATCATGAAAGTTTCAGGATAACGAGATCCATTGACACCAATTACCTTGGAACATGAACCAATTGGACTACATTATCTATGGATGTAATATTTCATCATCATTCTTTATAAGACACAGTCTCTATGGTCCCATGTACCACTTTTCCAGACCATGTTTTTAGATTGGTGTTTTTTCCCACTGAACTGCCGCTCACTGAATGTGTTTTGTTTATCGCACCATTCTCTGTAAACTCTAGACTGTAGTGCATAAAAATCCCAGGAGGGCAGCTGTTTCTGAGATGCTGGAATCACCATGTGGCACCAACAATCATACCACGGCCAAAGTTGCTTAGATTACGCATCTTGCCCGTTCTAATGTTTGGTCGAACAACTAAAGCTCTCTACTCTATACACGCTATATACTAAGTTGCAGGCAGCCACATGATTCACTGTTCGGAGGAGCAGGTGATTTGCGTTAACACACAGGTGTACCTAATAATGTGTCCGGTGAGTGTATGCAGGCCCTTGTAATTGCTTTTCCAATACTGATGATTCATTTCACATTGTGGTACAGGTATATAGTGAAATGAATGGTATCCACCTACAACAGAGATAACATGGAGCTGGCAGGTGATCCAGGTCACAATAGAGGTCAAGCAGTGGGAGGAAGAAGACGAGGAAGACGTGGTGGTCAAAGGAATGGCAGGGGACCACTACTCAGAAGGTGTGCTTGTCGTGGGCCTCGTTTGAGGAGGTGTGGGGGAAACGTGGTAGAGGACAAGGCCACGGACCAAGACAGTGGCAACAACAGCAAAGTGTC
This sequence comes from Oncorhynchus mykiss, assembly GCF_013265735.2. NCBI lineage: Eukaryota > Metazoa > Chordata > Actinopteri > Salmoniformes > Salmonidae > Oncorhynchus > Oncorhynchus mykiss. The sequence goes on from NC_048568.1 coordinate 29,992,318, forward strand.
CAATGAAATCCGAGCAATAGTTCTAGACCATGACGTAACTCATGGCAGGACAATGACTGAGGCAGCTACAATGACTCAACCAAACCTCAGAAGATCAACCGTGGCCTCAATCATCAGAACTTTCTGCAATTAGAACCAGTAAGTTTTCAGCATGCACTAAACATTAGGCTACTCTCAATTGTCAAATGACTGTATACTGCATGCCAATGTGTACCACAGAGTATGTAATGTGACCAGCTCTACTTGCACATCTATCACTCCAGTGTTAGACGCAAAATAATTACAATTTAGCATTATGGCCTATTTATTGCCTTACCTCCCTACTCTTCTACATTTGCACACACTGTACATAGATTTTTCTATTGTGTTATTGACTGTACGTTTGTTTATGTGTAACTCTGTTGTTTTTTGTGGCACTGCTTTGCTTTATCTTGGCCAGGTCGCAGTTGGAAATGAGAACTTGTTCAACTGGCCTACCTGTCTTACTGTAATGTCTTACTGTAACGTTCCCTGCAGAATTGAGACTAGGCCAAATAGGGGAGGCAGAAGCAAAATTCTGACTGACCAATAAGAGCGGGCTGTGGTCAATTTGGTTCTGGCCAGAAATGATATTCGTCTTACAGAAATCAGCAGCACATCTTGGACAATGTTCAACAATGTGGAAGCCATAAGTTGAAAAGTGTGGAAGCCGCATGCTGAAAAGGCACCAGGTGTCTCTAAACCAGCTATACCATGTGCCTTTTGAAAAAAATGCAGACAGAGTGAAGCAACTGAGGACCGAGTATGTTCAGTTTCAAGATGCCTGTTGTGAAAAATAACCCCCAAAAATCTACATCATTGTAATCAGTAATTATCTTTCCAAATGACTTTTTAGAGGGTGATGGAGCTGGATGCTAACAAAAACCATCACAAATTCCTCTTTTTGGATGAGGCAGGCTTCAACCTGGCCAAGACAAGGAGGAGAGGTCAGTCATTGGCCAGTGGTCAACCATCCAAGTACCTGGACAACATGGGGCCAACGTCACCATTTGTGCTGCTATATCAGAAGATGGTGTGGTGGGACACAGACCTCGTATTGGATCATATAATGCAGCTCTCCTTGTAACCTTTCTTTATGAGCTAAATCAGGTCTGTAGAGCTGATGGCATGACCTATGTCATTGTGTTGGATAATGTCAGGTTCCACCATGCTCAAATGGTGCAAGCATGGTTTCAGGCCCAACCACAATTTACCACCCTGTACTTACCCCCATTCTCTCCTTAACCCAATTGAGGAATTTTTCTCCACATGGTGGTGGAAGGTATAGGATAGGTGCCCTCATGAATAAGCCACCCTTCTCCAGGCCATGGATGACGCATGCAATGACATCACGGCTAACCTGTGTCAGGCCTGTATTCGCCATGCCCGAAGATTCTTCCCAAGATGTTTGGCTAATGAAAACATCCATTGTGATGTGGATGAGAACCTGTGGCCAAACCCACAAGACAGGTTTGATGGAAATATAGAAGTACAGTAATCAATCCTTTGTTTAGCTTTTTACAGTAAGCCAGGTGAGGAATACTGCAGTTGATGTTTTACTGTAGTTTCTCATTTTTTTTGTAGCTAATTATTTTTGCTTTGATTCAAAGAAACCTGTTGTGACTATTGTATTTCATCAATAAATGTCTCTTTGTTCAATGATTCCACTGTGTCTGTAGTATTCGCTCTACTAGTTATTTTAGTGATGTATTTACATATTTCATTATGGTACATGTATCACATTTTGTACTACAATATGTTTGTATGACCAACTACATAGTTTCACTATCTTGTGTGTGGGTGATCTAAATTAATGTTCCTACGGTATTTCATGATAAATTTGTTATTTGAAATAATGATTTTGCAAGTGCAAGATTTCATTAAATATATGAATGCACAATGCAATGTTTTGAACATGGGACAGCCTGTGTTACAAGTGATGACCGTTTTGAGTTTTGGTTCTGAAATTGTGCCAAAGTGATCGTAAAAAACTGTATTATATATTATCTGCCTGAGACCACAGCCCAATTAAAATACTTGTGTACTCGTTTCTTTGACGTAAACTGTATCCAATTTTATGAAATTCTGCTATTTTTGGTTTGTGTGAGGCTTTCGATTTGGTTCGCAGTAATGAGTGTTTATCATTTGTTTACTTTGTGTTAATAATGTAGTGCCACTTCAGCAGCGCTCCAGGAACCAGACTTCGTTGTGTCGGTGTGCGGCTGCGGGGCTGGTATAGCCGGCCACGATGAAGGACTCACTCACACACAGCTGTGGAGAGTCCAGCACCTCGCCCAGAGCATGGATCTCCCCTAGGATAGAGGTCTCAGTAGTGGGTCCACTGAACGACCTGACAGGGGTAGAGAGAAAGAGATGGATGAAAGGTTACACAGTTACTTTAAATCATTACATCATCACGTAGCAATAATAATGTGTATCCATGTATTATAATAGAAACATTACTTTTGTAAATATACATCGAGTGTACAAAACATTAAGGACACCTACTCTTTCCATGACAAACTGACCAGATGATCCCTTATTGATGTCACTTGTTAAATCCACTTCAAAAATTAGTGTAGATTAAAGGGGAGGAGACAGGTTAACCTGTCTAGGAACGGGGTTCCACTAGCAATGAAATCGCAGGGCTCCAAATTCAAATCAACAGAAATCTCATAATTCAAATTTCTCAAACATACAAGTATTAGACACCATTTTAAAAGATAAAATTCTCCTTAATCCAACCACAGTGTCCGATTTCAAAAAAGCTTTTCGGCGAAAGCAGAACAGATCACTATGTTAGGTCAGCAACTAGTCACAGAAAGCATACAGCGATTTTCCAACCAAAGAGAGCAGTCACAAAAAGCAGAAATAGGGAAAATTAATCACTAACCTTTGATATTATTCATCAGATGACACTCCCGGGACAACATGTTACACAATACATGTATGTTTTGTTCGATCAAGTTCATATTTATATCCAAAACATCCCTTTACCTCAAACATCCCGTGAATTTGCACAGAGCCACATCAATTTACAGAAATACTCATAATTGATAAATGATACAAGTGTTATTCACAGAATTAAAGATACACATCTACTTAATGCAACCGCTGTCAGATTTTTAAAAAAAAACTTTACGGAAAAAGCAAACCATGCCATAATCTGAGTACGGCGCTCAGAGACCAACACAACCCAAAAATATATCCGCCATGTTGGAGTCAACAGAAGTCAGAAATACAGTGCCTTGCGAAAGTATTCGGCCCCCTTGAACTTTGCGACCTTTTGCCACATTTCAGGCTTCAAACATAAAGATATAAAACTGTATTTTTTTGTGAAGAATCAACAAGTGGGACACAATCATGAAGTGGAACGACATTTATTGGATATTTCAAACTTTTTTAACAAATCAAAAACTGAAAAATTGGGCGTGCAAAATTATTCAGCCCCTTTACTTTCAGTGCAGCAAACTCTCTCCAGAAGTTCAGTGAGGATCTCTGAATGATCCAATGTTGACCTAAATGACTAATGATGATAAATACAATCCACCTGATGTAATCAAGTCTCCGTATAAATGCACCTGCACTGTGATAGTCTCAGAGGTCCGTTAAAAGCGCAGAGAGCATCATGAAGAACAAGGAACACACCAGGCAGGTCCGAGATACTGTTGTGAAGAAGTTTAAAGCCGGATTTGGATACAAAAAGATTTCCCAAGCTTTAAGCATCCCAAGGAGCACTGTGCAAGCGATAATATTGAAATGGAAGGAGTATCAGACCACTGCAAATCTACCAAGACCTGGCCGTCCCTCTAAACTTTCAGCTCATACAAGGAGAAGACTGATCAGAGATGCAGCCAAGAGGCCCATGATCACTCTGGATGAACTGCAGAGATCTACAGCTGAGGTGGGAGACTCTGTCCATAGGACAACAATCAGTCGTATATTGCACAAATCTGGCCTTTATGGAAGAGTGGCAAGAAGAAAGCCATTTCTTAAAGATATCCATAAAAAGTGTCGGTTAAAGTTTGCCACAAGCCACCTGGGAGACACACCAAACATGTGGAAGAAGGTGCTCTGGTCAGATGAAACCAAAATTGAACTTTTTGGCAACAATGCAAAACGTTATGTTTGGCGTAAAAGCAACACAGCTGAACACACCATCCCCACTGTCAAACATGGTGGTGGCAGCATCATGGTTTGGGCCTGCTTTTCTTCAGCAGGGACAGGGAAAATTGTTAAAATTGATGGGAAGATGGATGGAGCCAAATACAGGACCATTCTGGAAGAAAACCTGATGGAGTCTGCAAAAGACCTGAGACTGGGACGGAGATTTGTCTTCCAACAAGACAATGATCCAAAACATAAAGCAAAATCTACAATGGAATGGTTCAAAAATAAAACATATCCAGGTGTTAGAATGGCCAAGTCAAAGTCCAGACCTGAATCCAATCGAGAATCTGTGGAAAGAACTGAAAACTGCTGTTCACAAATGCTCTCCATCCAACCTCACTGAGCTCGAGCTGTTTTGCAAGGAGGAATGGGAAAAAATGTCAGTCTCTCGATGTGCAAAACTGATAGAGACATACCCCAAGCGACTTACAGCTGTAATCGCAGCAAAAGGTGGCGCTACAAAGTATTAACTTAAGGGGGCTGAATAATTTTGCACGCCCAATATTTCAGTTTTTGATTTGTTAAAATAGTTTGAAATATCCAATAAATGTCGTTCCACTTCATGATTGTGTCCCACTTGTTGTTGATTCTTCGCAAAAAAATACAGTTTTATATCTTTGTTTGAAGCCTGAAATGTGGCAAAAGGTCGCAAAGTTCAAGAGGGCCGAATACTTTCGCAAGGCACTGTAGCATTATAAATATTCACTTCCCTTTGATCTTCATCAGAATGCACTCTCAGGAATCCCAGTTCCACAATAAATGTTTGATTTGTTCCATAAAGTCCATCATTTATGTCCAAATAACTCCTTTTGGTTTGCGCGTTCAGTACACAATCTAAACTCAGAACGCGCAGGCAGGTCCAGGCAAAAGTTCAGACGAAAAGTCATATTACAGTTCGTAGAAACATGTCAAACGATGTATAGAATCAATCTTTAGGATGTTTTTATCATAAATCTTCAATAATGTTCCAACTGGAGAATTCCTTTGTCTGTAGAAAAGCAATGGAACGCGAGGCAACTTCCACATGAGTGCGCGTCACGAGCTCGTGGCTCTCTGCCAGACCTCGGACTCATTCCCCTCTCATTCGGCCCCACTTCACAGTAGAAGCATCAAACAAGGTTCTAAAGAGACTGTTGACATCTAGTGGAAGCCTTAGGAAGTGCAAAATGACCCCACAGACCCTGTGTATTCGATAGGCCAAGAGTTGAAAAACTAAAAACCTTAGATCTCCCACTTCCTGGTTGGATTTTTTCTCAGGTTTTTGCCTGCCATATGAGTTCTGTTATACAGACATCATTCAAACAGTTTTAGAAACTCCAGAGTTGTTTCTATCAAAATCTACTAATAATATGCATATATTAGCAACTGGGACTGAGTAGCAGGCAGTTTACTCTGGGCACGCTTTTCATCCAAATGCGAAAATGCTGCCCCCTAGCCCAAACAGGTTTTAAGGAAGGATTTTTAAACCTTGAAACATGGATTGTGTATGTGTGCCATTCAGAGGGTGAATGGGCAAGACACAAGATTTAAGTGTCTTTGAATGGGGTATGGTAGTAGGTGCCAGACGCACCAGTTTGTGTCAAGAACTGCAACGCTGCTGGGTTTTTCATGCTCAACAGTTTCCTGTGTGTATCAAGAATGGTCCACCACCCAAAGGATATCCAGCCAACTGTGGGAAGTATTGGAGTCAACATGGGCCAACATCCCTGTGGAACACTTGACACCTTGTAGAGTCCATGCCTCAAGGAATTGAGGCTGTTCTGAGGGCAAAAGGGGGTTCAATTCAATATTAGGAAGGTGTTCTTAATGTGTTGTACATTAAGTGTACACTACATGATCAAAAGTATATGGACATGTGCTAGTCAAACATCTCATTCCAAAATCAAGAACATTAATATGGAGTTGGTCCCCCCCTTTGCTGCTATAACAGCCTCCACTCATCTGGGAAGGGTTTCCACTAGATGTTGGAACATTGCTGCGGGGACTTGCTTCCATTCACCTCCAACAGCATTAGTGAGGTCAGAACTGATGTTGGCCGATTAGGCCTGGCTTGCAGTCGGCGTTCCAATTCATCCCAATTTGTTTGATGGAGTTGAGGTCAGGGCTCTGTGCAGGCCAGTCAAGTTCTTCCACGTCTTCCACAAACGGATCTCGACAATCCGTTTCTATAAGGACCTCACTTTGTGCATTGTCATGATGAAACAGGAAAGGGCCTTCCCAAAACTGTTCTCACAAAGTTGGAAGCACATAATTGTCTAGAATGTCATTGTATGCTGTAGCATTAAGATTTCCCTTCACTGGAACTAAGGGGCCTAGCCTGAACCAAGAAAAACAGCCACAGACCATTATTGCTCCTCCAAACTTTACAATTGGCACTATGCATTTGGGCAGGTAGTGTTCTCCCGGCATCCGCCAAAACCAGAATGCTCGGCCATTGAAACCCATTTCATGAAGCTCCTGATAAACAGTTATTGTGCTGAAGTTGCTTCCAGAGGCAGTTTGGAACTTGGTAGTGAGTGTTGCAAAAGAGGACAGACACACTTCTATTCTGTGAGTTTGTGTGGCCTACCACTTCGCAGATGAGCTGTTGTTGCTCCTACAAGTTTCAGCTTCACAATAACTGTACCTACCGTTGACCGGGGCAGCTCTAGCAGGGCAGAGATTTTATGAACTGACTTGTGGCAGTGGTGGCATCCTATGACAGTGGCACGTTGAAAGTCACTGAGCTCTTCAGTAAGGCCATTCTACTGCCAATGTTTGTCTATGGATATTGCATGGCTGTGTGGTCGATTTTATACACCAGTCAACAACCCCCCTCACCTGCTGTAGATTACGGTGGCAGGCCATGTCTCCATGGTGATGTCAGGGTCAAAGGGTGTGGGGGGTTGGTCCTGGTGTTGGGATGGTAAGTAGTAGGCCACCGTCACATCTCTGGATAGGCTGGAGCGGGAGTCATCAGTCCTCACCACTGTCACAATGGGAAGGGTCATACCCAGGTAGTTACCTGGCACACACAGAGGGATGAGGAGGACCCAAACAGAAGTCAAAGGGATACTTTATTTTGGGATTTTGGCAATAAGGCCCTTTATTTACTTCTCCAGAGTCCAAGAAACTTGTGGATACCATTTGTCTCTGCATGCAGTTTGAAGGAAGTTACTAACTAGCGTTACCCATAGACTTCCAGACATTGTGCAAACGCAAGTTGGCTTGCAAAACTACTTCGAACTTCTTTCTTACTGAACACAAAGACATACAAATAGGGCTGTCCCAACAAAAATAAATATTCGTTGACCAAGAGTAGTCTGTTCATTTGACCATTCGATTGGTCAAAATGTTAACTTGTATTTTTGAACATACATACAGTGAAGTTGAAAGTTTACATACACTTAGGTTGGAGTCATTAAAACTCCAAGCCTATCAGAAGCTTCTAAAGCTATGATATCATTTTCTGGATTTTTCCAAGCCGTTTAAAAGGCAGTCAACTTAGTGTATTTTAACTTCTGACCCACTGGAATTGTGATACAGTAAATAAGTGAAATAATCTGTCAACAATTGTCGGAAAAATTACTTGTGTCATGCACGAAGTAGATGTCCTAACCAACTTGCCCAAACTATAGTTTGTTCAAAAGAAATTTGGAGTGGATGAAAAAAAAATAGTTTTAATGACTCCAACATAAGTGTACGGAAACTTCAACTGTACATGGATCCTTATCTGCTACGCTCACTCACCTGAGGTATTCTGCTGGCAGATATATCTCATGAGCTTCATGAAGCCGGCACAGATGCTCTGCTCGTACGTGTCCTCTCGCACAGTGATACATGCCCAGCTGGCTTGGTTGTAGACTCTCTTCTCATACTGCACAGGACAATGCATAGGGCAGAACAATGGACAAAATGGTACGAGTGGCAGAGAGAGGGAAAGAATGAGAGAGAGCATGAGAGAAAGAGAGAAATGACAGACAGGGCTAGAAGTGCAGGGATAGATTAAAGGTTGCCCTTTTGCCTGGCTCAAGTGAACTGAGCAGTCATGCTAGTTGAGCCTGTTCCCGAAGTTGCCCCATTGGGAAGATGATTTAAAAAAGGTCCAATGCAGCAGTTTTTACCTATATATCAAATAATTTCTGGGTAATAATGAAGTACCTTACTGCGATTGCATTTAATTAAAATGGTCAAAAAGAAACAAAAACAACTTCTTAGCTAAGAGCAATTTCTCAAGCAAGAATTTTTCTAGGACTGTCTGGGAGTTGTCTTACTGGGGAGGGGAAAACTGAAAAAACTGTTGTTGGCAGAGAGGTTTGGAACTCTCTTATTGATTTAACGTCTGTTGATGTCACCAGGCAGGCCGAAACTCCATCCCACCAAAACAGGCTGAAGTGTTCTGTCAGGTGTTCTTTCAAACAGCTCTTACAAAAAGGGCATGGTCATCATTTTTACAGTATTATTCCAACATTGGTGTGGAAATATATATAAAAAAAAAAACACAGAAAAAGCAAATTTTTGACTGCACTGAGACTTGTTTTTAAAACAACCAAACTGCAAAGAATTCCAATAGCCCAAAGCTGATCTTTCTGGTTCCTCCCCATTTTTTAAATGAAAGACAGCAAATGTATGGCATTTATGCCAGTCGGGCAAGTTGAGCCCCCCTATGTGTAGATGAAAGGCAGGCAATACTTTATGACATTTCTGCATGTAAATACGGTGCATTCAGAAAGTATTCAGACCCCTTCCCTTTTTCCACATTTTCTTATGTTACAGCCTTATTCTAAAATGGAGTAAATAAACATTTTTCCTCAATCTACACACAAAACCCCATAATGACAAAGCGAAAACAGGTTTTTAATTTTTTTTGCAAATGTATTAAAAATAAAACAGAACAACCTTATTTACTAAGTATTCAGACCCTTTGCTATGAGACTCGAAATTAAGCTCAGGTGCATCCTGTTTCCATTGATCATTCTTGAGATGTTTCAACAACTTGGAGTCCACCTGTGGTAAATTCAATTGATTGGATATGATTTGAAAAAGCACACACCGGTCTATATAAAAAGATCCCACATTTGACAGTGCATGACAAAGCAAAAACCAAGCCATGAGGTCAAAGGAATTATCCGTAGAGCTCCGAGACAGGATTGTGTTGAGGTACAGATCTGGGAAAGAGTACCAAAACATTTCTGCAGCATTGAAGGTCCGCAAGAACACAGTGGCCTCAATCATTCTTAAATGGAAGAAGTTTGGAACCACCAAGAGCTGGCCGCCCGTTCCAAACTGACCTTTCAGGGGAGGTGACCAAGAACCCGATGGTCACTGACAGAGCTCCAGAGTTCCTCTGGAGAACCTTCCAAAAGGACAAACGTCTCGGCAGCACTCCACCAATCAAGCCTTTATGGTCAGACGGAAGACACTTCTCAGTAAAAGTCACATAACAGCCCGCTTGGAATTTGCCAAAAGGCACCTAAAGGATTCTCAGACCATGAGAAACAAGAGACTCTCTGGCACTATCCCTACAGTGAGGCATGGTGGTGCCAGCATCATGCTGTGGGGATGTTTTTCAGCGGCAGGGACTGGGAGACCAGTCAGGATCGAGGATAAGATGAACGGAGCAAAGTAGAGAGAGATCCTTGATGAAAACCTGCTCCAGAGCACTCAGGACCTCAGACTGGGGCGAAGGTTCACCTTCCAACAGGACAATAACACTAAGCACACAGCCAAGCCAACACAGGACTGGCTTGGGGAGAAGTCTCTGAATGTCCTTGAGTGACCCAGCCAGAGCCCGGACTTGAACCCGATCAAACATCTCTGGAGAGACCTGAAAATAGCTGCGCAGCGACGCTCCCCATCCATAATAATTTAAGTACATTTCAAACATTTCCCCAAAATACTTTTTGTTTTCTCATTATGGGATATTGTGTGATGAGGGGGGGGAAAAACATTTAAATCATTTTTAGAATAAGGCTGTAATGTAACACATTTTGGAAAAAGTCAAGGGGTCTGAATCATTTCCGATTGCACTGTAGCTAATTTTAGGTAACCCCCCCCAAAAAAATACTTCTGACTTGCCTGACGGGCAATTACCTTTCACACCTAATGTCAATCCCTGGAATTTATTGATAAAGAAAGCAATAGAGAGCTATTTAAAAAGAGTGGTAGATATTGATTTATTCATATGCATCTTCTTTAACTCAAATGAAAATGCTCAAAGGCTTGCATCAATACTGTTAATTACAATGCTCCCTGTTTACTCAAACTCAATGAAATCAAGAAACCAAGCTGAGAATATAAGATAGGCTAGATAAAGCCTGTCCGCCAGTCCGTCTTTTCCTACTGGGTGATGGGGACAGAGGGAGCAATGAATGAGTACAAAGGGGGCTAGACTAGCTTACATTCTCTTTGCATGTGATCAGTGTGAAGGGGACTTTCTCCCTGTCCGTCGTGCTCTCTGTGTCTGAGGTGAGCTGTTGGATGGGCTGGGCCATGTCTGGAAGGAAAGAGAGAGAGGTCCGTTAAAAGCGCAGAGAGCATCATGAAGAACAAGGAACACACCAGGCAGGTCCGAGATACTGTTGTGAATAAGTTTAAAGCCGGATTTGGATACAAAAAGATTTCCCAAGCTTTAAGCATCCCAAGGAGCACTGTGCAAGCGATAATATTGAAATGGAAGGAGTATCAGACCACTGCAAATCTACCAAGACCTGGCCGTCCCTCTAAACTTTCAGCTCATACAAGGAGAAGACTGATCAGAGATGCAGCCAAGAGGCCCATGATCACTCTGGATGAACTGCAGAGATCTACAGCTGAGGTGGGAGACTCTGTCCATAGGACAACAATCAGTCGTATATTGCACAAATCTGGCCTTTATGGAAGAGTGGCAAGAAGAAAGCCATTTCTTAAAGATGTCCATAAAAAGTGTCGTTTAAAGTTTGCCACAAGCCACCTGGGAGACACACCAAACATGTGGAAGAAGGTGCTCTGGTCAGATGAAACCAAAATTGAACTTTTTGGCAACAATGCAAAACGTTATGTTTGGCGTAAAAGCAACACAGCTGAACACAGCTCCCCACTGTCAAACATGGTGGTGGCAGCATCATGGTTTGGGCCTGCTTTTCTTCAGCAGGGACAGGGAAGATGGTTAAAATTGATGGGAAGATGGATGGAGCCAAATACAGGACCATTCTGGAAGAAAACCTGATGTAGTCTGCAAAAGACCTGAGTCTGGGACGGAGATTTGTCTTCCAACAAGACAATGATCCAAAACATAAAGCAAAATCTACAATGGAATGGTTCAAAAATAAACATATCCAGGTGTTAGAATGGCCAAGTCAAAGTCCAGACCTGAATCCAATCGAGAATCTGTGGAAAGAACTGAAAACTGCTGTTCACAAATGCTCTCCATCCAACCTCACTGAGCTCGAGCTGTTTTGCGAGGAATGGGAAAAAATGTCAGTATCTCGATATGCAAAACTGATAGACATACCCCAAGCGAATTACAGCTGTAATCGCAGCAAAAGGTGGCGCTACAAAGTATTAACTTAAGGGGGCTGAATAATTTTGCACGCCCAATTTTTCAGTTTTTGATTTGTTAAAAAAGTTAGAAATATCCAATAAATGTCGTTCCACTTCATAATTGTGTCCCACTTGTTGTTGATTCTTCACAAAAAAATACAGTTTTATATCTTTATGTTTGAAGCCTGAAATGTGGTCGCAAAGTTCAAGGGGGGCCGAATACTTTCGCAAGGCACTGTAAATGAAAAATCTGTTTGAAAACAAGTAGACAATTTCAAAAACAGATTTCGACTAGGCTAGTGTATTGAATGTTACATTTCTTTTTATTGTATATATTTTATTACACGAGTCGCTAGTGCGCGATGAGACATGGATATCCCTGCTGGCCAAACACTCCCTAACACGAAGGATGCTGGGCCAATTTTGCGCTGCCCCATGGACCTTCCGGTTGCGGCCAGCTGCGACAGAGCTTGGACTCGATCCCAGAATCTCTAGTGGCACAGCTAGCACTGCAGTGCAGTGCCTTAGACCACTGCGCCACTCGGGAGGCCTGAATGTTACATTTCTGACAAAGTCTTTCTCACTGAGTTATCTTAGACGAGTGACTGAAGTTTAGGAAGCAATGAGAGCCCTAAGGAAGCACATGATATGAAAATTTAGGTCAGATGGACAGGTTTGCCACCATTTTGGGTGGTCTGTGCACTGCAGAATCCAATGTACACTCAAGTTGGACGCAAATTAGCTTTGGGGTTATCGTACACTGCAGAACCTTGGCCTGCGTCCAAATGACACAAATTAACTTTGAGGTAGTCTTTAATCAAGCACCATTCTCTCCCTGATCAACTAGCCTAAAATGAACGCTTTTGTTTGTTTTCCTTATGTGGCCTATGACCTACTTTCTGTATTGGAGGAAAACAGCTACGCTAACAAACCAAATGTTTATATCCCAGGACAAATAAGCTAGCAACAGCAAGCTAACTAGCTAAATTGCCATAAACGTTTAATGCTTTTCGACCTGTCCAAATTAACATAGTTGGTTCAGAGTTCGTTTTGATAGTTAAACCTTCGTGTCCTGATCGCGTCTGGTGTGGGTGGACAAATATAAACATGCGTACGCGTGCGAGTGGTCTGGTCAGCATGTAAAATACTCATGTTGTACCCATCTGCACTAGAACCAAAATAACCTAGGCCCATTCAGCTGTTTAGCTCTGAGCTGTGGCTACAAAACAAACTCACTCAAATCTGATTATAACCCACCATTTTGTGACTATGAAAGGGCAAACAGGCTTTTGCATATCTAAAATGTTGAACTACCTAGCCTGTAGGCCTAGGTCTATTCCACTAAATAACATCTAAATGTGTAGGTGTTATTCTCCATCTTACAACAGGTTGAATAGTGCAGGCCAGTTTCAGTCACGGTTTCTCTCACAGCTAACCATTTACTTTGATGGTCTTTTTTTTTTCATTCAAAAGCTGATTCTGAAAGGGTGAGTTGTCCCCTTTCCCTAATGTTGTGAACAAAGTTCAGACCTGTACAATTAACCTACATTGTCCATAACGACATTGAGTTCACAGTCCATTATACTACATAATAACATGTGCCTGTGCCAATAGAAATGTGTACTTAGTATGCTTGATGAGAAATTGTGTTCATCTTGTGTTGCTGGTCCAAGTCATATTCTGCCATAATGGGCCAGAAATGATTTAAAATCAAAATGGTTTACATGTAAATACAGACTTCACTTACGGCGTTTTCCCCACTTACACATCACGCTGTAAAGGATAGTGGTTCAAGTAGCGTTCGAATAAACCAGGCGTTTGTCAGTCTGCGAGGGGAGCAAGGAGTGATTCAAACGTTGTGTGCATGCTTGCATTTCGACCATAGAGCAACTATCTCCTCCCCCCCCTCTTACCCTGGGGAATTTGAACATGATGCTCTCTGCCAATGTCCTGCCAGTAGTTTAACAGGCGATCCTGACCCTCTTCTTCCATAGCATCGTTTACCCCATCCGCCCCCCCGCTTCTGCAGAGGTCTGAATCGAAGTCATCCTCGTTGAAGGCATCCAAGTCCTCTAGCGTGATAGTGGGTCTTGATCCAGATTCACCCCCGCGACTGTCACCTCCTTCGCCACTCATGTGACAGCCTCCTCCATTCATGGTTATTTTGACAGAAGTGCCCAAAAACTACTTGCAACAGTCGCAGATCTCCAGCGGGGGGGGGGGGGGGGGGGGGGGGGGGGGGGGGGGGGGGGGGGGAGATTGTTGAAGCGATAACAGCAGGCTACAATGTTGCCGACCTAGTGAGCTTGATAGCTGGCCAGCAAGTCCAGAAAACTTTACAAACCAAACGAAGGAATCATGACAACCACGGCATTAGGTCGACAGTGCCTGTCAAATACGTACGACTGATGTACAAAGTATAATATAGTTAGTAAAACCACCGGGTTCTTGTGCACATAAAGCAACTTCGAATGTCTCTTTCCCCGTGCGGTGATTACTTGTGTTTTAATTTCAAGGCTCTCTCTGGTCACATGGCACACAATGGGTCGTCACTAGTTACCACAGCTACAAATGGCTAAACACCGCCCATTTCTGAATGTTATCTTCTTCAAATCAAATCCTCTTCAAATTTAAACTTAACCACACTGCTAACTGTATGCCCAACCCTAACCTTAAATGTAGACCAAAAAGCGAGTTGTATTTTTCAGGATTTTGACTTTGTGGTTGTGTAACTACTGACAACTCATGCGGAGGAAGGAGAACAGTATGTGGGTGTGATCAAAGGCGTAGTTCTCTGATAGGTGAAGAAAACATCTAAATGTATAAAACATATATACATGACTAACTTTGACATTACCTTGGTGTAAATATATTTGCGATTTTTTTTTTTTAAGTGTGCAAATTCAAGGGGAAAATAGTGTTCCTTCTGTTCAAAAAAGTGTGTAAAGAGACTTCTCATTTATGAAGGATTCAGGTAGGAAAATAATCCAGATTGTTTTAGTTTATGACAGTTGAAAATACAAGTAAATTGCTCAGAGTGTATTTTATAAATCCACTCTGTCAATCAATGGATCAATCAAATCATATTTCCCCTTTCAGCTCATTCATTAATGTCCGGGCACATTTTGACTTCCCTGAGCACCAGATAAACCGTCAGTATGATCTATTTTAATTGGGTCAGGGGTCTTCAGTACATGGCCATGAGGACGGTTACATCAGAGATGATGGAAACTCATTCCTGCCACATTTTCTTTTCTTTTAATGTAGATACTATCTCCAAATCTTGAGATACAAAAATTATCATTTAGAGATACCGTTAAAAAAAAATGGTGGCGGAATGGGCTTCCATAGAGATACCTTTTTGTGGGTTACACAAACAAATGGATGTGGAAGTGACCCACAGGTTGTTCTGGCAACTAATATATACAGTTGAATACCTATTCACCCTGTTTGGATTTCTTCAGATTTTGTGTTTCAAAGTGGGATTAAAATGCATTTGATTGTCATGTTTTGTCAATGATCTACACAAAATACTAAGTAATGTCAGTGAAAGAAAAAAACATTGGTTTTTTCAAGATGAAAGAAAAATGAAATGAATATGCCTTGATTAGATAAGTAAGTATTCACCCCCCTGAAACAATACATGTTAGAAACACCTTTGGCAGAAATTACAGCTGGGAGTCTTCTTGGGTAAGTCTCTTAGAGCTTAGCACACCTGGATTGTGCAATATTTTCCCATTGTTATGAAAACAATTCTTCAAGGTCTTGGTGATAATGGCCAGAGAGCAATTTCCAAGTCTTACCATAGATTTTCAAGCAGATTTAAGTCAAAAATGTAACTTGGCCACTCAGGAGTATTCACTGTCTTCTTGGTAAGCACTCAGGAGCATTCACTGTCTTCTTGGTAAGCAACTACGGTGTAGATTTGGCTGTGTGTTGTAGGTTATTGTCCTGCTGAAAGGTGAATTACTCTCCCACTGTCTGGTGTAAAGCAGACTAAAGTAGGTTTTCTTCTAGGATTTTGCCTGTGCTTAGCTCCATCCTGTTTCTTTTCATCCTGAAAAACTCCCCAGTCTTTGTTAACGTCAAGCATATGCAAATTGAATATTTGACTGAGGGACCTTACAAACGTTGTATGTATTGGGGACAGAGGAATGGGTAATCATTCAGAAATCAAGTTTCCCTCTATTATTTCATACAGAATGAGTCCATGTAACTTACTATGCGATTTGTTAAGCAAAATTTTACTCCTGAACTAATTTAGACTGGCCTAAATTAAGGGGGTGAATACTTTTGCAACCAGGGCCGACTAGCCTTTTGGGGGCCCTAAGCGAGTTTTGTAACAAACGTTATAAAACATTTCATGCGATTCTACTCATTAAATTTTAGCAGTTTTAAAGCAAAACCTACAGTTATACACATTTTGCCATCGGGCAGAGAGAAAATCGGGCAGCATTTTTATTAAAAAAACAATTCATGCAATTCTACCCATTTTTTTTCCAATTGGGTGGAAGGAAATATTTGCAGTTTTAAATCTTATTTCCAGCAATTTGACTGATTTTGCCATGACTCATGCCATGTTAATGATAGTGGAGTGAGAGTGACTAACATATCAATGTGGGTCCCCTGGAGGTCAGGGCGTCTGGGTGCGTGCCCGGTCTGTATTCTGTCATTATTACTACAAGCTTATATAACTGGCTAGACTAACATAACAATCTAATAATTGTTGCACAACCAAATGTTGAATTTGCACCTTATTCATTATACACTGAACAAAAATATTAACACAACATGTAAAGTGCTGGTCTCATGTTTCATGAGCTGAAATAAAAGATCCCAGAAAATTTCCCTATGCACAAAAACATTTTCAGCATCTCCACTTTGGCAAAAAAAAACATTGTTGTACAATAACAGTATCTTGTAGGATTCAATAGTTGGAATTTTAAGTTGTTGCCCTGTCCCTTCCTTTGTGATGTTATTCTAATGGAATCCAGATAGAACAAAACCCTGCCCTCAAACATTTACATCAAAAGGTGAAAAACATCCACATCAAATTTTAAATATTGTTCTTTATCAAATAACACGAAAGTAACCACTTTTTGAAGTATTACCATCCTCACAAACCACTTTTACATTAGTGTATTGTACATAGGCTGGTCATCTAGGGTTGTACCTGTGGAGTTCCCATCATCATGAAGACAATTAATAATACAGTAATTGAGTACATTGAGAAATCAAGTGGTATGTGATGCTGTGATGTGGTGATGTGGCTCAATTGGTAGGGAATGGTGCTAGGGTTGTGGGTTCGATTCCCATGGTGGACTAGTATGAAAATGTATGCTCTGGATAAGAGCGTCTACTGAAAAGCAAGGAATGGATCATTTCAGTTTTCACATAGAAATCAGTTATATTTGCAAAGTATTTCAAGAAACTAGAATTATTTTCATATTCCACAAGTAATATCAAATGAACTGTTTTGTACAGATAATTATCAGACTCAAGTTACAAATGCTGTTGCCAGATAATTTTATGTTAATTTCTTTACCATAAGCTTTCTCCAATGTCGTTTTAGAGAAATTGGCAATACGTCCAACCGGCTTCACAACAGACCACGTGTAACCACACCAGCCCAGGACCTCAACATCTGGCTTTTTCACCTGAGACCCGCCATCCGGACAGCTGATGAAACTGTGGGTTTGCACAACCAAAGAATGTCTGCACAGACTGTCAGAAAACATCTCAGGGAAGCTCATCGTCCTCACCAGGGTCTTGACCTGACTGCAGTTCGGCGTCCTAACCAACTTCAGTGGGCAAATGCTCACCTTCTATGGCCACTGGCACTCTGGAGAAGTGTGCTCTTCACGGATGAATCCTGGTTTCAACTGTACCGGGCAGATGGCAGACTGTGTGTATGGCGTCGTGTGGGCGAGAAGGTTTTCTGATGTCAACTTTGTGAACAGAGTGCCCCATGGTGGCGGTGGGGTCATGGTATGGGCAGGCATAAGCTATGGAAAACAAACACCATTGTATTTGATCAATGTCAGTTTGAATGCACATAAATACCATGAGGAGATCCTTAGGCCCGTTATCGTGCCATCTGCCACCATCAAATCACATTTTATTGGTCACATACACATGATTAGCAGATGTTAATGCGAGTGTAGCGAAATGCTTGTGCTTCTAGTTCCGACAGTGCAGTAATATCTAACAAGTAATCTAACAATTCCACAATAACTACCTAATACACACAAATCTAAGTAAAGAGATGGAATAAGAATATAAACACATATAAATATTAATGTGCGATGACCGAGCGGCATAGGCAAGATGGTATAAAATAAAAATCAAATCAAATTTTATTAGTCACATGCCTCCCGGGTGGCGCAGTGGTCTAGGGCACTGCATCACAGTGCTAGCTGTGCCACCCGGTCGCAGCCGGCCATGACCGGGAGGTCCATGCGGTGACGCACAATTGGCCAAGCGTCGTCCGGGTTAGGGAGGTAGGGATATCCTTGTCTCATCACGCATTAGCGACTCCTGTGGCGGGCCGGGCACAGTGCATGCTAACCAGGTCGCCAGGTGCACGGTGTTTCCTCCGACACATTGGTGCGGCTGGCTTCCGGTTTTGATGCGAGCTGTGTTAAGAAGCAGTGCGGCTTGATTGGGTTGTGTTTCGGAGGACGCATGACTTTCGACCTTCGTCTCTCCCGAGCCTGTACGGGAGTTGTAGCGATGAGACAAGATAGTAACTACTAACAATTGGATACCACGAAATTGGGGAGAAAAGGGGGTAAAATTCAAAAACAGATAAAAGTAACAAATAATTAAAGAGCATGTCACTGCTGTTCAAAGGAGAGGACCAAGGTGCAGCGTTGTGAGCGTACATTTTCTTTATTAATCCAAATGACGCCAAACAAAACAATAAACACTACAAAAAAAAGCAAAGTGCTCTTAACAAAGTCAACCTCCCACAAACACAGGTGAGAAAAAAAGGTACCTAAGTATGGTTCCCAATCAGAGACAACAAAAGACAGCTGTCCCTGATTGAGAACCATACCCGGCCAAACACAAAGAAATAGAAAACATAGAACACAAAACATAGAATGCCCACCCCAACTCACGCCCTGACCAAACCAAAATAGAGACATAAAAATAATCTCTAAGGTCAGGGCGTGACAGAGCAGCAGTAAAATAATGAGACTATATACAGGGGGGTACTGATACAGAGTCAATGTGCTGGGGCACCGATTAGTTGAGGTAGTATGTACATGTAGGCAGAGTTTATACATACTGTATGAGATGAGTGATGCAAGATATGTTAACATTATTAAAGTGACTAGTGATCCATTTATTAAAGTGGCCAATGATTTCAAGTATGTATGTAGGCAGCAGCCTCACTGTGCTAGTGATGGCTGATTAACAGTCTGATGGCCTTGAGATAGAAACTGTTTTTCAGTCTCTCGGTCCCAGCTTTGATGCGCCTATACTGACCTCGCCTTCTGGATTGTAGCGGTGTGAGCAGGCAGTGGCTCAGGTGGTTGTTGTCCTTGTGTTGTCCTTGATGATATTTTGGCCTTCCTGTGACATCGGGTGCTGTAGCTGTCCTGGAGGGCAGGAAGTTATCCCCCGGTGATGCATTGTGCAGACCGCACCACCCCCTGGAGAGCCTTGCGGTTGCGGGCGGTGCAGTTGCCGTACCAGGCGGTGATACAGCCTGACAGGATGCTCTCAATTGTGCATCTGTAAAAGTTTGTGAGGGTTTTAGGTGACACTCCAAATTTCTTCAGCCTCCTGAGGTTGAAGAGGTCCATCCACTGTCTGTGTGGGTGGACCATTTCAGTTTGTCTGAACTTAAAACTTTCCACCTTCTCCACTGCAGTCCCGTCAATGTGGATAGGGGGTGCTCCCTCTGCTGTTTCCTGAAGTCCACGATCATCTCCTTTGTTTTGTTGACATTGAGTGAGACGTTGTTTTTCTGACGCCACACTCCGAGGGCCCTCACCTCCACCTTATAGGCTAGCTCGTTGTTGTTGGTGATCTGATGATTGAGTTGGAGGCGTGCATGGTCACGCAGTCATGGGTGAACAGGGAGTACAGAAGGGGGCTCAGCACGCACCCTTGTGGTGCCCCAGTGTTGAAGATCACCTCATATTTCAGCATTCAAATGCAAGGCCCCTTGTCCCAAGGATCTATACACAATGCCAGGAAGCTGAAATATCAAGTTCTTCCATGGCCTGCATACTCATTGAGCCTGTTTGAGATGCTCTGGATTGCCGCATACGACAGCGTGTTCCAGTTTGCCAATATCCAGGGACTTTGCATCGCCATTTAAAGAGGAGTGAAACAATATTCCACAGGCCACAATCAACAGACTGATCAACTCTATGTGAAGGAGATGTGTCATGCTGCATCAGGCAAATGGTGGGCACACCAGATACTGACTGGTTTTCTTTTTTTAAAGGTATATGTGACCAACAGATGCATATCTTTGTTCCCAGTCATGTGAAATCCATAGATTGGGGCCTAATGAATTGATTTCAATTGACTGATTTCATTAACTCAGTAACATTTTTGAAGATGTTGCATGTTGTGTTTTTGTTCAGTGTACTACTGTAACCCTCAACAGTAAGTTGAGACCCCGACTGACTTCCTAAAAAAAAAAAAAATGCTCTGGGGGCCCTAAGTTGTCACTTATGTCGCTAATGCTATGGAGCCGGTCCTGTCTGCAATATTTTAGCTATTTAATGAAATGTGTAGAATTTTCTTATCACATTGACATTATAGAGTATTTTGTGTAGATCGATGACAAAAAATCACTATTAAATGGTAATCGGACACGATTGAAAGCATGTGATTTACTGAAATAGCTCTCTGATTTTGTTGATTGGTATGTGATACTTTCATCTGACCCTTACAGACTGAAGGAACACTTCTTGGCAACTCACCTTCAAGCCTTAATAAATACTCAGCTGGCCATTTTGGCGTTCAACGGAAGGGCTCTCATACCCAGCCAGGTCACCTGTGGTACAGTACAGGTCAGTATTCAACGTCCATCCATATCTTATACAAGTCAAAGGTTTGGACACACCTACTCATTCAAGGGTTTTCTTTAGTTTGACTATTTTCTACATTGTAGAATAATAGTGAAGACATCAAAACTATGAAATTACACAAATGGAATCATGTAGTAACAATTAAAAAAAAAATCTAAAATCTAAAATATGTTATATTTTAGATTCTTCAAAGTAGCCACCCTTTGCCTTGATGACAGTTTTGCACAGTCTTGGCATTCTCTCAACCAGCTTCATGAGGTAAAGGCACATTTGTACTTATCAAACCCAGAGGAAAAACAAAAAATACTCATGGGCGAAGTAGCAATGGTTCCTCTTGCAGCCAAATATGTTTTTGCCTGCCATAGCCTGAGAGACAACAAAGCCATCACCTACAGAGAGATGAACCTGGAGAAGAGTCCCCTAAGCAAGCTGGTCCTGGGGCTCTGTTCACAAACACAAACACACCCTACAGAGCCCCAGGACAACAGCACAATTAGACCCAACCAAATCATGAGAAAACAAAAAGATAATTACTTGACACATTGGAAAGAATTCACAAAAAAACAGAGCAAACTAGAATGCTATTTGGCCCTACACAGAGAGTACACAGCGGCGGAATACCTGACCACTGTGACTGACCCAAAATTAAGGAAAGCTTTGACTATGTACAGACTCAGTGAGCATAGCCTTGCTATTGAGAAAGACCGCCGTAGGCAGACATGGCTCTCAAGAGAAGACAGGCTTTGTGCTCACTGCCCACAAAATGAGGTGGAAACTGAGCTGCACTTCCTAACCTCCTGCCCAATGTATGACCATATTAGAGATACATATTTCCCTCAGATTACACAGATCCACAAAGAATTCGAAAACAAATCCAATTTTGAAAAACTCCCATATCTACTGGGTGAAATTCCACAGTGTGCCATCACAGCAGCAAGATTTGTGACCTGTTGCCACGAGAAAAGGGCAACCAGTGAAGAACAAACACCATTGTAAATACAACCCATATTTATGCTTATTTATTTTATCTTGTGTCCTTTAACTATTTGTACATTGTTAAAACACTGTATATATATAATATGACATTTTGTAATGTCTTTATTGTTTTGAAACTTCTGTATGTGTAATGTTTACTGTTAATTTTGATTGTTTTTCACTTTATATATTAACTTTATATATTATCTACCTCACTTGCTTTGGCAATGTTAACACATGTTTCCCATGCCAATAAAGCCCTTGAATTGAATTTAATTGAATTGAATTGAATTGAATTGACACAGAGGGAGGTTGGAGAAACAGAGGCAGAGAAACACAGAAAGTAGAGAAAGAGACACAGAGAGAAGGAGAGAAGAGACACAGAGAGAGACACACATGGAGAGAGAGACACAGAGAGAGACAAATAGAGGTGTCATGAGCAGATGAGCTCCTGCATTTTTTAGATAGAGTTAGATAAACTTGGATTTTTTTGTCAGGTACATATACAGGATGCTACAATCTACAACATTAACTTCACTCCAAATCAAAACTCAAACGTACAACCTGATTTGGACGGAATTATGGAATCACATGGAAGGCCTACAACTACCAAATATTATTATTCCAACGCTATACAGCAAATGCTCTGGAAACAACAGAAACCTGAAAACACCATCCAACCTGGAACTGAGTGAGTGATGTTTAGTCTGAAGCTATATTTTATTTCCAAAAGCCAAGAAGAAAAATACATTACATTACTTTATAAGGACTGAATGCTAAATTAAGGCTGCCAAGCTTGATACAAGTTCAATTAGCACTGACGTGTAAAGTGAGAGGTGTCAAAGCCCTTTAGCCCAACAATGGCAGGAGAGTCACACAGTCTACTCCAACCAAATGGAGAGGCCTTAGAAGCTGCCTGCTGCTGTTCAGAGGTTATTCAAATACAGTACCCTTTGTATATAAAGAATAGTAAGACAAAAAAAGAGTACAAAATGAAGCTCCTTATGGAAAATCAGGAGAGACTTCTTGCTGACTATTATAAAAATGGAAACATCAGCAACCTCAACGTTCACACAGACCATCCCCTGGCATGGCACAGTGCTATATTAACACACTCTGTTAAGAGAGAGGGGGGTGTTACTGAGGGGTGGGAATTCAGGATACTCGACAACGAGGACTCTGAGTCAGCTAACATAAATCTCTATAAGTCTGGAACTGTATTGGTACAGGGCAACCCCAAACAGTTACAGCGGGACTTTCCCCGAATCAAAGAATTAGCTCAGCAGGAGAAGCTCTCCCTTGAGAAGATACCCCCACCCCGTGCGGGTCAGACCAGACCTCTTCATTATATAACCCCACAGACGAGCCACCCCAAGTGGAAAGTCAATCTCCCAGCACAGAGTACTACTCCCTCAAAGATATGAAGGATATTTACCCAGCTGGAGGTAAGGCAGGTGGAGCAGGAACAGCAAGTGATTATTAACCAGACCCGGAGTGCTGGAGGTGGAGAGAGACATATCTGCACTCTGGACTGTGGTCAGACAACTTCAACATGATACAAAGCATGAGCAGGATAAGAACAGAGCACTAGAGGAGAGGATCAGACTGCTGGAGGAGAGGGTGAGGGGAATGGCGTCTGACAGAGAACAACCCACTAGAGAGGTGGCCAACCCCGCAGAGAAGCCGGCAGAACAACCCACTAGAGAGGTGGCCACCCCCGCAGAGAAGCCAGCAGAACAACCCACCTCAGCTCCCCAAAAAAGACTCGACACCACAGCAGAACAGTCCACCACAGACCCTGATCATAGCGTCGACATCACAGCGGGACAGACAAATGAAGAACCCCAAGCCCAGGGGATCTCACCCCCTCTGAGCACCCCCCTGTCAGCCACCCTGATAGCCCTCCTGACAACCCCTCCACACCCACTGAGGACATACACAAGACACAAACTGTACTCCTTATGGACTCAAACGGGAAATACAGTTGAAGTCGGAAGTTTACATATACCTTAGCCAAATACACTTAAACTCAATTTTTCACAATTCCTGACATTTAAGCCTAGTAAAAATGCCCTGTCTTAAGCCAGTTAGGATCACCACTTTTATTTTGAGAATGTGACATGTCAGAATAATAGTAGAGAGAATGATTTATTTCAGCTTTGATTTCTTTCATCACATTCCCAGTGGGTCAAAAGTTTACATACTCTCAATTAATATTTGGTAGCATTGTCTTTAATGTTTAACTTGGGTCAAATGTTTCAGGTAGCTTTCCACAAGCTTCCCACAATAAGTTGGGTGAATTTTGGCCCATTCCTCCTGACAGAGCTGGTGTAACTGAGTCATGTTTGTCGGCCTCCATGCTTGCACACGCTTTTTCAGTTCTGCCCACACATTTTATATGGGAATGAGGTCAGGGCATTGTGATGGCCACTCCAATACATTGACTTTGTTGTCTTTAAGCCATTTTGCTACAACTTTGGAAGCATGCTTGGAGTCATTGTCCATTTGGAAGACCCATTTGCAACCAAGCTTTAACTTCCTGACTGATGTCTTGAGATGTTGCTTCAATATATTCACATCATTTTCCTGCCTAAGGATGCCATCTATTTTGTGAAGTGCACCAGTCCCTCCTGCAGCAAAGCACCCCCACAACATGATGCTGCCACCCCCATGCTTCACGGTTGGGATGGTGTTCTTCGGCTTGCAAACATTTTCCCTCCAAACATAATGACGGCCATTCTATTTTTGTTTCATCAGACCAGAGGACATTTCTCCAAAAAGTACGATCTTTGTCCCCATGTGCAGTTGCAAACCGTAGTCTGGCTTTTTTATGGCAGTTTTGGAGCAATGGCTTCTTCCTTGCTGAGCGGCCTTTCAGGTTATGTCGATATAGGACTCGTTTTACTGTGGATATAGATACTTTTGTCCCTGTTTCCTCCAGCGTCTTCACAAGGTCCTTTGCTGTTGTTCTGGGATTGATTTTCACTTTTCGCACCAAAGTACGTTCTAGGAGACAGAACACGTCTCCTTCCAAAGCGGTATGATGGCTGCGTGTGTCTAAACTCTGGTGTCCAAACACCCAGCGTGCCCTAGACCTGCTGTCTGAGGACCAACTAGGTTCACCTAGCCACATAATAATACACTCAGGCACAAACAACCTGAGAGCCCAGCAGGAAAGGGTGGCCAAACCACTCAAGGGAGTGATTGAAAATATTATTTTACTTTCCCAAACACAAAAGTGGTTATATCCACCTTGCAACCACGAAAAGACTTGCACCCTGCTACCATACAGCGGGTAAGTATTTCCGTGCCTCAAAACCAAATGTTTACCTGGCCGACCACGCCATCATGGTCTTGAACAGCCTTTTTGACCAGGTCCACCTATACAAGGCAGCAGTGCCCACCTTCACCCGGACCCTAAAGGACATCGCTCTCAAACTCAGCCCCAACACTGGAGCAACAGATCAATAGACACCCCGTACAGACCAGCAAGACACTCTCCCGGACCTGCCCCCCCCCCCCCCGGGACCTACACATAGAGGACCCATGCCGAGAGGACCTACATCCAGACCACAACATCACCAGCCACATCCACACATCCACACCCCATTTAGGCCCCCTCAGATCAGACATATGCCCCTCCTGCCCACCCCATGCACCCCACCCCTGCAAAGAGGGCCTCAACATGGAAGTCACACATACGCCCAGGCCGTGAGTAAGCAAATAGGCCCAACCCCCACTCTTACACTAGCCCAAGCAAATGGCATGTACCAGATGCTCAGCAGGCTCTGCTCACACTTACTGGCCTAAGGTCAAACCACACAACCAACAACAAAGGACATTTTATGGAACACAAAGCCTTCACTATCTCTTCCTGGAATATCCAAGGCCTGAGGTCATCTGAGGTCAACGTACTTAACGGCATCTGCCTGAAAACCGCTAGCAAACTTACCAAAACGACTCAGCTCTTTCCTGATTTGATCATCTTTAATAAACTGAGGCAAATTTGCAACTACCACCCTTTTCGAAATAGGCACCAACACACCCCTTACAAATATTCCACTAGCAATTAGCCTACCAACCAAATTTGCTATTTTCATGAACACAACCACAGCTTTGTTCATTCTGGAGGCGGAATTATCCCCCTAATTATCCCCAGAAAAGTGTCAAAATATAGTTGACGATTGTAAATCTGGCACATTAAAATACTTTTCTAACTAAAATCTTTCTGTATCCATGCAGACATCAGACTGTATGCATAATCTGCACATATCATTCAAAATATATCGAACAAAACAGCATCAATCAACCAAAGACCCTTTGACCCCATGCAGTTGTCACAAAGTAGCATCATCGCCACAGATCTCCCCCCAAACATAACAGTGTCTAGTATTCAAAGGAACAGTGTCTATGAATTTGTAATTGGTATGAGTTACCATTCTCGCTGGTTGTCCTATCAGTTTTGCCCTTCCTCAATCTTTTGTCCAGAGTTTAGTAAAGCTGCCCTAGCATAGTGGTGGTGCCTGCTAGCTCTAAATCTAACAATGTAGAAGAATAACTTACCTTATTGATACAGTCAGTATGAGCACAGGTGGCTGGACTGGTTATGATGAGATAGCATTGACAAAATAATGAAAGTAATACACTCAATAGCACTCCCAGGTATTTATTGAATTACTGATCCTAGTGACCTGATGTTTCGGCACACAGGACTTAGATATCAGGGAGTATCATAGCTAAGATTTTAACTCCAACTGTTGACAATGTAATGTCAATGGAGTTGTTTTTATGACATCCATCAGAGTGATGCACTAGATACATGTAGGGCACTATCAGTCGACATGCTTTCCATGTACCTTATATGTTTGTCCTGTGTAACGGCACTCTTTTTTTGTGTGGCGTAAATCCATACTTTTTAATGAAACTTGTATCAAATACGACCAACTCCCTTTTCCTTGTTTCTGATGTTCAAAAATGTCTCTCAGATTACGTTGGCCTACTTTTTCAAATTCTCATCATCCAATCAATTTTTTTCAACCTAAAAGATGCTATGTTGACCAATTAATTTTCAGACAAAATTGCAGGTATAAAAACAAACAATACGGTTATCGTTATGTTAGGAGTATGTTCTCAAATTAACCGTCGGTAATTTATTTCAGCTTCCTACTTCATTTTGAGCTTTGCTTCTTTAAACAAATAGCATAACATTTGCTGTGCAGGAAATGCTACTGTCCTGTACCAGCTAACATTCAGCTCTCAGGGCTGGAGGGCTATTTTATTTTTATTTGATTATTACAAAACCACAACCATGAGGACAGGACAAAGAGGACTCGTATGTACATCTCTGAGAGGAATCCTCAATGAAGTGTTTTCAGCAGAAAATGAAGAATACTTTTTTTTCCTTGACCTCAAACAGACCTTTTGTACTCTGCTCAGTGCTTGACGTCCTAATGTCATGTGGTTAATGTTGTTCTGAATCTTGTCTTCTTGGACAGAGACTGCATTGAGTTGACTGGGAGGAGATAAGTTGGCCACGACCAGTAGAGTTTTGACAGACTGGGACATAATTCACTGACCTTTCTTTCTTAATCTGTTAGTAAGGGCAGCATGTAACTCTGAAGTAGGATCCCAGATATCATAGAACCATAGAAGATACCTTTTAACATTGTGGTAATGTGAAGCTAGTGTTGCTTATATCCGAACTTTGCAGGTGTTGGCATTAAAAACAGATTGACCAATGCAATGTTACAAAATATAAAGACCATGTTGCATCCCCCCAAAACATAATATCTGTCACAGCAACAGGGTCATGTTCTGTATGAACCCCCTCCCAAAGAAAACGTTATAAAAATGGAAGTGATACTTAACACTATGGGCAGGACTACCCTCTCTGTATCATAACATTCAGCTCAGAAAGCCCAGTAGGGTCCAGGACACTTCAGAGACATGTGTGGAGATCACACGCTTCTCACCCCCGTCCGGAAGAGGCCCCCCTAAGAGAGCAAACTCTCCATTACATGCACACATACGCACTTAACGGTAGTCCTTCGTCTCCGATGATGACTTCCACTTCTGAGTAAAGGGTGAATTCTTTGGTGACTGTAGAGTCCATTCCGAGATCCACAAACATTATTGCAGGTCTGTGTTGGCGGGGGCATGATTGTATGTCTCCTGAGCTTTTTTTTGCTGTTTCTTTGTGCTCCTCTCCTCCTCCCACCTCTGTACATCGCTCTGGCAGAGCTGCCGCCAGGTGGAATGGTCAGCAGCAGCATCCTCCAGGTCTGTGGGTTTGATGTTGCACTTCTTCAGCGACGTTTTCAGCTGGTCCTTGTAGGGCTTCATCTGCCTCCCTGCAGACCGCCAGCCAAGATGTAGCTGCCCCCCTCTTCAGCCTGCCGGCCAAGATGTAGCTGGCCATACAGAATCTTCCAAGGCAAGCGCTCCTGAGACATTCTAATGACATGCCCAAGCCAGCGCAGTCAGTGTTGGGTGACCATGGCCTCCTTACTCTTGCAGTTGGTCTTAACAAGTATTTCTGTATGGGACACACTGTCGCCCCAGGTTATTCCCAGGATGCGCTGCAGGAATCTTATGTGGAATCGCTCGAGCTGCTTGTTGTGGCGACTGTAAGTGACCCAGGATTCACAGCTGTAAAGAAGTGTGGTGATGCAGACGGCTTGATAGACGGTGACTTTGGTGTGGAGGTGGAGATCCCTGTTTTGGAAGACCCTGCTTCTGAATTTCCCGAAGGCAGCTGATGCTTCATCCTATTTTGAATCCCGAGGTCGATGCTGCAGTCCTCTGAGAGGATGCTGCCAGGTATTTCAAGGATGGGACTATTGCCAATGATTTGTGTTCAATGGTGAAGACCGGCATGGTGTGTGGAGGGCTAGATCTCCATTGGCAGACCACCTCTGCCTTGGTGATGTTAATAAACAGTCTCATCCTGCTATAGACCCTCACAGCCGCTACAAGGATGGACTGAAGGTCTTCCGAAGTGTGGACCGAAAGAGCACAGTCATCAGCATACTGCAGCTCAAGAATCCGTCCGTCAAAACCTTGGTGGCTACTTGGAGCCTCCTGATGTTGAATAGGTTTCCATCCAGCCTGAAGTCCACCACAACCCCGGTGCTGTAATCAAGCTCCTGGTGGAGAAGCTGGGTGACATATAGGAGGAAAATGTTTAACAGTACAGATGCCAGCACACACCCCAGCCTCACACCAATGCTTACTCCAAAGGACACTGACTCCTGTCCTGCTATGTCCACCCGAGCCATCATCCCATTTGTCTGGACAGACACATTTGAGTAGAATTCCCCCACACTGCTCACAGTGCCGAAAGCCTTGGAGAGGTCGACAAAGCGTTGGGCCAGTAACCGAATCCCCGAACTGACAAGGTAAAAATCTGTCGTTCTGACCCTGAGCAAGGCAGTTAACCCACAGTTCCCTGGGCGCCGATTATGTGGATGTCGATTAAGGCAGCCCCCCACACCTCTTTGATTCAGAGGAAAAATGCGGAAGACACATTTCGTTTTTAAGGCATTCAGTTGTACAACTGACTAGATATTCCCCTTTCTCTTTCCCAAAGACCATGAAAAGGTCCTGATGTTGTTCACAGCACTTCTCCTAGAGTTGCTGTGCAGTGAATATCATGTCGACCATATTCCTGTTCTTTCTGAAACCGCATTGTGACTCTGGCAGCAGTTCCTCTATGATGTTGTTCACCAGCCTGTGTAGCATCACCAGGACATTGCCGGCAACAGCCAGAAGGGATATCCCCTGGCAGTTGCTGCAGATGGACTTGTCACCCTTGTTCTTATAAACGGTGACAATGTTTGCATCCCGCAACTGTTGAGGGACAATCTCCCGGTCCCAAACCTCAGTAATATAATGGTGAAGCATCTGGTGCAGAAGAAACCTCCCTTCTTAAGTAGCTCTGATGTTTTGGTCCTTCAAGTGAGTCAGACCATCAGCTGTTTTCAGGGGGGTGATGGAGCGACTTCTAGGGCCATAGATAGCTTTAGTTGAGTTGTAGAAATTGTGCATGTTGTTTTTGTCCACAATTCGTTCTGCAGAGCATGCATTGTTGTTTGCACTTCCTTGCTTGATGGGTAGCAGATGTGGGGCTCTTGAGAGTAGCCCTGTGAGCTTTGTGCATATTGTCAAGTAAGGTTGTGATTGTGTCAGAGTTCTCTTCGAACCATGCCGGATATTTCCTACATCTGTAGCCAATGGAGTGGGCCGCTGCCTGATAGAGCACTGAGCTGATAGATGCCCACTTCTGGTACATGGGGTCCTCAGAGGCTCAGTCTCCCTCAGCCTTTCAGCGAGAGAGCGATGGAACTCATCCATTACTGCAGCTTTCTCAAGCCGGGTACAGTGCAGACGCCTCTTTTTTGACTTCTGCAGGTGTTGGTGGGGGGGGGGGGGGGGCACTTGTGGCACTTGTCAGCAGGACGTAATTTGTGTCAAAACGTCTCACAACGATGTGGTCGATCAGGTGCCGGTGTTTAGAGTGTGGGTGCATCCATGATGTTTAATATTTGTTCTTCTGCTGGAACAAGGTGTTAGTGACAAGGAGATTGCTCGGCACATAGAATTAGCAGTCTCATGCCGTTTTCATTGACCTGGCCAACACCATGCCTACAAAGCACTCTGATCCATATTGTGTTGCTCTGTCCCACCTTACCATTGAAGTCACCCAGCAGAAGGATCTTGTCATTCCTGGGGATGCGGTGAAGGGCCTCATCTAGTGACTGGTAGAAGCAGTCCTTTGCCTCATTTTCAGATGGTAACGTTGGTATGTATGCACTGAGAAGAGTAACATAACCCTTCTTGGCTAGGGGGATACAGTGTTTTGGTGAGGCTGGGTAAAAGTCTGTTCTTAATTGCCAGTCCCACACCGTGCCGATGTTGTCCAGGGTAACCTTTCCAGAAGAAGATGTAGCCTTCTCCCTCCTCTTTCAGGGAACCTTCATCCAGGAACCTAGTCTCACTCAGGGCAGCAATGTCAATGTTGTAGCTCTTTAGTTCTGCAGCAATCAAAGCTGTTCTCTGATGGGGTCTATCGCTATTATAATCAGTGTCCAAAACAGTTCTGATGTTCCATGTCGGCAGCTTCAGGGAAATTATTTTCTTAAGCATTTTTCGACCGCTGAGCGGAATTCCTGATAGGTGCGGTAGCCTATCCAGGATGGAGTGAATGGGCAATTTTTAGACCAACTTTTCTAGGCCTCTCCCCAGCAGGGGTGAGCAGTTGTGGCCCCGAAATAGGGCTGCTCAGTCACACGGGTCTGCCGAGAGCAGATGCCATGCCGCTGGCATGCAGGGGTCTGAAAAGGGCTCCCGGTGCATTCACTCCTGCCTTCGTCACCAGACACCACAACGCCGCCAGACTCCAGTCTGGTTTCCTGTTGATGGGCTTCACCAAGGTCAGAAGTGGATACTTGCGCAAAGGAAGTTAATTAAAGTGTCACTGAGGGTGCGCAATCCCCAATAGCATTACTTCACTGTAGGAATGTGAATTCCAGTGGCAAGGGGGGAAACCCAGGATGACCAGTGTCTTCCACAGCTGCAGGAGGCTGCCGGATCCCCAGTCTGTCGGCATCCGCCTACCGCATGCTGCTAGCATGCCATCACGCTGCTTTTCTCTCAGGGTGTGCTCCCCTAGCCTTTGTTGTACCAGACAAACCCACAATGCACACGCACACACGCACACACACACACACACACACACACACACACACACACACACACACACACACACACACACACACACACACACACACACACACACACACACACACACACACACACACACACACACACGCATGCACGCATGCACGCACACACACACACACACAAGCACACACACACACACACACACACACACACACACACACACACACACACACACACACACACACACAGTCTGAGTGTTAGTTCATGGAGCACAGGCTTTTCCCTGTTCCTGTGCAGAGTGGTAGAACTACAATGTAATTTGTTCAGATGCTCTATTAAAAATATTGATTTCGGTACCCTTTACGTTTCGTTGTCTGTCCATGAGAGATTAGGAAACAGAAGGCCAACTCTATCCGAAAAATTATGCTCTAGTATATACTGTATAGCAGCCGGACCCAGAACAGGGTCAATACGGACTGGAGAGCCCAAATGAGTTTTTGTTGAGGAACTTACTGCTATTAGGAGTTGTAATAATAGAATGCACAAGGGGAAATTTAGAAATTTGTTAGTGCATGGGAAGTTTTCCTCTTGTTATGTCATTCATTGACAGCTATTAATAACCTGACAAATGTCCAGTTGATCAATAATAATAATGTGAACATACAAGTTATGGCTAAATGTATAGAATTGCAGTAAATTTTCAGTGGAGGCATTCAACCACTTCCACTGTCCTGCATGGTTCTGGTACCGGTTCCAACAGTAAATTGATATGTGACAACTTCGATCGAAATGGCTTGCATTGAGCTGTAGCTCTGAATCTCACGGGTATTTATCTAATGCATGTATGAAGCAGGATGTGAAATCAGACACCACTTGAAGCTGGGATGTCCCTCCTACCATTTCATTAGTTCTTCCGACTGCCCATCAACTCCTGGCTGAACCCTATGTCACAGCTACTAACAGCAGGACAGAGTGGTCTCGTCGCTGTAACACATTCAGGGATCGATTTATAGCAAGTAATCTAAAATAACATAATATATTTTAAACAAAAAACAATTTCTGTTTGTTATAGACGGACAAGATTAATATGAGATGAAAGGTGAGTTCCTAATGAGTTTAGGAAGCCAAGCTAAAGCTCTGTGAGACATTCACAGCGATGGGGGGGCAGACATTTTGATCAAGAGAGAACCTTTAATAATATCCACATATTCTCTAACACTAATATATAAACGTGTATTTTACAGTTATAAGGTGAAATCTTATAGTTAGTTGTTTTATAAATAGTACTATATATTTAAAAATATAATTTACAATGCTAAGCCGACGCTTGGCATTGCTCATGGTAGTCTTAGGTTTGTGTGCGGCTGCTCGGCCATGGAAACCCATTTCATGAAGCTCATGACAAAGAGTTTATTGTGCTGACGTTGCAGTTTGGAACTCGGTAGTGAGTGTTGCAACCGAGGACAGACGATTTTTACACGCTAAGGGCTTCAGCACTCAGCGGTCCCGTTCTGTGAGCTTGTGTGGCCTACCGCTTTGTGGCTGAGCCATTGTTGCTCCTAGATGTTTCCACTTCACAATAACAGCACTTACAGTTGACCGGGGTAACTCTAGCAGGGCAGAAATGTGACGAACTGACTTGTTGGTAAAGTGACATCCTATGATGGTGCCACGTTGAAAGTCACTGAGCTTTTCAGGCCATTCTACTGCCAGTTTTTGTCTATGGAGATTGCATTGCTGTTGGATAGTCTCTCTGTAAGTTTTTGTGTATCTTACCTATCATTTGAATATCCTTTTCTGACACAAATAGGATTCCCTAAAGATTTTTCTGATGTCCAAAAGTTTTCAAATCAACATTTCTTGATAAGAAACTTTTTTATTATTAGAAAATATCTACATTGGTCAGTTCAAAATGTTTTTTAAAATTCTATCACGGAAATTTATGTAGGCTTATAATTTATCGATGAATTCTGAAAAGCTATCCAAGGATTATTCCATAGGACTGTGTTTATTTTTGTGATATTGGTTCATGTAGAATACGTAAACATTTCTTCCAGATTGTTATAGTGTTCTTAACTATGAAGTTGTCAATGCTCTTAGCTTTACCCTTTGAAAATAGACATGTGAAAAGATTCTGGGGATGAGCATTCCATCTTCAATATGGACCCATTGTTCCTCTTTAGTGGGGCATAGCTAATTGAATGCTGCACGCCATTTGAAGTGCCACTCAGAGTGGGAGCAGAGGGGTGAGACCGCTTGGGGGGGCAGCTAACAATGAGGAGGGGACAAATCAAATGGTGGACATGATGAAATTAATCTATCACTAATCTGTGTGTGGTGTGTGCCTTATCTGATTCCACTGTGATGTACAGTACCAGTCAAAAGTTTGGACACACCCACTCATTCCATGGTTTTCCTTTATTCTTACTATTTTCTACATTGTAGAATAATAGTGAAGACATCCAAACTATGAAATAACACATGGAACCCAAAAATATTTGAGTTTCTTCAAAGTAGCCACCCTTTGCCTTGATGACAGGTTTGCACACCCTTGGCATTCTCTCACCCAGCTTCATGAGGTAGTCACCTGGAATGCATTTCAATTAACAGGGGTGCCTTGTTGAAAGTTAATTTGTGGAATTTATTTCCTTCTTAATGCTATTCAAAATGGCGTAGCAGTCAGACGTTGTTGTCCTTCGTCTTGTCGTGTCACATATAGAGTGGGGCAAAAAAAGTATTTAGTCAGCCACCAATTGTGCAAGTTCACCCACTTAAAAATATGTAATTTTCATCATAGGTACACTTAAACTATGACAGACAAACTGAGAAAAAAAATCCAGAAAATCACATTGTAGGATTTTTAATGAATATATTTGCAAATTATGGTGGAAAATAAGGATTTGGTCACCTACAATAAAGCAAGATTTCTGGCTCTCACAGACCTGTAATTTCTTCTTTAAGAGGCTCCTCTGTCCTCCACTCGTTACCTGTATTAATGGCACCAGTTTGAACTTGTTATCAGTATAAAAGACACTTGTCCACAACCTCAAACAGTCACACACCAAACTCCACTAAGGCCAATACCAAAGAGCTGTCAAAGGACACCAGAAACAAAATTGTAGACCTGCACCAGGCTGGGAAGACTGAATCTGCAATAGGGAAGCAGCTTGGTTTGAAGAAATCAACTGTGGGAGCAATTATTAGGAAATGGAAGACATACAAGACCACTGATAATCTCCCTCGATCTGGGGCTCCACGCAAGATCTCACCCCGTGGGGTGAACGGTGAGCAAAAATCCCAGAACCACACGGGGGGACCTAGTGAATGACCTGCAGAGACCTGGGATCAAAGTAACAAAGCCTACCATCAGTAACACACTACGCCGCCAGGGACTCAAATCCTGCAGTGCCAGACGTGTCCCCCTGCTTAAGCCAGTACATGTCCAGGCCCGTCTGAAGTTTGCTAGAGAGCATTTGGATGATCCAGAAGAAGATTGGGAGAATGTCAGATGAAACCAAAATATAACTTTTTGGTAAAAACTCAACTCGTCGTGTTTGGAGGACAAAGAATGCTGAGTTGCATCTAAAGAACACCATACCTACTGTGAAGCATGGGGGTATTAAGGTATTTTTTTTAACCTCTGAATCAGAATCCCCCAATAGAAGCTAGCCAGCTAACTAGCTACTAGCTAGTAGTCAGCTAACCACTGCTAGCGGTCATCATCTACCTTTAGCTCGGACAGCTTTCGCTAGTTTGTACAACGCGATTCAAACCAGAGCATACTTGACCATTCTCTCCATATCCCCGGATTCTTATCGCAAGCTCTGAACCTTCTCACCCGGATCATCACAGCTAGCTAGCTGCAATCCGAGTGACTACTCCTGGCCAATGTCTCTGTCCCGTAGCAAGCACCAATTAGCCTGGAGCTGGCACATGCTAGGCCCATCTCCCGGCTAGCTGAAGAGGTCCATCAGACACTTCTGGACCCCTTTTACTGCCGGTACGGGGGTACAGAACCCTGCCGATTTTTCACTACTGGACTACCAACGTAATCTGCCCGAGGGGGTTATGCAACTGTCACGACATCCCCTGAATGCCCATCTGCTAGCCTGCTAGCCGTGGCCCGCTAGCTGTCTAGAGCATATCAGACTGTTAGCTAATAGGTCCATCGGCCAATTTCTCATGCCACTATTCCTATTTTGCCAATCGGCCTGGGCCCCTTTTACCACACGAAGCCCTGCTTATCCATCACGACTGGACTACCGACGTAATCTGCCCAAGGGTTTTTTTTCCCAACAGGCCCCTCCGTCGCGAAGTCCCCTGAATGCCCATTTGCTAGCCTGCTAGCCGCGGCCCGCTAGCTGTCTAGAGCATATTGGACTGTTAGCTGAATAGATCCATTTGCCAATTGGACTGGACCCCTCTGCTTCACGGAACCCTACTTATTCATTACGACTGGTCTATTGACGGATCCGCACAAGGAGGCTAAAACAGACTTTCCTCCTTCGCAGCGTCCATCTAAGGCCCTTCTGATAGCTTGCTAGTCCCGGCCTGCTAGCTGTCTGAATCGCCGTGTCTCCAGCCAGCCCAATCATTCACTGGACCATTATGATCACTCCACTCCGCATGCCTCTCCCTAATGTCAATATGCCTTGTCCGGTACTGTTCTGGTTAGTGATTATTGTTTTATTTCACTATAGAGCCTCTAACCCTACTCAACATGCCTTAACATTTTAGGGATAGGGGGCAGCATTTTCACTTTGGATGAATTGCGTGCCCATAGTGAACTGCCTCCTACTCTGTCCCATATGCTAATATATGCATATTATTATTACTATTGGATAGAAAACACTCTGAAGTTTCTAAAACTGTTTGAATATATCTGTGGGTATAACAGAACTCAAATGGCAGGCAAACTTCCAAACAGGAAGTGGAAATTCTGGGTCTGGTTGATTTTCAACTCATCATCTATTCACATCCCAGTAAGATATGGATGTGTTCGTACTTCCTACGCCTTCCACTAGATGTCAACAGTCAGTAGAACGTGGAATGAAGCCTCTAGTGTTATGTGGGAACAGATGGCAGCTATTTGAGTCAGTGGTCTGGCAGAATGCCAGTTCCTGGTCAGGCACATTTCTCATGATATCGCCATGCGTTCCATTACTCTGTAGAAAAAAATGAATGCTCCGGTTGGAACGTTATTGGATATATATGATAACATCCTGAAGATTGAATCTCTACTTAATTTGACCAGTTTATTCGACCTGGAATATAATTTTGGAATATACATTTTTGTCCGAGTTCCCCTGGACTGGCTGCAGCGTTTGGACATGTGAACTAAACGTGCTAGCAAAAGTAGCTAATTGGACACTAGTAATGGACATTATCGAACAAAACAACGATTTATTGCGGAACTAGGATTCCTGGCACTGCATTCTGATGAAAGATCATCAAAGGTAAGGGAATATTTATGATGTAATTTCATATTTCTGTTGACTCCAACGTCGGAGAAATATTGTGTACCTCTGAGCGCCGTCTCAGATTATTGCATGGTATGCTTTTTCCGTAAAGTAAAAAAAAAATCTGACAGCGGTTGCATTAAGAACAAGTGTATCTTTATGTCAGGTGCGTGAATGAGGACCCAAAAGCGAATTAACAAACAGAGTTTCTTTAATGACGAAACACACGTAGGCTCAGATGGACAGGCAGATTCCGACAGGACAGGACAAGGTTAGATGAACAGGCAGATTCCGACAGGACAGGACAAGGTTGCAGCAAACACGACGATAGTCTGGTTCAGGCATGAGTAACACAAACGAGAATCCGACAAAGACAGAAGCAGAAACAGAGAGAGATATAGAGACCTAATCAGAGGGAAAAAGGGAACAGGTGGGAAAAGGGGTGAACGAGGTAGTTAGAGAAGACAAGGAACAGCTGGGGGAAAGAGGGGAAGAAAAGGTAACCTAATACGACCAGCAGACGGAGACAGGGTGAAGAGAAAGAACAGGAACAGGACACAACATGACAATACATGACAGTACCCCCCCACTCACCGAGCGCCTCCTGGCGCACTCGAGGAGGAAACCTGGCGGCAACGGAGGAAATCATCGATCAGCGAACGGTCCAGCACGTCCCGAGAGGGAACCCAACTCCTCTCCTCAGGACCGTACCCCTCCCAATCCACTAGGTACTGGTGACCACGGCCCCGAGGACGCATGTCCAAAATCTTACGGACCCTGTAGATAGGTGCGCCCTCGACAAGGATGGGGGGGGGGGGGGGGGGAAGACGAGCGGGGGCGCGAAGAACGGGCTTAACACAGGAGACATGGAAGACCGGGTGGACGCGACGAAGATATCGCGGAAGAAGAAGTCGCACTGCGACAGGATTAATGATCTGAGAAATACGGAACGGACCAATGAACCGCGGGGTCAACTTGCGAGAAGCTGTCTTAAGGGGAAGGTTCTGAGTGGAGAGCCAAACTCTCTGACCGCGACAATATCTAGGACTCTTAGTTCTACGCTTATTAGCAGCTCTCACAGTCTGCGCCCTATAACGGCAAAGTGCAGACCTGACCCTCTTCCAGGTGCGCTCGCAACGTTGGACAAAAGCCTGAGCGGAGGGGACGCTGGACTCGGCGAACTGAGATGAGAACAGCGGAGGCTGGTACCCGAGGCTACTCTGAAAAGGAGATAGCCCGGTCGCAGACGAAGGAAGCGAGTTGTGGGCGTATTCTGCCCAGGGGAGCTGTTCTGACCAAGACGCAGGGTTGCGAAAAGAAAGACTGCGTAAGATGCGACCAATAGTCTGATTGGCCCGTTCTGCTTGACCGTTAGACTGGGGGTGAAAGCCGGAAGAGAGACTGACGGAAGCCCCAATCAAACGGCAAAACTCCCTCCAAAATTGAGACGTGAATTGCGGACCTCTGTCCGAAACGACGTCTGACGGAAGGCCATGAATTCTGAAAACATTCTCGATGATGATTTGTGCCGTCTCTTTAGCAGAAGGAAGCTTAGCAAGGGGAATAAAATGAGCCGCCTTAGAGAACTTATCGACAACCGTAAGAATAACAGTCTTCCCCGCTGACGAAGGCAGTCCGGTGACAAAATCTAAGGCGATGTGAGACCACGGTCGAGAGGGAATGGGAAGCGGCCTGAGACGGCCGGCAGGAGGGGAGTTACCGGACTTAGTCTGCGCGCAGACCGAACAAGCAGCCACGAAACGACGCGTGTCATGCTCCCGGGTGGGCCACCAAAAACGCTGGCGAATGGAAGCAAGCGTACCCCGAACGCCAGGGTGGCCGGCTAACTTGGCAGAGTGAGCCCACTGAAGAACGGCCAGACGAGTAGGAACGGGAACGAAAAGAAGGTTCCTAGGACAAGCGCGCGGCGACGGAGTGTGAGTGAGTGCTTGCTTTACCTGCCTCTCAATTCCCCAGACAGTCAACCCGACAACACGCCCCTCAGGGAGAATCCCCTCGGGGTCAGTGGAGGCTACTGCAGAACTGAAGAGACAAGATAAAGCATCAGGCTTGGTGTTCTTAGAGCCCGGACGATAAGAAATCACGAACTCGAAACGAGCGAAAAACAGCGCCCAGCGCGCCTGACGCGCATTAAGTCGTTTGGCAGAACGGATGTACTCAAGGTTCCTATGGTCGGTCCAAACGACAAAAGGAACGGTCGCCCCCTCCAACCACTGTCGCCATTCGCCTAGGGCTAAGCGGATGGCGAGCAGTTCGCGGTTTCCCACATCATAGTTACGTTCCGACGGCGACAGGCGATGAGAAAAATACGCGCAAGGGTGGACCTTGTCGTCAGAGAGGGAGCGCTGAGAAAGAATGGCTCCCACGCCCACCTCTGACGCGTCAACCTCGACAACGAACTGTCTAGAGACGTCAGGTGTAACAAGGATAGGTGCGGATGTAAAACGATTCTTGAGGAGATCAAAAGCTCCCTGGGCGGAAACGGACCACTTAAAGCACGTCTTGACAGAAGTAAGGGCTGTGAGAGGAGCTGCCACCTGACCGAAATTACGGATGAAACGATGATAGAAGTTCGCGAAGCCGAGAAAGCGCTGCAGCTCGACGCGTGACTTAGGGACGGGCCAATCAATGACAGCTTGGACCTTAGCGGGATCCATCTTAATGCCTTCAGCGGAAATAACAGAACCGAGAAATGTGACGGAGGAGGCATGAAAAGTGCACTTCTCAGCCTTCACAAAAAGACAATTCTCTAAAAGGCGCTGGAGGACACGTCGAACGTGCTGAACATGAATCTGGAGTGACGGTGAAAAAATCAGGATATCGTCAAGGTAAACGAAAACAAAGATGTTCAGCATGTCTCTCAGGACATCATTGACTAATGCCTGAAAGACAGCTGGAGCGTTAGCGAGGCCGAAAGGAAGAACCCGGTATTCAAAGTGCCCTAACGGAGTGTTAAACGCCGTCTTCCACTCGTCCCCCTCCCTGATGCGCACGAGATGGTAAGCGTTACGAAGGTCCAACTTAGTGAAAAACCTGGCTCCCTGCAGGATCTCGAAGGCTGAAGACATAAGAGGAAGCGGATAACGATTCTTCACTGTTATGTCATTCAGCCCTCGATAATCTATGCAGGGGCGCAGGGACCCGTCCTTCTTCTTAACAAAAAAAAACCCTGCTCCGGCGGGAGAGGAGGAGGGGACTATGGTACCGGCGGCAAGAGCTACAGACAAATAATCTTCGAGAGCCTTACGTTCGGGAGCCGACAGAGAGTATAGTCTACCCCGGGGGGGAGTGGTTCCCGGAAGGAGATCAATACTACAATCATACGACCGGTGTGGAGGAAGAGAGGTGGCCCTGGACCGACTGAACACCGTGCGCAGATCGTGATATTCCTCCGGCACCCCTGTCAAATCACCAGGCTCCTCCTGTGAAGAAGAGACAGAGGAAACAGGAGGGACAGCAGACATTAAACATTTCACATGACAAGAGACGTTCCAGGAGAGGATAGAATTACTAGACCAATTAATAGAAGGATTATGACAAACTAGCCAGGGATGGCCCAAAACAACAGGTGTAAAAGGTGAACGAAAAATTAAAAAAGAAATGGTTTCGCTATGATTACCAGAGACAGTGAGGGTTAAAGGTAGCGTCTCACGCTGAATCCTGGGGAGAGGACTACCATCCAAGGCGAACAAGGCCGTGGGCTCCCTTAACTGTCTGAGAGGAATGTCATGTTCCCGAGCCCAGGTCTCGTCCATAAAACAGCCCTCCGCCCCAGAGTCTATCAAGGCACTGCAGGAAGCTGACGAACCGGTCCAGCGTAGATGGACCGACAAGGTAGTGCAGGATCTTGAAGGAGAGACAGGAGTAGTAGCGCTCACCAGTAGCCCGCCGCTTACTGATGAGCTCTGGCTTTTACTGGACATGAAGTGACAAAATGACCAGCGGAACCGCAATAGAGACAGAGGCGGTTGGTGATTCTCCGTTCCCTCTCTTTAGTCGAGATGCGGATACCTCCCAGCTGCATAGGCTCAGCACCCGAGCCGGCAGAGGAAGATGGTAGTGATGCGGAGAGGGGGGCAACGGAGAACGCGAGCTCCTTTCCACGAGCTCGGTGACGAAGATCAACCCGTCGCTCAATGCGAATAGCGAGTTCAATCAAGGAATCCACGCTGGAAGGAACCTCCCGGGAGAGAATCTCATCCTTTACCTCTGCGCGGAGACCCTCCAGAAAACGAGCGAGCAAAGCCGGCTCGTTCCAGCCACTGGAGGCAGCAAGAGTGCGAAACTCAATAGAGTAGTCTGTTATGGATCGATTACCTTGACATAGGGAAGACAGGACCCTGGAAGCCTCCTCCCCAAAAACAGATCGATCAAAAACCCGTATCATCTCCTCCTTAAAGTCCTGATACTGGTTAGTACACTCAGCCCTTGCCTCCCAGATTGCCGTGCCCCACTCACGAGCCCGTCCAGTAAGGAGAGATATGACGTAGGCGATACGAGCAGTGCTCCTGGAGTAAGTGTTGGGCTGGAGAGAAAACACAATATCACACTGGGTGAGGAACGAGCGGCATTCAGTGGGCTCCCCAGAGTAACACGGCGGGTTATTGATTCTGGGCTCCGGAGATTCGAAAGCCCTGGAAGTGGCCGGTGGATCGAGGCGGAAATGGTGAACCTGTTCTGTGAGGTTGGAGACTTGGGTGGCCAGGGTCTCAACGGCATGTCGAGCAGCAGACAATTCCTGCTCGTGTCTGCCTAGCATCGCTCCCTGGATCTCGACGGCTGAGTGGAGAGGATCCGAAGTCGCTGGGTCCATTCTTGGTCGGATTCTTCTGTCAGGTGCGTGAATGAGGACCCAAAAGCGAATTAACAAACAGAGTTTCT
This sequence comes from Oncorhynchus mykiss, assembly GCF_013265735.2. Taxonomy (NCBI): domain Eukaryota; kingdom Metazoa; phylum Chordata; class Actinopteri; order Salmoniformes; family Salmonidae; genus Oncorhynchus; species Oncorhynchus mykiss. Next base: position 30,034,076 of record NC_048568.1, read on the forward strand.
TTAATGACGAAACACACGTAGGCTCAGATGGACAGGCAGATTCCGACAGGACAGGACAAGGTTAGATGAACAGGCAGATTCCGACAGGACAGGACAAGGTTGCAGCAAACACGACGATAGTCTGGTTCAGGCATGAGTAACACAAACGAGAATCCGACAAAGACAGAAGCAGAAACAGAGAGAGATATAGAGACCTAATCAGAGGGAAAAAGGGAACAGGTGGGAAAAGGGGTGAACGAGGTAGTTAGAGAAGACAAGGAACAGCTGGGGGAAAGAGGGGAAGAAAAGGTAACCTAATACGACCAGCAGAGGGAGACAGGGTGAAGAGAAAGAACAGGAACAGGACACAACATGACAATACATGACACTTTAATCATATGTAAAAACATGTATCTTTCATCAAAGTTTATGATGAGTATTTCTGTTATATGACGTGGCTCTCTGTAATTACTTCGGATATTTTGGAGGCATTTCTGAACATGGCTCCAATGTAAACCGAGATTTGTGGATATAAATATGCACATTATCGAATAAAACATAAATGTATTGTGTAACATGATGTCCTATGAGTGTCATCTGATGAAGATTATTAAAGGTTAGTGATTAATTTGATCTCTATATCTGCTTTTGTGACTCTATCTTTGGTTGGGAAAAATGTCTGTGTTTTTTTGGATTTGGTGGTGATCTAACAACATATGTTGTGTTTTCGCTGTAAAACATTTTAAAAAATCGGACACGATGGGTAGATTAACAAGATGTTTATCTTTCATTTGCTGTATTTCAAAAAATATTTTTGAATATCCCGCGCTGCCTTTTCAGCGGAATGCTGTGTCCTAGACAGGTTAACCAGCCATTTAGTTCCACCTCCCACATATGCGATGGTTTAAATGTTTCTAGAGACAATATCTCTCTCATCATCACACAATGCCTAGGTTTACCTCCAATGTACTCACATCCTACCATACCTTTTTCTGTTCATTATGCCTTGAATCTATTCTATCGCGCCCAGAAACCTATCCCTTTACTCTCTGTTCCAAACATACTAGACAACCAGTTCTTATACCCTTTAGCCGTAACCTTATCCTACTCCTCCTCGATTGATGTAGAGGTGAATCTTGGACCTGCAGTGCCTAGCTCCACTCCTATTCCCCAGGTGCTCTCATTTGTTGACTTCTGTAACCGTAAAAGCCTTGGTTTCATGCATGTTAACATTAGAAGCCTCCACCCTAAGTTTGTTTTATTCACTGCTTTAGCACTCTCTGCCAACAATTTAGCCTTGTCTAAATCCTGGCTTAGGAAGACCACCAAAACCATGACATTACCATCCCTAACTGTAACATTTTCCGCCAAGCTAGAACTGCCAAAGGGGGCGGAGTTGCAATCTACTGCAGAGATAGCCTGCAGAGTTCTGTCTTACTATCCAGGTCTGTACCCAAACAATTCGAGCTTCTACTTTTAAAAATCCCCCTTTCCAGAAACAAGTCTCTCACCGTTTCCGCTTGCTATAGACCACCCTCTGCCCCCAGCTGTGCCCTGGACATTAAATGTGAACTGATTGCCCCCCATCTATCGTCAGAGCTCGTGCTGCTAGGTGACCTAAACTGGGACATGCTTAACACCACGGACATCCTACAATCTAAGCTTGATGCCCTCAATCTCACACAAATTATCAATGAACCTACCAGGTACAACCCCAAATCTGTAAACATGGGCACACTCATAGATATCATCCTAACCAACCTGCTCTCCAAATACACCTCTGCTGTTATCAACCAAGATCTCAGCGATCACTGCCTCATTGCCTGCATCCGTAATGGGTCTGTGGTCAAACGACCACCCCTCATCACTGTTAAACGATCCAAAAAACACTTCAGCTAGCAGGATTTTCTAATACACCTGGCCGGGGTATCCTGGAATGATATTGTCCTCATGCCGTCAGTAGAGGATTCCTGGTTATTCTTTAAAAGTGCCTTCCTCACCATCTTAAAGCCGTATTCATCGACCTGGCCAAGGCTTTCGACTCTGTCAATCACCACATTCTTATCGGCAGACTAAACAGCCTTGGTTTCTCAAATGACTGCCTCGCCTGGTTCACCAACTACTTCTCAGACAGAGTTCAGTGTGTCAAATTGGAGTACCTGTTGTCTGGACCTCTGGCAGTCTCTATGGGGGTGCCACAGGGTTCAATTTTCGGGCCGACTCTCTTCTCAGCTCTTGCTGCTGGTGATTCTCTGATCCACCTCTACGCAGACGACACCATTCTGTATACATTGGGCCCTTCTTTGGACACTGTTAACTAACCTCCAGATGAGCTTCCATGCCATACAACTCTCCTTCCGTTGCCTCCAACTGCTCTTAAATGCAAGTAAAACTAAATTCATGCTCTTCAACCGATCGCTGCCCACACCAGCCAGCCGGTTCAGCTTCACTACTCTAGACGGTTCGGATTTAGAATACGTGGACAACTACAAATACCTAGGTGCCTGGTTAGACTGTAAACTCTCCTTCCAGATTCACATGAACTTCTTATGGTATAGGGGACGCTTGCGTCCCACTTGGCCAAAACCCAGTGAAAATGCAACGCGGCAAATTCAAATAAATTGATATAAAAATCAAACTTTCATTAAATCACACATGTAAGATACTCAATTAAAGCTACACTCGTTGTGAATCCAGCCAACATGTGAGATTTTAAAAAGGCTTTTCGGCGAAAGCATAAGAAGCTGTTCTGATGATAGCAGAACATTAAACAAAGAGGGTAGCATATTTCAACCCTGCAGGCGCTACACAAAACGCAGAAATAAAATATAAAACATGCCTTACCTTTGACGAGCTTCTTTTGTTGGCACACCAATATGTTCCATAAACATCACAATTGGTCCTTTTGTTTGATCAATTCCGTCCATATATATCCAAAATGTCAATTTATTTTGCCCGTTTGATCCAGAAAAAAACAGCTTCCAAAATGCGCAACGTCACTACAAAATATTTCAAAAGTTGCCTATAAACTTTGCAAAATATTTCAAAATACTTTTATAATACAACTTTAGGTATTTTAAACGTTAATAATCGATCAAAATGAAGACGGGTCTATCTGTGTTCAATACAGGAACACAACAAACCAAGCTACGTTTCAAGTCTTGCGCAACTCTCAACAGTGTAACCCAGTTCCTAGTTGGCCCTACTTCTTCATTGCACAAATTAATAACCTCAACCAAATTCCAAAGACTGGTGACATACAGTGGAAGTGGTAGGAACTGAAAACAAGTTCCTAAGAAATATCGTTTGCCAATGAGAACTAGTGAACAGACAGAGACCTCAAAAAATAAATTCTGAGCGGTTAGTCCACAGGGTTTTGCCTGCTACATAAGTTCTGTTATATTCACAGACATGATTCCAACAGTTTTAGAAACTTCAGAGTGTCTTCTATCCAAATCTACTAATAATATGCATATCTTATATTCTTGGCATGAGTATCAGGAAGTTTAAATTTTTCACGCTATTTATCCAAAAGTGAAAATGCTGCCCCCTATACCTTAAGCATCTCCCATCCAAAATTAAATCTAGAATCGGCTTCCTATTTCACAACAAATCATCTTTCACTCATGCTGCCAAACATACCCTCGTAAAACTGACCATCCTACCGATCTTTGACTTCGGCGATGACATTTACAATATAGCCTCCAAGACTTTACTCAACAAATTGGATGCAGTCTATCACAGTGCCATCCGTTTTGTCACCAAAGCCTCATGTACTACCCACCACTGCGACCTGTATGCTCTCGTTGGCTGGCCCTCGCTTCATACTCATCGCCAAACCCACTGGCTCTAGGTCATCTATAAGTCTTTGCTAGGTAAATCCCTGCCTTATCTCAGCTCACTGGTCACCATAGCAGCACCCACCCATAGCACGCGCTCCAGCAGGTAAATCTCACTAGTCACCCCCAAAGCCAATTCCTACTTTGGCCTCCTTTCCTTCCAGTTCTCTGCTGCCAATGACTGGATCGAACTGCAAAAATCACTGAAGCTGGAGACTCATATCTCCCTCACTAGATTTAAGCACCATCTGTCAGAGCAGCTCACAGATCACTGCACTTGTACATAGCCCATCACTGCACCTGTACATAGCCCATCTGTAATATCTTGCTCCTTTGCACCCCAGTATCTCTACTTGCACATTCATCTTCTGCACATCATTTACTCCAGTGTTTAATTGGTATATTGTAATTACTTCGCCACCATGGCCTATTTATTGCCTTACCTCCTTTATCTTACCTCATTTGCACACACTGTATATATACTTTTTCTACTGTATTATTGAATGTATGTTTGTTTATTCCATGTGTATTTCTGTGTTGTTGTATGTGTCAAACTGCTTTACTTTATTCTTGGCCAGGTCGCAGTTGTTAATGAGAACTTGTTCTCAACTAGCCTACCTGGTTAAATAAAGGTGAAATAAATCAAATAAGAATTGTGTTTGAGTCAATCAGTTGTGTTTTTTGACAAGGTAGGGATGGTATACAGAAGATAGCCCTATTTGGTAAAAGACCAAGTCCATATTATGGCAAGAGCAGCTCAAATAAGCAAAGAGAAATGACAGTCCATCATCAAATAATTTAAGACCTGAAGGTCAGTCAATCCAGTTAATTTGTGCAGTAGCAAACCCATCAAGTGCTATGTTGAAACTGGCTCTCATGAGGACCAACACATGGAAAACCCAGTTACCTCGATTCCAACCACTGTGTCTTTGTGAGACACGGAGTAGGTGAACGGATGATCGCCACGTGTGGTTACCACTGTGACGCGTGGAGGAGGAGGAGTGATGTTGTGGGGGTGCTTTGCTGGTAACGCTGTGGGCAATTTATTTAGAATTCAAGGCACACTAAGCAGCATGGCTACCACAGCATTCTACAGCGATACACCATCCCATCTAATTTGTGCTTAGTGGCACTATCATTTGTTTTTCAACAGGACAATGACCCAACACACCTCCAGACTGTGTAACGTCTGTTTGACCTAGAAGGAGAGTGAAACATCAGATGACCTGGCCTCCACAATAACCCGACCTCAACCCAATTGAGATGGTTTGGGATGAGTTGGACCACAGAGTGAAGGAAAATCAGCCAACAAGTGCTCAGCATGTGTGGGAGCTCCTTCAATACTGTTGGAAAAGCATTCCAGATTAAGCTGGTTGAGAAAATGCCAAGAGTGTGCAAAGCTGTCATCAAGGCAAAGGGAGGCTACTTTGAAGAATCTAAAATCTAAAATACATTTTGATTTGTTTAACACTTTTTTGGTTACAACATGATTCCATGTGTTATTTGATAATGTTGATGTTTTCACTATTATTCTAAATAGTAAAAATAAAGAAAAACCCCTGAATGAGTAGGTGTGTCCAAACTTGTGACTGGTACCGTGTGTGTGTGTGTGTGTGTGTGTGTGTGTGTGTGTGTGTGTGTGTGTGTGTGTGTGTGTGTGTGTGTGTGTGTGTGTGTGTGTGTGTGTGTGTGCATGCATATACTCTGAGTATACCAACCATTAGGAACACCTTCCTTTTGTCTTGCCCATTAACACTCTGAATGGCACACATACACAATACATGTCTAAATTGTCTCAAGGCTTAAAAATCCTTCTTTAACCTGTTTCCTCCCCTTCATCCGCAATGACTGAAGCGGATTTAACAAGTGACATCAATAAGGGATCATAGATTTTTCGCCTCGATTCTCCTGGTCAGTCTGTTATGAAAGAGCAGGTGTTCTTAATATTTTCTATACTCAGTGTATGTTGCAAGTAAAAGTCCTGGGTGGCGAGTTGATACAATTCTAAGTCTGGAAGGTTAAAACCACCCTCAGGTTTAGGAAGATGTAAAACCTTCCTTTTAAATCTATGAGTTTCATTTGTCCATATAAAGCATGTTATGATATACGTAGTATAAATAAGGTATTATGATGGGGCAAATGGTATTACAGAGAATACATATAAGAACGTTAGAAGCCATGCCATTCTGAATAGGTTTAAGATTTATGATACGATTGTTCCATTTAGTTATATATTTGTGGTTTGTTGTCACTTATTAAGCATCCTAAGTATTTGATATTTTGTATGGTCCACTTAAACGATTTCTGTATAGTGACACTATTTTGTCTGTCAGTAAACGGCAGTTACTCTATATGGCCACACAGAGGCAGTATTCCCCCACCACTGATCATCCGTGCTCAGCTTCCTGTCACTATGGAGACATCATGAATCACTGCAGATGGATACTTCCATTAAACAAGGCTGACTGGGGTGCCTCAATACTGCTGGGCTAAAATGACAATGTTTACCCAAAGCAAGACAAATGATGCCATATGAGAACCCTCTGGTGCACTCAATATAGAGCCAGTAGGTTATAAGTATGGGCTATCATATGAGCCCATGATTGAAGATCTACAGTGGAAATGTTGAGTTTAGAATGCATGCATCCATTGGTAGCATCAACACTACATCTTGACCTTCCTGTACTCTCAGGGTTGGGAAGCTGAAATAAATTTTATTTTTCATTTTTTATATAGAACACTAAGCAGTTCAAGAACTGCTCATGCTTTCACCTGTGTGATAGTCAATGTCAAGGAATTCCTTCTCATTCAAGGTACAGGTGTAGTATCTTAATTGGATCACTCTGTTGTTGCTTAGAATTTCCTTCGCTGCAATAAATTCAAATGAGTATTGTGATTTACATAAATTCACTGAAGACCTGCAGTTCTCTTTTTCTCTCTCTCGCTCAAAAGCACCAGACAGAATAAATGTCCTACTACTGAGACATTCAAGTGTACAACAATTTCTCTGAAGTGCAACCCTACACAGCTCCACTACGACATACAAGTGTATCCAAAATGAAGCCGTAGGCTACACCTAAACAGTAGCCTACTATACCCTATCAAAACTAATTTACCATTAGACATTGTTACCTTTGGGGGGGAATAACCAAATCATCATGCTGCATGATTATTTAACTCCACCGTACGAAACTGGTCAAATTAAGACCCAACATCTGTATGCCCTACCATTCAGTCTTATTTCCTGTGTATGTTCTGCGCCAATGTAGAAGACTGTACGCAGTTCAGGTACTGGTAATGCTTTCAACTGTGTGCAGTAGACCTACATAATATCACAATACCTGTTTCTAGCTTTATACGACTGTTTCCTTTATTTATTAAAAGGCATCTCAAACCAGACGTCAGTGCATGAGAAAACCATAAGCAGTTGAAGGTCTGGGCATGCTTTGCCTGTGTGCAGTCTGTTGTTTCCTTGCTTATAGCAACATTAGAGGTACTTTAGTGTATGGAGGTGTGACAGTGTACAGATTCTTTCCACCTTTGGCCACCAGAAAGCAGTGCCTTACACCTTGAAAGAGAAAAATCACGCACACACGCACACACACACACACACACACACACACACACACACACACACACACACACACACACACACACACACACACACACACACACACACACACTCGCGCACACTCAGGTCAGTCACAGTCACAGGTTTGAGTTCTGTTCTGATGATCTGTATGTAATTGCTAGGGCTTGTTTCTGGCCCAATCAAGACCCATTCAAACTCTTTTCTCATCAAATTATCACACAATAATTGTCAGGTTTCTTTGTGGTAACATACAATAGTGTTTTAATCTGACTCACTCTGTATTTGAAGTTTCAGGTTTCCATCATTAGATCTCAAGTATCTGAGGGAATACTATAAAAAAATGTACATTGTAGTACGCAAATGAGAATCTTTCAAAATGTTTTATTTTTTTTATTTTTGAAAGTCTTTGTACTTTTCGCTGGTTTAATCTCCCTCTGTACCTGCTCTGCTCATCTTCCTTCCAATCACAGTAAAACTATTGTTTTTTCATTCTCACCGTCTTCCTTCCATCACTCCTCTGGCACTAATGAGTCAGTAAAGACCTGCTGAAAGTCCTGTTCACATTCCCCCGCTCCCTCCTGCCAATATGGCTAAAATGACAGACATCCATAAAATGACAGACATCCACCCCCTAGCCAAGTGGATCTGTTCTGTTCCTCTGGTTAATGCTGCAGTTCGGTCACTCTCAGGATAATCAGCTGGCCTGGGCCATGAAGTCATGAAGCTATGAAGCCATGAAGCCATCACTTTTAGAGAGTTTGCCTGCTCCATCTTGCAGACCTAGTCTGTGAGAACAACCTCTTATACCTTATACACCCTAATCCCTATGTTCGGCTGAATTCCAAATACACTTCTGGCACCCTTCCTATAGCCTCTTTCGACCGTCCACAGGAATGGGAGCACAGGGGTCAGTCTGTTTCACCAGGCAACCCTTCCTAGTGTAGGGGAGAGTGGGGTAAGTTGAGCCATTATTTTACATTCAGCATCACTCCGTCAAGGGAAATATGGTATTCTTTCTGACAAATATATCTACATATATCTCAGAATGTTGTGTATCCCTGGAAATAATCAGAATTCATGTAAACATTACAGTTATGAAAACTTATCTTGTTCAAAAAAAGGGTTCTCTTGGCACAACTTATGTTCTCCAAGGCACAGGATATTTTCCAATATAAATGAGTGATTCTGCATGATCACTCCCCCTCGTGCAATGCATACGGCCTTTGGGCCCTAGCGTCCCTCTGTCCCATGGTGCAAGGCAGACGGCCTTTGGGCCCTAGCGTCCCTCTGTCCCATGGTGCAAGGCAGACGGCCTTTGGGCCCTAGCGTCCCTCTGTCCCATGGTGCAAGGCAGAGTACCTCCGGACCCTGTCTTTTTCCGTTTCTTGAACCATTTCCAAGCCGGAGCAAAGCCCTGGAACTGCTCAGAGCTGCTCTCTGACTGCTAGCCCACGCCAGCCCTGTCAGTTCTAATCTCTCAGCTACGCGCTGTGAAATAGGGCTTATTAAAAGTTTAACTGAGATCAACCGAACCACCATCCAAGACAAATTAGAAAAATTATGAACTCAGAAAAGCACAAAACCAGGATTTGTGTCGTTTGCCAAAGGCCTTGTTGTGTTTTCTGTCTCCTCTCACTTTCACTCTCTCTTGGTAAGAACTCATTAGAAAGTAAACAGTAGAGATGGATTTGGAAGTGTGATTGGAGCGTGTCCCAGGGTGGTTCTGGCTTTACAGCAGGCCTCTCAGGGATCACACTCTCACAACTTAACCATGAAGTTTGTATGATACAAAAAAAACAAGATATAATCTTCTAGATGTATTTGTAAATCAATACACAGCTGGTGGTAGAAAAACATCTAAATCATTATTACTTCATGTTGCTGTTTCACCAAACTGAATGCCCTGCTCTGATTTTCTCATCCCATCCAGGCAATGTGCAATGACAACAACAAACTACTATATCATCATATCAATTGACCGAAGGGCAAAATCAGTCTGGATTGAGCCAAATGTTTGTAGCAAGAGTTGCACCATACCTGTAAAGTACATTCCATCCCCCTACACACAACATCCGATACTACTACACACTTCTTCTGATTTCCTACCTTACGTTATAGCTTAATTCTGTTATCTGCAGATACACCAGACTGGTATCACGGCTCCAGTAAATCAAGACCTCATCTCTCTGAGACAGACCCAGCAGCCTGAGCTTCCAGTATCTCCTGTTTCTTTCCCCTCCAGGGACCAGCACCAAATGGACCTTTTCATTTGTGTTTATCAAGCCTGAGATGACACACACACACACACACACACACACACGCGCGCGCGCGTCCCCCAGGACTGTGTACTGTATAGGCATTGGACAGCTCTCACCTCATGTTGAATGCTGTTAGACCATGTAACTCTCAGAAGAAAAGCTTCATGCTATACTGCTGGGCGGTGACACTAATGAGGAATCTAGTTGTGGATGTATTTTTGGTATGCTGCAGTCTTACATGACAAGGATATGTGTCATAGCTGGCTTAGTTGGATTATCCTGTCTTCAGGCCTTCAGAAAGTATTCATACCCCTTTACTTATTCCACATGTTGTTGTGTTAAAGCTTGAATTCAAAATGGATGAAAAATATTTTCTCTCACCCATCTACACACAATACCCCAAAATGACAGAGTGAAAACATGTTTTTAGATATTTTAGAAAATGTATTGAAAATGAACATGGAAATTCACACCACTGAGTCAATACATTTCGGAATGACCTTTGGTAGTGATTACAGCGGCGAGTCTTTCTGGGTAAATCTCTAAGGGCTTTGCACACCTGAATTGTACAGTATTTGCACATTATTCTTTATAAAATTCTTCAAGTTGTTTATTCTTCAAGTCTTTATAAAATTCTTCAAATTCTTCAAATTCTGTCAAGTTGGCTTTTGATTATTGCTAGACAGCCATTTTCAGGTCTTGCCATAGATTCTGAAGCCAATTTAAGTCAAACTGTAACTAGGCCACTCAGGAACTTTCAATGTCATCTTGGTAAGCAACTCCAGCGTATATTTGTCCTTGTGTTTTGGGTTATTGTCCTGCTGAAAGGTGAATTACTCTCCCAGTGTCTGGTGGAAAGCAGACTAAAACAGGTTTTCCTCTAGGATTTTGCCTGTGCTTAGCTCTGTCGTGACGTTGTATTAGTAAATGTGATGACTGTTGTTCATCGAATTATTAAAAGTTTCTAATTGCGTGATTAACTGAATCAAGCAATTATTAACTCATTAACCTGGGGCACCATGGGAAAATACGTTTTTATTGAGTTTCTATTTCCCAAATTAACTCAAAGAATATCAGAATATAAATTTTACAACAGGCGTTAATTAACCAGTTACCTCTACAATCTCGTTCTGAACGTCGTATAGTCTGTGAATCTGCATGGACCCAGGTCTCACCAAAGAGTTCGTACCACACCAATCTTAGTTGAATATTTATTTACGAGAAAGCTAAAATGATGATAAAAGATACACATAGACAAAACACATTATAGGCTATTGATTAGAACTTAGTATAACGGGCCAACACACTATGGCGCGTGTTACCCAAAATGGGGATTTCAAAGAGAGAGAGGAAAAAGAGAATACACGAGAGAAATATATATTTGGGTGAATTTGTCAGCTATGCTATTCTAACCCTAGCCTTGCCCCAAACTGCCGCTCTTATGGGTCAGAATATAATGATGTAATTACGTGGGGAAGATCTCTGAGGATTCTCTGCGTGGACTGTTCAGGGGACCGTTCAGACTGCTCGATGACGCACTTCTCCGGCACACCTCTCTGGTCGTCCTCACAATGTCAGTGTCCTTTTGGCTTAGGAGTCTGTTCCCTCACCCTTGCTCTGGAAGGGGTCTTCTGAGGACAGACAGCTCTGTAGCTCAGAGCTCACAGCATAGGAATGAAACCGTTTAGATACCACGATTCGATGGGAGTTGGAGGATAGGTGGTTCGACTTGAATTCACCCGCTTAGACACAGCTACTCATCCGTAGCTTGGGTAGAAAAATATTTATTTGTCTTCAAACTTGTGTTGCGTTCTGGGTTTGTTGACTTTTTAGACCTTGGCTGCAGCTTGGGTCACGTAGCCTCCTCTGTAAATTCTTCACCCACAGGTTTTATACCCTCGGGTCAGAAGTGAGCGTAACCACCTTTAGGGCAATTCTCTGGGTGTACCAAGGTCTAGGTTTTTCTCAAATCCAATTTTAGACAACTAACTTCACACTTCATCTTTACCAAAACATTCCCTTTGATTTAAACATTTTCCACACAACGTATAATGTATAAACATCAAACATATACTAGGAAAACTCACGTTACAATGTTTTTGTAATAACGTTATCGATTAACCTTTAATAACAAAACAAAAATGACATACATTTTCATATTCCATCTTTCGTCATGGCCACCATTGTGGCTGACGGAAAACATTGTTCCAAAATTGTTCCTTTATTTCATGTTTAATGTTCTGAGGCTGGTTCTCCATAGTAACAGGACAAAGGAATTTGTCTGTAGCCTGAGATTTACCAGGGGCGTGAGGGGTCAGAAAAACCCCACATCTTCAGACCCCTAGATCTCTCCTCCTCTGTTGGGGTTGAAAGATAATCTGTAGGGTTGTGTTCTCCTGTAACCTGACCTGATCAGGACAGTCATGACAGCTCTATTCCATGTATTTTTATACCCCCACAAACTCCTTAGTCCTTGTCGATGTCAAGCATACCCATGACATGATGCAGCTACCACCATTGCTGAATATATGAAGAGTGGTACTCAGTGATGTGTTGTGTTGGATTTGGCTCAAACATAAGTTTTTATTCGGGACATAAAGTTAATTTATTTGCCCCATGTTTTGCAGTTTTATTTAGTGTGTTATTGCAAACAGGATGCATTGTTTTGGAATATTTTTTCTGTATAGGCTTCCTTCTTTTCAGTCTGTCATTTAGGTTAGTATTGTGGAGTAACCATAATGTTGTTGTTCCACCCTCGGTTTTCTCCTATCACAGCCAATAAACTCTGTAACTGTTTTAAAGTCACCATAAGACTCATGGTGAAATCCCTGAGTGGTTTCCTTCCTCTCCGGAAACTGAATTAGGAAGGACACCTGTGTCTTTGTAGTGACTGGGTGTAGTCATACACCATCCAAAGTGTAATTATTTACTTCACCATGCTCAAAAGGATATTCAGTCTTCTTTTTTTAACCATCTACCAATAGGTGTCCTTCTTTGCTTGGCATTGGAAAACCTCCCTGGTCATTGTGGTTGAATCTGTCTGAAATTCACTGCTCGACTGAGGGACCTTACAGTTAATTGTATGTGTGGGGTACAGAGATGAGGTAGTCATATAAAAATCATGTTAAACACTATTATTGCACACAGAATGAGTCCATGCAACTTATTGTGTGACTTGCAAAGTACATTTTTACTCTTGAACGTACGGCTTGCCATAACAAAGGAGTTGAATACTTATTGACTTAAGACATATCAGCTTTTAATTTTTTATTAATTTGTAAAAAATTCTACAAACATAATTCCACTTTGACATTATGGGATATTGTGTGTAGGCCAGTAACACAAAATCTACATTTTATAAATGTTAAATTCAGGCTGTAACACAGCAAAATGTGGCAAAAAGTCAAAGGGTGTGAATACTTTTGGAAAATATTGTATGTTAAGCCTAACCTGATTTACATACCACATGTTCACAGTGATGGAGAGGACCAAACAGACAACATTTATCTACTAACAATAATTATTTATTTCAGATTGATTATTCATAATTTGTGAGCTGTAAAATTGGAACTATTTAAAGACTTTTCCATTTGTTTTTAGAATTGTGATTGGCTGTAATTCACTGTGATGGAGACAGAATATAAGCAAGATAATAAACCACTTAAAATGACCATCTAGATTGGTTTGACTCACTCTCCCCAATGGCTTTAACTGAATATGCTACTATAGAATAAGAGTTATCTATTTGTGTGAGCTAACAGTTCAATGTGACACACATAGTTCTCTGATGATTTTGCAATTTCATTTTCAATTACTTAAAAAAAAAACTGTGTAAACATTCATTAACACAGCACCTGCAGAACATTTCGCAAAAAGTGCAAATCTATTTCACTCCACTTAAACCCGAACCTGTTCTGAAGTTGTGGAACTATTTTCCTCCATTTGTCGAAAGATTGGACAGGAATTTGTGACACTCACTGGAATTGCATTCCAGAGTGATTCCTCACACACACATACGGTGAGAGGGGAGGATATCATGTAATTGAAAACGGGTTTGTGTTCATTGGACGTCTCATGCCTTTCAGTTCAGTTTCACAGCTGGGGTGCTGCCAGCTTCTGTGTGGTTCTCATGTAAAATATATTGTAGTTTGGAGTGTAAGTATTCATAACTGAATCATAAGAAATTGAGAAACCTATCCAACCAAAAACACAGAGACCTAGAAAACCTGAGCCTACACCTTCACTATGGTGAATCACTAAAACAAGACAGAAACACACAACGGAAAAAGAAGGAACAGCACGTCAGAAATCAGCTCAATGTAGTTGAAGAATCTACAGAATCTAACCACTTCTGGGAAAATTGGAAAACTCTAAGCAAACAATAACACAAAGAGTAAGTAAAGCTGTTGAATTGCGACTCCACCTTGTCTCTATATTGACGTTTTGCCTGTTTGATTGCCTTACGGAGGGAATAACTACACTGTTTGTATTCGGCCATATTCCCAGTCAGCTTGCCATGGTTAAATGCGGTGGTTCGTGCTTTCAGTTTAGTTCGATTGCTACCATCTACCCACGGTTTCTGGTTCGGGTAGGTTTTAATAGTCACAATGAGTACAACATCTCCTCTACACTTCCTGATGAATTCCGTCACCATATCAGTGTATTCGTCGATGTTATTGTCGGAGACTACCTGGAACATATCCCAGTCCACGTGATCAAAACAATCTTGAAGCGTATATTCCGATTGGTCAGAACAGCGTTGAATAATCCTTAGCACGGGTACTTCCTGTTTGAGTTTCTGCCAATAGGAAGGGAGTAGCAAAATGGAGTTGTGGTCAGATATGCCGAAGGGAGGGCGGGGGAGGACCTTGTAGGCATCCTTGATGTTGGAGTAGCAGTGGTCGAGTGTTTTAGCAGCGCGAGTACTACAGTCTATGTGTTGATAGAACTTTGGTAGCATTTTCATAAAATTTGCTTTGTTAAAATCCCCAGCTACAATAAATGCAGCCTCAGAATATGTGGTTTCCAGTTTGCATAAAGTCCAGTGAAGTTCTTTGAGGGCCGTCATGGTATCAGCTTGGGTGTGAATACACATGGCTGTGACTATAACCAAAGAGAATTCTCTTGGGAGGTAATATGGTGTGCATTTGATTGTGAGGTATTCTAGGTAGGGTGAACAAAAGGACTTCAGTTCCTGTATGTTATCACAATCACACCATGAGTAGTTAATCATGAAATACACCCCCACCCTTCTTCTTCTTCCCGGAGAGATATTTATTCCTGTCTGCGCGATGAACTGAGAACCCAACTGTCTGTACGGACTTAGAGAGTATATCCTGAGAGAGCCATGTTTCTGTGAAACAGAGTATGTTATAATCCCTGATGTCTCTCTGGAAGGAAATCCTCAGCCTCAGCTCGTCAACTCTATTATCCAGAGACTGAACATTAGCGAGTTATATACTCGGAAGTGGTGGGTGATGTGCGAGCCTCCTGAGTCGGACTAGAAGTCCACTCCGAGGAACCTCTTCTGGATCTGCCTCTGGAAACAGTTCAATTGCCCTGGGGGATACGAACAAAGGATCCGAATCGTAAAAGTCATATTTCTGGTAGTAATGCTGGTGAGTTGTTGTTGCTCTGATTTCCAAACGTTTTTCCTGGCTGTATGTAATAACACAAAATGTTTTCTGGCCTAGTAATGTAAGAAATAACACATAAAAAACAAAATACTGCAAAGTTGCCTAGGGGCTAGAAGCACGGCTGCCCTCTCTATCAGCGCTATTTTCCTACAATCCCCTCCTGTGCTAATAGCCCTCTCTCAGAAATCCATTCATCCCAATTACAGGGGTAAAAGTCAGAGATAAGTTAGAGCAGTCTACCTTCTGTTGTGTATGTGTGTGTGTGTGTTTGTGTTGCTTCAATGTGTTCATAGCCCTTTTGAAGATGCTATCTCTAAATCTACATTTTATGGATGAACAGGAATAAATCTGCCCCCAGCGTCTCTCTCTCTCTCTCTCTCTCTGTGTGTGTGTCTGTGTGTGTGTTTTTGCAGTCGGTTTTTGAAGCAGCTACTGCAGGTCAATGGGTATCACTGGAAAGGCAAGGACAGTTTCAACTTTATCTCCAAAAGAACAGCACTGATGGACGGACACAGAGAGAGAAGTGTGTTGAGAGAGACACAGAGAGAGGTTGTGGGTGAGAGCAAGCAATATAAATAAAGACATATGAATGAAGAGAAATAAAGAAGGAGAGAAACAAATACTTTTTGTCCAGGTCAGTAGAGACGCTCACTTCTGCACCGTAGGAGCCACAGTTCGAGTACCCGTTGCAGCTTGCTGTTTCTCCTGCTACACTGACATACCTCAGCCTAGGTTCTCCCCTCTGGCCCCCCTCCTACAGGATCAGGAAAGATAGAGGATGGAGGAGCTGTATGTGTACGCATTATTGCATGCGTGTCTGTGTCTCTGTGCGTGTGTGTTAGTGTGTGTACGTGTGTGTGTGTATGCCTGTGTGTGTGGATGTTGTTGCCCATGCCCTATAGGACTATAAAGAAAAGCAGAAAGAGACAGACAGAGAGATAGAGCTCTGCTTTTAAAGCTGTGAACCTCTGCCTCCACCATGATGCTGTATTCAGTCAGACAAGCCAGCAGCTCATCCTTAATTGTTTGAGTTTATTTTTTATTTTTACAGGGACAGTGCACATTAATCAACTTTTCAGTAAAAGTGCCAGTTTTAGCCAGCCGGCTAATTTTTTTACCGCAGTCCCTGGGCAGGTTATTTAAAACAATTACAACAACAATACAGACAATCATTGAGCAGTGAGCACACACAGAGCCACATAGTACAAGCAAGACGTAGCACGCAGACAGAGCAACATAGCACAAAAAGCAACAAGACAAAATCCATAAAAGCAACAAAGTGTTTCGGCAACACAAAACTAGTGATTATGTTCACAAATCTGATTGGCCTTTAGCCATGTCTTCACGTTTTTGTGAAAGTGTGATAGGTGGTGCAGTTATGTGTGTCTGATGGCAGTGTATTCCAAACATGGGAAGCTCTCACATAGAAAGCAGATTGACTGAAGGTGCTTTTCCTTAAGGGAACTAACTATACAGTCACCTCTCATGGCAGACCTTATGGATCTGCTGCCATATGTTTGGGTTTTCTGTTTAACAAAAGTACTGAGTGGAGGGGGAGCCAGGCCATTTAGGATCCTGAATACAAGACAACCGTTGGTGTATTGCACAAGATTTTTCCAACTCAAGAGCATGCTTTCTGAGGATGTAACAGTGATGATGGCTATTGGGCTTCCTATCAAGCACTTTGAGAGCCTGTTTGTAGACAGACTGAATGGGTTTTAATGTTGTACAGCAAGCTTGGGCCCAACTAGTCAAGCAGTACGTTAAGTGGGGGTGTATCATAGATTTGAAGTACTGTTTTGCTACCTCTGTAGTCAAACAATTTTGTATAAATCGGAAATTAGTGAGGTTGAAATTGGTTATTTGAATTACCTTTTTCACCTGCTTTTTAAAAGAGAGGTTGGAATCAAGTATGATGCCAAAGTACTTAAAATCAGATACCACCTGGAGCTCCTCCCGACACATAGACATCTGGCTCAGTAGCATCAGTTGCAATCTTTGTGAAGAACATGTAGACAGTTTTTTTCACATTGAAATGCAAACATGAGTCACTGAGCCACTTTGTAACCTGGACCATTACAGTGGTGAGTTCTTGTGCAGCTTGTTGTTTTCTCTTTGCATGCACATATATCACTGTATCATCTGCATACATTTGAACTTCCGACCCAGTACAGACAGAAGGCAGATCATTAATGTACAGGCTGAGCAGGAGGAGCCCCAGTACGCCCACAGCATAGCTAAGAGTGGGCGACAGCTCAGTGCTCACTCTGACCCACTGAGTTCTGCTTTCAAGGTATGATTTCATCCATCTCAAGGCATCGGGGGAAAAGTTGAACTTGGACAATTTTGTGATGAAAACCTCATGGTTAACAGTGTCAAAAACCTTCCTTAGGTCCAGAAACACAGCTCCAACAATGCCCCCTTTGTCCATCTTGGACTTCACATTTTCCAGCAGAAAGCAGTTGGCCGTTTCTGTGGAATGTTTACCTCTGAAGCCAAACTGCATGGAGTGTAATGTGAAGGGGCTGTTGCTGAGGTGGGCAATCATTTGCTCGGCTACACACTTTTCAACAACCTTTGACACTACAGGTAGTATACTAAGGGGCCTGTAGTTACTTACGTCAGCAGGGTCACCCGATTTAAAGATGGCCATTATTATGGCCGACTTCCATACCCTTGGAAACACCCCCTGACGAATAGATGTGTTGACCTTAGTAATCGGGCCAATGAGTGACTCTTTGTAGTTTTTAAGAAAGGTAGAGTCCAGCCCAAACACATCTTTGGCTTTAGAGTTCTTTTGTGAGCTAATCACCTTGTTCACCTCTGACTCAGAAACCTCCCTTATGATGAAGGCAGGTTGAGTGTCGTTCACTAGTGTCATTCATTCAATAAAGTAGGAATTGAAGGCTATTGCTATTTCGAATGCATCCTGTGTTAGAATTTTTTTCTATTGTGTTATTGACTGTACGTTTGTTTATTCCATGTGTAACTCTGTGTTGTTGTTTTGACGCACTGCTTTGGTTTATCTTGGCCAGGTCGCAGTTGTAAATGACATTCTGTTCTCAACTGGCCTACCTGCTTAAATAAAGGTGAAATAAAATATAAAAAATAAAGATTGTCATTCACCATGATTTGTAGTCTTTTTGCAGTGTTACTATGGTCTTTCCCAGTTAACTTTTTAAAATTCTCCCAGGTCAATTTAGAATGTCTTCTTTGCTTCACCAATCATGTAAATAAAAATGTTTGCCTTGGCCTGTCTTATTTCCTTCATCACCTTATTTCTCAACATGGTAAACCTACATCTGTCTTGCTCTAATTTGGACTTTAGGGCTGTTTTTAGAACATGATCTCGTTCTTTCATCAGTTTCCAGATTTCTCCATTTAGCCAAGGAAGAGTGCTCTTTTAGCCAGGTTTGGATTTGATTTTCTTTAGGAAACCATCTATTGTAGTCTGGATTATGGATAGAAAAACCTGACTTTCAGCTTCCACGTCTGTATAGGACAAGAGATCATTCCAGTTAATTACCTTAATTGCATTTTCAAAATAATTTAATTCACTCTTAGGTATTCTGAGTTGATCCGGCTTTCTAACAGTAGAGAGGTTAAACCTGCTCTTAGAAAGCTTTCTGGCTATAAGTGTCAGATTATGATCAGATAGCCCAGTAACCATGTTGAATGATTTAGTCACTCTCTCTGGTTTATTACTGAACACCAAATCATTCTGTGTTTTAGAGCAACAAGTCACCCTGGTTGGCCCTTTAACTAGCTGTGTAAGGTCAAAGGTATTAGTGATCCATTTGAGGGTTTTCCTACTTGTCTTCATAATGAATGTTAAAATCTCCCATTAAGATGACCTCTTTCCCAAAATCACATTCCCTAAGCATGTTATTAAACTGATCAAAAAATACACTTTTGGTGGAAGGTGGTCTATACATTCCAATAAGGGTAAAAGACATTTGGGGAGACAGTGTAACGTTCAGGCCAATACATTCTAGTTCATTATCACATGACCACTCAGGCACAATCAGAGCAGCATATGGAGAGTTTTTATGGAGCCGTGTCTCTGAGAGGCAGAGGAAGTCAAGGTTTGAGTCTGTGAGAAGATGTTGAATTTGATCACTTTTTGAAATGACACTGCGAATGTTCAAGTGCCACCCTAGTAGTCCCTTGGGCTTAGCGACTTGGATATGTTTGGAGAGTCAAATTCCATCTTGGAGCCGGGTGACCCGAGAGAAACCACGGGACCATAGCACTTACCCACTTCCGGAGGGGTGACGATCAGTGGACGAGGCCATCCACTGCTTTCCACTTCGGTGAGAATTGATGGCTCGGTGATGTTGGGCCCAGGATTGAGTTGCACATCCCTGGAGAGAAGGAGGGTAGTGAACAGGTAGTTTAACAGTTTTCAATAAATGTTGGACTTGGGTTTGTTACGCCTAAGCGGTTCAGTGGAATAGGGAGCGAGGTAGACTTGGCCATTATTCAGAACATTATGGTATGCTGTGTACTGTCCGCTCCCGTGGAACGGTGAACCAATGTGTTTGGTGTTGATATTCTCCGGCAGTAGATTTATTGTGTCATCCCAGCAAGGACGCACTGAGATTATCAGTATAGCAGCTACATAACTGACAATCATGGCAATGTACCTTAGATAAAAACACATAATTGAGCTTTAAATCTTTGCATGAGTTACTTAGCTGGGGTCAGCTTACACCTGATGTTTTAGATAAAATAACAGCATCTGTAGGAGAAGCGTGTCACGCCCTGGTCGAAGTATTTTGTGTTTATCTTTATTTATTTGGTCAGGCCAGGGTGTGGCATGGGTTTTTGTGTGTGGTGTGTATGTATGGGGATTGTAGCTAGTGGGGTGTTCTAGTTAAGTCTATGGCTGTCTGAAGTGGTTCTCAATCAGAGGCAGGTGTTTATCGTTGTCTCTGATTGGGAACCATATTTAGGCAGCCATATTCTTTGAGTTTGTTGTGGGTGATTGTCTTGATGTCCTTGTTTGATGTTAGTTGACACAAGTATAGGCTGTTTTCGTTTTTCGTTTTGTTTATTGTTTTGTAGTGTTTGTGTTTAGTCGTGTTTACGTTTGTTTCAATAAACATGGATCGCAATCGACACGCTGCAGTTTGGTCCGACTCTCCTTCTCATACAGAAAACCGTGACAGAATCACCCACGACAAAAGGACCAAGCAGCGTGTCAACAGGCAGGAGCAGCCCAAAGAGGAGATGCGTAATAAGGATTTCTGGACATGGGAGGAAATCCTCGACGGGAGAGGACCCTGGGCTAAACCAGGGGAGTGTAGCCGCCCAAAGGTGCAGCAGGAGAAAAGGCAACAGGAGCAGCCCAAAGAGGAGTACAGTATGGACTATACTTCTTGGGAAGAGATAGACAGGTGGGCGGTCGACCCAGGGAGAGTGCCGGAGCCCGCCTGGGATTCGCTGGAGCAGTGCGAGGAAGGTTATCGGAGAATGGAGTTGGCGAAGCGAGCACGGCGGCGCGCAAGGAAGCCCGGGAGTCAGCCCCAAAAATATCTTGGGGGGGGGGGGGGGCTAACAGGGAGTATGGCTACGCCAGGTAGGAGACCTGCGCAAACTCCCTGTGCTTACCGTGGGGCTAGAGAGACCGGACAGGCACCGTGTTATGCAGTGGTGCGCACGGTGTCTCCAGTGCAGGTGCATAGCCCGGTGCGGTATATTCCAGCTCCGGCTCTACGCATCTGGTCCCCAGTGCGTCTCCTTGGGCCGGCTTAAATGGCACCAGCCTTGCGCTCGGTGTCTCCGGTTCGCCTGCATAGCCCAGTGCGGGCTATTCCACCTCGCTGCACTGGCAGGGCGACTGAGAGTATTCAACCAGGTAAGGTTGGGCAGGCTCGGTGCTCAAGAGCTCCAGTGCGCCTGCACGGTCCGGTCTTTCCAGTACCACCTCCACACCTCAGCCCTCCGGTAGCAGCTCCCCGCACCAGGCTTCCTGTGCGTGTCCTCGGCCCAGTACCACCAGTGCCAGCACCACGCATCAGGCCTACAGTGCGCCTCGCCGGTCCAGCGCTGCCGGAGCCTTCCTCCTCTCCAGCGCTGTCGGAGTCTCCCGCCTGTTTAGCGCTGTCAGAGCTTTCCGCCTCTACAGCGCTGCCGGAGTCTCCCGCCTGTTCAGAACTGCCAGTCTGCAAGGAGCTGCCAGTCTGCAAGGAGCTGCCAGTCTACAAGGAGCTGCCAGTCTGCATAGAGCTGCCAGAGCTGCCAGTCTGCAGGATTCCGCCAAAGCTGCCAGTCTGTAAGGAGCCGCCAGAGCTGCCAGTCTGCAAGGAGCCGCCAGAGCTGCCAGTCTGCAAGGAGCCGCCAGAGCTGCCAGTCTGCATGGAGCAGCCAGAGCCGCCAGTCAGCATGGAGCAGCCAGAGCCGCCAGTCAGCATGGAGCAGCCAGAGCCGCCAGTCAGCATGGAGCAGCCAGGGCCGCCAGTCAGCATGGAGCAGCCAGGGCCGCCAGTCAACATGGAGCAGCCAGGGCCGCCAGTCAACATGGAGCAGCCAGAGCTGCCAGTCAGCATGGAGCAGCCAGTCAGCATGGAGCAGCCAGTCAGCATGGAGCAGCCAGAGAAGCCAGTCAGCATGGAGCTTCCGGATCTGCCAGTCGACCAGACTCTTCCGGATCTGCCAGTCGACCAGACTCTTCCGGATCTGCCAGTCGACCAGACTCTTCCGGATCTGCCAGTCGACCAGACTCTTCCGGATCTGCCAGTCGACCAGACTCTTCCGGATCTGCCAGTCGACCAGACTCTTCCGGATCTGCCAGTCGACCAGACTCTTCCGGATCCGCCAGTCGACCAGACTCTTCCGGATCCGCCAGTCGACCAGACTCTTCCAGATCCGCCAGTCGACCAGACTCTTCCAGATCCGCCAGTCGACCAGACTCTTCCAGATCCGCCAGTCAGCCGGGATCTGCCAGAACTGCCAGTCGGCCAGGATCCGCCAGTCGGCCAGGATCCGCCAGTCGGCCAGGATCTGCCAGATCTGCCAGTCAGCCAGGATCTGCCAGTCAGCCAGGATCTGCCGAAACCACCAGCCAGCCAGGATCTGGTAGATTCATCAACCTGCCTGAGCTTCCTCTCACTCCTGAGTTTCCTCTCACTCCTGAGCTTCCCCTCAGTCCCGAGCTGCCTCAGTCCCGAGCTGCCCCTCAGTCCCGATCTGCTCCTCAGTCCAGTGGGGTTCTGGGTGAGGACTACTAGGCCATGGTCGGCGGCGAGGGTGAACTATCCAAGGACGCGAGGAGAAGGGACTAAGACATTGATTGAGTGGGGTCCACGTCCAGCGCCGGAGCCGCCACCATGGACAGACGCCCACCCGGACCCTCCCTACTGTTTTGAGGTGCGTTCGGGAGTCCGCACCTTAGGGGGGGGGGGGGGGGGTTCTGTCACGCCCTGGTATTTTGTGTTTATCTTTATTTATTTGGTCAGGCCAGGGTGTGGCATGGGTTTTTGTATGTGGTGTGTATGTATGGGGATTGTAGCTAGTGGGGTGTTCTAGTTAAGTCTATGGCTGTCTGAAGTGGTTCTCAATCAGAGGCAGGTGTTTATCGTTGTCTCTGATTGGGAACCATATTTAGGCAGCCATATTCTTTGAGTTTGTCGTGGGTGATTGTCCTGAGTGTCTTGATGTCCTTGTTTGATGTTAGTTGACACAAGTATAGGCTGTTTTCGGTTTTCGTTTCGTTTATTGTTTTGTAGTGTTCGTGTTTAGTCGTGTTTACGTTTGTTTAAATAAACATGGATCGCAATCGACACGCTGCAGTTTGGTCCGACTCTCCTTCTCATACAGAAAACCGTGACAAAGCGGCACCTGCCGCAACACCCTACTTCCGTCTGCCATTTTTTTTCTTCTAACTGATGGGCCAATGCATCAAGAATGTAAACCCCAGTAGAAAGAGAGGAGGAAGAGAGAGAAAGAGAAGGAGAAAGAGAATGAGAGAGAGAGTAAAGAGAACGGAGGAGTGGAGAGATGAGGAGAGAGAAGGAGGGAGAGGTGTTCAGCAGGGTTCAACACAGACACTAAGTGGAGTATTCAGGGCTCTACCTTCTCTCTCTCTCTCCATCTCTCCTCCCTCTCTCTGTTTCTTTCTCTCTGCCCACTGTGCTATCTCTCTTCTGGAAATACCACCCCTCTGACACAGAATGTGAACTGAAACTGGCTAACTTTTCTGTCAACTTTTTCTGTTCTATGGTGCAGCTAAATTCAACATTTTTATTGAGCTACACTCACTGCCTATTCAAAGTCAATATTACAGCAATTGGCAGCCTTACAAATGAACAAAACTAAACTCTGACCTATATCCTTCCAGTACAGCAATCTTTTTGAGATAGGGACACTATTACAGAAGCAGTAATTCAGTCAAGATCCAGTTGTTAAATACAGATTCATGATTATCAGGACTAAAACTCACACCCCCTTACCCTAGCAACAGTCATCAACATTGATAAAGGTCAAAAATACAGTTCTGATGAGTGTAACAGCTGCATAATGGAGTGAGATACTCAACTATTTTTTAAATAAAAACAAATCCATAAAATATTGTCTGTATTATAGCACATGAACAATTATGTAATGAGAGACAGAACATCTATGGAATCCAGATAGATTCTGTTGGTGGCACCTCAGCTATTCAATTGAATGTCAAACATGACATGTTTTCTTCTTTGAATGATACATGCCGGCGTATGTCGCAAGTCATGACTTCACAGGAGAGCCGTGTGAATGTAAAACATATTTTTGGCAGGATGGAGAGTGATGGGGAACTGCATCAGATGACCTGGCCTCCACAATCACCAAACCTCAATTGAAATGGTTTGGGATGAGTTGAACCGCAGTGAAGGAAAAGCAGCCAACAAGTGCTCAGCATATGTGGGAACTCCTTCAAGACTGCTGGAAAAGCATTCCTCATGAAGCTGGTTGAGAGAATGCCAAGAGTGTGCAAAGCTGTCATCAAGGCAAAAGGTGGCTACTTTGAGGAATCTCAAATATAAAATATATTTTGATTTGTTTAACAATTTTTTTGTTACTACATGATTCCATATGTGTAATTTCGTAGTTTTCATGTCTTCACTATTATTCTACAATGTAAAAATAAAGAAAAACCCTTGAATGAGTAGGTGTGTCCAAACTTTTGACTGGTACTGTACATATGGGTATAATTTAATATATGACCATGAAATTTCACACTTTTCCGGATACGTAAGTCCAGGAGACAATGTGGTTTGCACAGGTAATCAAATGAATATTGTATTTTTCTATTTTGAAAATGGATCAAGCACACACTAACGAAACCTCAAAACACCATAACCAGGCAGGTGGTTGAGTGGAACCCACAGGGTTGGCCACCCGAAGACGACATGGAGACGGACAAATGAGCAGGAGATGAAGAACCACCGCAATGAGGTCAAGACAACAGCCCAGAACAGAGTCAGCTGGAGATGCACTGTTGAGTCCCTCTGCTCCACTAGGAGCTTAAAGGAATAATAATATACATTTTGAAAGCAATCAGTGAAGTGGCCATTAGTTGACAAATAGAGCATCCACTTCTCAAATATAGAGAAATTATGGCAAAGAGATGTGTATTCTCAGGTGGGCGTGGCTTGAGCCTTGCTACTTACAACATCACAGACCCAGGTCACTCATTCTTTATCTCCATGGAGAGATAGAGACTGAAAAATGAAAAGAGAGAGACATAGTGATAAAAGAGAGTGAGTAAGAGACAGACAGACACTGAAAGGTAGAATGCGAGAGAGGGAGAGAGAGAGAGAGACTGAAAGACAGCGATAAAAAGAGAGTGGAAGACAGACAGACACTGAAAGGTAGAGCATGAGAGAGAGAGAGACAGCAACTAGACAGAGAAATAAAGATAGACATAAGGAGATAGAGAGTGCATGAGAGAGAAATAGAGAGAAGGATGGAGAGAGGGAGAAATAGAGACAAAGAAAAATATCAAAAGGGAGAGAGATGGAGAAAAAGACAGATATAGACACAGAGACAGAGAGATAAAGGAATAGAGTTAGAAGGAAGGATGTCCTCTCCTCCCCTGTCAGTCCCAGATTCTGGACTGAGTAATATTCCTACCAGCACCATTAGCTGACATCTCCAGATAACAAAAGGAGGATGAATCAGTATTCAGCTTGTGGCTCTGGGCTGTGCCTCTCCTTTATCACAGGGCAACTGTGGCCTTCCTCAAAAGGTGAGGTTAAAACGCAGATTACGCTTTGTTCCAGCACACCTCCTCTAATGAACCTTATCTCTCTTCCCCAAATTCTCATCTCTTTATTCTCTTCATTTCTACCTCTCATACACAAACGTGCATGGACGGTCTACTCTCGCTCCTATCTATCTCTATCCATACTTTATTTCTCTATTCCCTTAATCCTCATCCATCCCAATTAGGGTAGAATATTTCCCTGGTATTTTATAAATGTTCCATCCGTATTTTACAAATGTTCCATTCTGAGAATAAATCACTTTTTCCCAGGTAACCTGGTATTTCCCACCAAAATCGGAAGTGTCATTCAAAAGCATTATAAAGCATATGTCTGGATTTGATTATTCATATCTGATACTACCTGAGCCTGATGAGCCATATTTGAAATACATTTTATGAGCCCTACATTAACATTTAATGAGCCAAGCCCAAAAAAGCCCAAAGGTCTTATGTAGCAACGTTTTTAAGTTCAGTTTTTTACATTGGATAAAAGTAGAGACTCAGAGCTACAAAATGGTATATCATACAATACATTTTTGAGGAACAATGGGAAAGTAATTCTACTTTGAAAGTTGATACACTTGTAACTCACTTTTGAGAAAAGGGCCTTTGAATGTTTTGGTACCTACTAAAGAGCTCTCCTCTCTCTACACCCATTCAGCATTGTTCACACCCTCTTAAGCCAGCCCCACCCATGTCTAAGGATTCACATGAGGTTATGTGATAAAGACTAAAAGTGGTACAATAAGGAAAGCAATAGCCTACAATAAGGAAAAATTCCAGGTAAACAGAAAGGGTCCAGATAAAGATATTTTATAAATATTAGATGACACCCAGATACACTTGTCTAAATTAATGGGTCATGTGAAATAAATGCTATAACCCCCAGCCACATCCAGTGGTGGAAAAAGTACTAAATTGTCATACTTGAGTAAAAGTATAAACCATTTCAAATTCCTCATAATAAACCAGACTGCACAATTCTATTAAAATATATATAAAAGACAGATAGCCAGGGGCACAATGTCCTTAAGTATCAATAGTAAAAATATAAACCATTTCAACTTCCTTATATTAAGCAAACCAGATGGCACAGTTTTATTATCTTTTACTGATGGATAGCCAGGGACACACTCCAACACTCAAACATAATTTACAAACGAAGCATTTGTGTTTAGTGAGTCTGCCAGATCAGAGGCAGTATGGATTTTATTTATTTTATTTCACCTTTATTTAACCAGGTAGGCTAGTTGAGAACAAGTTCTCATTTGCAACTGCAACCTGGCCAAGATAAAGCATAGCAGTGTGAACAGACAACAACACAGAGTTACACATGGAGTAAACAATAAACAATAAACAAGTCAATAACATAGTAGAAAAAAAATTATCTTTATACATTGTGTGCAAAAGGCATGAGGAGGTAGACAATAAATAGGCCATAGGAGTGAATAATTACAATTTAGCAGATTAACACTTGAGTGATAAATGATCAGATGAACATGTGCAGGTAGAGATACTGGTGTGCAAAAGAGCAGAAAAGTAAATAAAATAAAAACAGTATGGGGCTGAGGTAGGTCATTTGGGTGGGCTATATACCGATGGACTACGTACAGCTGCAGCGATCGGTTAGCTGCTCAGATAGCAGATGTTTAAAGTTGGCGAGGGAGATAAAAGTCTCAAACTACAATTCGTTCCAGTCGCAGGCAGCAGAGAACTGGAAGGAAAGGCGGCCAAATTAGGTTTTGGCTTTAGGGATGATCAGTGAGATACACCTGCTGGAGCGCGTGCTACGGGTGGGTGTTGCCATCGTGACCAGTGAAATGAGATAAGGCGGAGCTTTACCTAGCATAGACTTGTAGATGACCTGGAGCCAGTGGGTCTGGCGACGAACATGTAGCGATGGCCAGCCGACTAGAGCATACAGGTCGCAGTGGTGGGTGGTATAAGGTGCTTTAGTAACAAAACGGATGGCACTGTGATAAACTGCATCCAGTTTGCTTAGTAGAGTATTGGAAGATATTTTGTAGATGACATCGCCGATGTCGAGGATCGGTAGGATAGTCAGTTTTACTAGGGTAAGTTTGGCGGCGTGAGTGAAGGAGGCTTTGTTGCAAAATAGAAAGCCGATTCTAGATTTGATTTTGGATTGGAGATGTTTGATATGAGTCTGGAAGGAGAGTTTGCAGTCTAGCCAGACACCTAGGTACTTATAGATGTCCACATATTCTAGGTCAGAACCATCCAGGGTGTTGATGCTAGTCGGGCATGCGGGTGCAGGCAGCAAACGGTTGAAAAGGATGCATTTGGTTTTTACTAGCGTTTAAGAGCAGATGGAGGCCATGGAAGGAGTGTTGTATGGCATTGAAGCTCATTTGGAGGTTAGATAGCACAGTGTCCAAGGAAGGGCCAAAAGTATACAGAATGGTGTCGTTTGCGTAGAGGTGGATCAGGGAATCGCCCGCAGCAAGAGCAACATCATTGATATATACAGAGAAAAGAGTCGGCCCGAGAATTGAACCCTGTGGTACCCCCATAGAGACTGCCAGAGGACCGGACAACAAACATGCCCTCCGATTTGACACACTCAAATCTGTCTGCAAAGTAGGTGGTGAACCAGGCAAGGCAGTCATTAGAAAAACCGAGGCTACTGAGTCTGCGGATAAGAATATGGTGATTGACAGAGTCGAAAGCCTTGGCCAGGTCGATGAAGATGGCTGCACAGTAGTTTTATCTTTTATCGGTGGCGGTTATGATATCGTTTAGTTCCTTGAGCGTGGCTGAGGTGCACCCGTGACCGGCTCGGAAACCGGATTGCACAGCGGAGAAGGTACGGTGGGATTCGAGATGGTCAGTGATCTGTTTGTTGACTTGGCATTTGAAGACCTTAGATAGGCAGGGCAAGATGGATATAGGTCTGTAACAGTTTGGGCCCAGGGTGTCTCCCCCTTTGAAGAGGGGGATGACCGCGGCAGCTTTCCAATCCTTGGGGATCTCAGATGATACGAAGGAGAGGTTGAACAGGCTGGTAATAGGGGTTGCGACAATGGCGGCGGACAGTTTCAGAAATAGAGGGTCCAGATTGTCAAGCCCAGCTGATTTGTATGGGTCCAGGTTTTGCAGCTCTTTCAGAACATCTGCTATCTGGATTTGGGTAAAGGAGAAGCTAGGGAGGCTTGGTCGAGTAGCTGCAGGGGGGGGGGGGGGGGGTTGATTCACTGATGTGGTCATCCTGTCTGGGTTTGCGCCCCCCCTTGGGTTGTGCCATGGCGGAGATCTTTGTGGGCTATACTCAGCCTTGTCTCAGGATGGTAAGTTGGTGGTTGAAGATATCCCTCTAGTGGTGTGGGGGCTGTGCTTTGGCAAAGTGGGTGGGGTTATATCCTTCCTGTTTGGCCCTGTCCGGGGGTGTCCTCGGACGGGGCCACAGTGTCTCCTGACCCCTCCTGTCTCAGCCTCCAGTAGTTTATGTGTCGGGGGGCTAGGGTCAGTTTGTTATATCTGGAGTACTTCTCCTGTACTATTCAGTGTCCTGTGTGAATTTAAGTGTGCTTTCTCTAATTCTCTCTAGGACCATGCTCCAGGACTACCTGACATGATGACTCCTTGCTGTCCCCAGTCCACCTGGCCATGCTGCTGCTCCAGTTTCAACTGTTCTGCCTTATTATTATTGGACCATGCTGGTCATTTATGAACATTTGAACATCTTGGCCATGTTCTGTTATAATCTCCACCCGGCACAGCCAGAAGAGGACTGGCCACGCCACATAGCCTGGTTCCTCTCTAGGTTTCTTCCTAGGTTTTGGCCTTTCTAGGGAGTTTTTTCTAGCCACTGTGCTTCTACACCTGCATTGCTTGCTGTTTGGGGTTTTAGGCTGGGTTTCTGTACAGCACTGTGAGATATCAGCTGCTGTACGAAGGGCTATATAAATCAATTTGATTTGATTTGATTTGAAGCTAGATGGGGGGCAATCAATTCACAGATGGTGTCCAGGGCACAGCTGGGAGCTGAGGGGGGTCGGTAACAGGCGGCAACAGTGAGAGACTTATTTCTGGAGAGATTAATTTTTAAAATTAGAAGTTCGAACTGTTTGGGTTTAGACCTGGAAAGTATGACAGAACTTTGCAGGCTACCTCTGCAGTAGATTGCAACTCCTCCCCCTTTGGCAGTTCTATCTTGACGGAAAGTGTTATAGTTGGTTATGGAAATCTCTTAATTTTTGGTGGCCTTCCTAAGCTAGGATTCAGACAGCTAAAGCAGTGAGTAAAACAAACTTAGGGAGGAGGCTTCTGATGTTGACATGCATGAAACCAAGGCTTTTTCGATCACAGAAGTCAACAAATGAGTGTGCCTGGGGACATGCAGGGCCTGGGTTTACCTCCACATCACCCGAGGAAAAGAGAAGGAGTAGGATGAGGGTGCGGCTAAAGGCTATCAAAACTGGTCGCCTAGAGCATTGGGGACAAGGAATAAAAGGAGCAGATTTATGGGCGTGGTAGAATATATTCAGGGCATAATGTGCAGGCAGGGGTATGGTGGGGTGCGGGTACAGCAGAGGTAAGCCCAGGCACTGGGTGATGATAAGAGAGGTTATATCTCTGGACATGCTGGTGTAATGGGTGAGGTCACCGCATGTGTGGGAGGTGGGACAAAGGAGGTATCAGAGCTATGAGAAGTGGAACTTGGGGCTCCATTGTAAACTGAAACAATGATAACTAACCTGAACAACAGTATACAAGGTATATTGATATTTGAGAGAGACATACAGCAAGGCATAAAGTAATCGCAGGTCTTGATTGGGAGAGCTAGCTAAAACAACAGGTGAGACAACAACAGCTAGTCAGCTAACACAACAACAGCAGGTAAAATGGCGATGACTAGGCAGAGAGGGTCGGATTAACTACACACAGAGCCTGAGTTCGCGGCTGGGGCCGACAGATAAAACATAAATAAACAGAATGGAGTACCGTGATTAATGGACAGTCCAGCAGGCATCAGCTATGTAGCCAAGTGATCATAGTTTCCAGGGGGCAGCAGTAGATGGAACAGGGAAGCCGCCACTACGCTAGCACGTGGGCGACACAGCGTTTAAAATTAGTAGCCCGGGAGTGGTAGGGGGGTATGCTCAGACGGAGGCCGGTTGAAGGCACAGCGGATGGAATATTCGTCGGCAGACCAGACGTGGTGGTGCGGCGTGGCGCCGCGTCGACAGAGAATGCAAGCCAGATGGCGAAAGAGGTATTGTAAAATTTTGTTTGCTAGCCGGGAGATGTGCCTGGCTCATGGCCAACTGGTGCTAGCTTCGTGGCAGTGGCGTCAGCCACTATAGCCAATCGGTAGCAGCGGTGATCCGGTGCCAAGGTCCAGAGTTTACAGCAAGGATCCGGTGGAGTATTGGGCTCTAGCCGTGTATGAGGGGGGTTCGGGTGAACAGCTGAGTAGGCCGGGGGGTGGGCCTCAGGGATAGCTTCGGTACTGGGTCCAACGGAGGGTGCAAAGGAAGGTAAAAGCCGCTAGCAGTGGCTAAGAATGACTAAATAGCTTGTAGCTAATTAGCTGGTTAGCTTCTGGAGGTTCTTGAATGTGTTCTAAAGTAAAAAAAATAATAGAGATTCCTTATCACATTGGGTGAAGCAGGTTACCGGAAGGTATAATCGAATTAAAAATCGAAAAGAGATTGATTTTTATTTTATATATATACAAAAAATACGAAAAATACAAAAGTACACGAGAGGACGAACAAAACACGACTACACTGCTACGCCATCTTGGATATGATGACCAGGGATATTATTTTAATAAGTGTTTGAATTTGACAATTTTTTGGGTGTCAAGGAAAATGTATGTACTAAAAACTACATTATTTTCTTTACAAATGTAGTGAAGTAAAAGTTGGCAAAAATATAAATAGTAAAGTAATGTACAGATACCACAAAAAAAACTTAAGTAGTACTTTAAAATATTTTGCATGCATGCGCCATATACAGTGCCTTGCGAAAGTGGAACGACATTTATTGGATATTTCAAACTTTTTTAACAAATCAAAAACTGAAAAATTGGGCGTGCAAAATTATTCAGTCCCCTTAAGTTAATACTTTGTAGCGCCACCTTTTGCTGTGATTACAGCTGTAAGTCGCTTGGGGTATGTCTCTATCAGTTTTGCACATCGAGAGACTGACATTTTTTCCCATTCCTCCTTGCATAACAGCTCGAGCTCAGTGAGGTTGGATGGAGAGCATTTGTGAACAGCAGTTTTCAGTTCTTTCCACAGATTCTCGATTGGATTCAGGTCTGGACTTTGACTTGGCCATTCTTGTTACGGTGCGTGAATGAGGACCCAAAAGCGAATCAACTTAAACAGAGCTTCTTTAATTACCACACACAGGTAGGCTCAGATGGACCGGCAGATTCCGACAGGACAGGACAAGGTTACAGCAAACATGACGACAGTCTGGTTCAGGCATGAATGACACAAACAAACAAGAATCCGACAAGGACAGGAGCAGAAACAGAGAGAGATATAGGGACCTAATCAGAGGGAAAAAGGGAACAGGTGGGGAACGGGGTGAATGGGTAGTTAGAGGAGACAAGGGACAGCTGGGGGAAAGCGGGGGAGAAAAGGTAACCTAACACGACCAGCAGAGGGAGACAGGGTGAAGGGAAAGGACAGAGACAAGACAACATGACAGTACATGACAGTACCCCCCCACTCACCGAGCGCCTCCTGGCGCACTCGAGGAGGAAACCTGGCGGCAACGGAGGAAATCATCAATCAGCGCACGGTCCAGCACGTCCCGAGAGGGAACCCAACTCCTCTCCTCAGGACCGTACCCCTCCCAGTCAACTAGGTACTGATGACCACGGCCCCGAGGACGCATGTCCAAGATTTTACGGACCCTGTAGATAGGTGCGCCCTCGACAAGGATGGGGGGGGGGGGGGGAAGACGAGCGGGGGCGCGAAGAGCGGGCTTAACACAGGAGACATGGAAGACCGGGTGGACGCGACGAAGATATCGCGGAAGAAGAAGTCGCACTGCGACAGGATTAATGACCTGAGAGATACGGAATGGACCAATGAACCGCGGGGTCAACTTGCGAGAAGCCGTCTTAAGGGGAAGGTTCTGAGTGGAGAGCCAAACTCTCTGACCGCGACAATATCTAGGGCTCTTCGTTCTACGCTTATTAGCAGCTCTCACAGTCTGCGCCCTATAACGGCAAAGTGCAGACCTGACCCTCTTCCAGGTGCGCTCGCAACGTTGGACAAAAGCCTGAGCGGAGGGGACGCTGGACTCGGCGAACTGAGATGAGAACAACGGAGGCTGGTACCCGAGGCTACTCTGAAAAGGAGATAGCCCGGTCGCAGACGAAGGAAGCGAGTTGTGGGCGTATTCTGCCCAGGGGAGCTGTTCTGACCAAGACGCAGGGTTGCGAAAAGAAAGACTGCGTAAGATGCGACCAATAGTCTGATTGGCCCGTTCTGCTTGACCGTTAGACTGGGGGTGAAAGCCGGAAGAGAGACTGACGGAAGCCCCAATCAAACGGCAAAACTCCCTCCAAAATTGAGACGTGAATTGCGGACCTCTGTCCGAAACGACGTCTGACGGAAGGCCATGAATTCTGAAAACATTCTCGATGATGATTTGTGCCGTCTCTTTAGCAGAAGGAAGCTTAGCAAGGGGAATGAAATGAGCCGCCTTAGAGAACCTATCGACAACCGTAAGAATAACAGTCTTCCCCGCTGACGAAGGCAGTCCGGTGACAAAATCTAAGGCGATGTGAGACCACGGTCGAGAGGGAATAGGAAGCGGCCTGAGACGGCCGGCAGGAGGAGAGTTACCGGACTTAGTCTGCGCGCAGACCGAACAAGCAGCCACGAAACGACGCGTGTCATGCTCCCGGGTGGGCCACCAGAAACGCTGGCGAATGGAAGCAAGCGTACCCCGAACGCCAGGGTGGCCGGCTAACTTGGCAGAGTGAGCCCACTGAAGAACGGCCAGACGAGTAGGAACGGGAACGAAAAGAAGGTTCCTAGGACAAGCGCGCGGCGACGGAGTTTGAGTGAGTGCTTGCTTTACCTGCCTCTCAATTCCCCAGACAGTCAACCCGACAACACGCCCCTCAGGGAGAATCCCCTCGGGGTCAGTGGAGGCTACTGAAGAACTGAAGAGACGAGACAAAGCATCAGGCTTGGTGTTCTTAGAGCCCGGACGATAAGAAATCACGAACTCGAAACGAGCGAAAAACAGCGCCCAACGCGCCTGACGCGCATTAAGTCGTTTGGCAGAACGGATGTACTCAAGGTTCCTATGGTCAGTCCAAACGACAAAAGGAACGGTCGCCCCCTCCAACCACTGTCGCCATTCGCCTAGGGCTAACCGGATGGCGAGCAGTTCGCGGTTACCCACATCATAGTTACGTTCCGACGGCGACAGGCGATGAGAAAAATACGCGCATGGGTGGACCTTGTCGTCAGAGAGGGAGCGCTGAGAAAGGATGGCTCCCACTCCCACCTCTGACGCGTCAACCTCGACAACGAACTGTCTAGAGACGTCAGGTGTAACAAGGATAGGAGCGGATGTAAAACGATTCTTGAGGAGATCAAAAGCTCCCTGGGCGGAAACGGACCACTTAAAGCACGTCTTGACAGAAGTAAGGGCTGTGAGAGGAGCTGCCACCTGACCGAAATTACGGATGAAACGACGATAGAAGTTCGCGAAGCCGAGAAAGCGCTGCAGCTCGACGCGTGACTTAGGGACGGGCCAATCAATGACAGCTTGGACCTTAGCGGGATCCATCTTAATGCCTTCAGCGGAAATAACAGAACCGAGAAATGTGACGGAGGAGGCATGAAAAGTGCACTTCTCAGCCTTCACAAAAAGACAATTCTCTAAAAGGCGCTGGAGGACACGTCGAACGTGCTGAACATGAATCTGGAGTGACGGTGAAAAAATCAGGATATCGTCAAGGTAAACGAAAACAAAGATGTTCAGCATGTCTCTCAGGACATCATTGACTAATGCCTGAAAGACAGCTGGAGCGTTAGCGAGGCCGAAAGGAAGAACCCGGTATTCAAAGTGCCCTAACGGAGTGTTAAACGCCGTCTTCCACTCGTCCCCCTCCCTGATGCGCACGAGATGGTAAGCGTTACGAAGGTCCAACTTAGTGAAAAACCTGGCTCCCTGCAGGATCTCGAAGGCTGAAGACATAAGAGGAAGCGGATAACGATTCTTCACTGTTATGTCATTCAGCCCTCGATAATCTATGCAGGGGCGCAGAGACCCGTCCTTCTTCTTGACAAAAAAAAACCCCGCTCCGGCGGGAGAGGAGGAGGGGACTATGGTACCGGCGTCAAGAGCTACAGACAAATAATCTTCGAGAGCCTTACGTTCGGGAGCCGACAGAGAGTATAGTCTACCCCGGGGGGGGGTGGTTCCCGGAAGGAGATCAATACTACAATCATACGACCGGTGTGGAGGAAGAGAGGTGGCCCTGGACCGACTGAACACCGTGCGCAGATCGTGATATTCCTCCGGCACCCCTGTCAAATCACCAGGCTCCTCCTGTGAAGAAGAGACAGAGGAAACAGGAGGGATAGCAGACATTAAACATTTCACATGACAAGAGACGTTCCAGGAGAGAATAGAATTACTAGACCAATTAATGGAAGGATTATGACAAACTAGCCAGGGATGGCCCAAAACAACAGGTGTAAAAGGTGAACGAAAAATTAAAAAAGAAATGGTTTCACTATGATTACCAGAAACAGTGAGGGTTAAAGGTAGCGTCTCACGCTGAATCCTGGGGAGAGGACTACCATCCAGGGCGAA
The DNA here is from genome assembly GCF_013265735.2 of Oncorhynchus mykiss. Classification (NCBI taxonomy): domain Eukaryota; kingdom Metazoa; phylum Chordata; class Actinopteri; order Salmoniformes; family Salmonidae; genus Oncorhynchus; species Oncorhynchus mykiss. The sequence continues at coordinate 30,069,451 of NC_048568.1, forward strand.
CAAGGCCGTGGGCTCCTTTAACTGTCTGAGAGGAATGTCATGTTCCCGAGCCCAGGTCTCGTCCATAAAACAGCCCTCCGCCCCAGAGTCTATTAAGGCACTGCAGGAAGCTGACGAACCGGTCCAGCGTAGATGGACCGACAAGGTAGTGCAGGATCTTGAAGGAGAGACAGGAGTAGTAGCGCTCACCAGTAGCCCTCCGCTTACTGACGAGCTCTGGCCTTTTACTGGACATGAAGTGACAAAATGACCAGCGGAACCGCAATAGAGACAGAGGCGGTTGGTGATTCTCCGTTCCCTCTCCTTAGTCGAGATGCGGATACCTCCCAGCTGCATGGGCTCAGCACCCGAGCCGGCAGAGGAAGATGGTAGTGATGCGGAGAGGGAGGCGACGGAGAGCGCGAGCTCCTTTCCACGAGCTCGGTGACGAAGATCAACCCGTCGCTCAATGCGAATAGCGAGTTCAATCAAGGAATCCACGCTGGAAGGAACCTCCCGGGAGAGAATCTCATCCTTTACCTCTGCGCAGAAACCCTCCAGAAGACGAGCGAGCAAGGCCGGCTCGTTCCAGCCACTGGAGACAGCAAGAGTGCGAAACTCAATAGAGTAGTCTGTTATGGATCGATTGCCTTGACATAGGGAAGACAGGGCCCTGGAAGCCTCCTCCCCAAAAACAGATCGATCAAAAACCCGTATCATCTCCTCCTTAAAGTCTTGATACTGGTTAATACACTCAGCCCTTGCCTCCCAGATTGCCGTGCCCCACTCACGAGCCCGTCCAATAAGGAGAGATATGACGTAGGCGACACGAGCAGTGCTCCTGGAGTAAGTGTTGGGCTGGAGAGAAAACACAATATCACACTGGGTGAGGAACGAGCGGCATTCAGTGGGCTCCCCAGAGTAACACGGCGGGTTATTGATTCTGGGCTCCGGAGATTCGAAAGCCCTGGAAGTGGCCGGTGGATCGAGGCGGAGATGGTGAACCTGTTCTGTGAGGTTGGAGACTTGGGTGGCCAGGGTCTCAACGGCATGTCGAGCAGCAGACAATTCCTGCTTGTGTCTGCCTAGCATCGCTCCCTGGATCTCGACGGCTGAGTGGGGAGGATCCGAAGTCGCTGGGTCCATTCTTGGTCGGATTCTTCTGTTACGGTGCGTGAATGAGGACCCAAAAGCGAATCAACTTAAACAGAGCTTCTTTAATTACCACACACAGGTAGGCTCAGATGGACCGGCAGATTCCGACAGGACAGGACAAGGTTACAGCAAACATGACGACAGTCTGGTTCAGGCATGAATGACACAAACAAACAAGAATCCGACAAGGACAGGAGCAGAAACAGAGAGAGATATAGGGACCTAATCAGAGGGAAAAAGGGAACAGGTGGGGAACGGGGTGAATGGGTAGTTAGAGGAGACAAGGGACAGCTGGGGGAAAGCGGGGGAGAAAAGGTAACCTAACACGACCAGCAGAGGGAGACAGGGTGAAGGGAAAGGACAGAGACAAGACAACATGACAGTACATGACAATTCTAACACCTGGATATGTTTATTTTTGAACCATTCCATTGTAGATTTTGCTTTATGTTTTGGATCATTGTCTTGTTGGAAGACAAATCTCCGTCCCAGTCTCAGGTCTTTTGCAGACTCCATCAGGTTTTCTTCCAGAATGGTCCTGCATTTGGCTCCATCCATCTTCCCATCAATTTTAACCATCTTCCCTGTCCCTGCTGAAGAAAAGCAGGCCCAAACCATGATGCTGCCACCACCATGTTTGACAGTGGGGATGGTGTGTTCAGGGTGATGAGCTGTGTTGCTTTTACGCCAAACATAACGTTTTGCATTGTTGCCAAAAAGTTCAATTTTGGTTTCATCTGACCAGAGCACCTTCTTCCACATGTTTGGTGTGTCTCCCAGGTGGCTTGTGGCAAACTTTAAACAACACTTTTTATGGATATCTTTAAGAAATGGCTTTCTTCTTGCCACTCTTCCATAAAGGCCAGATTTGTGCAATATACGACTGATTGTTGTCCTATGGACAGAGTCTCCCACCTCAGCTGTAGATCTCTGCAGTTCATCCAGAGTGATCATGGGCCTCTTGGCTGCATCTCTGATCAGTCTTCTCCTTGTATGAGCTGAAAGTTTAGAGGGACGGCCAGGTCTTGGTAGATTTGCAGTGGTCTGATACTCCATCCATTTCAATATTATCGCTTGCACAGTGCTCCTTGGGATGTTTAAAGCTTGGGAAATCTTTTTGTATCCAAATCCGGCTTTAAAACTTCTTCACAACAGTATCTCGGACCTGCCTGGTGTGTTCCTTGTTCTTCATGATGCTCTCTGCGCTTTGAACGGACCTCTGAGACTATCACAGTGCAGGTGCATTTATACGGAGACTGGATTACACACAGGTGGATTGTATTTATCATCATTAGTCATTTAGGTCAACATTGGATCATTCAGAGATCCTCACTGAACTTCTGGAGAGAGTTTGCTGCACTGAAAGTAAAGGGGCTGAATAATTTTGCACGCCCAATTTTTCAGTTTTTGATTTGTTAAAAAAGTTTGAAATATCCAATAAATGTCGTTCCACTTCATGATTGTGTCCCACTTGTTGTTGATTCTTCACAAAAAAAAATACAGTTTTATATCTTTATGTTTGAAGCCTGAAATGTGGCAAAAGGTCGCAAAGTTCAAGGGGGCCGAATACTTTCGCAATGCACTGCATGGACTGGAATTAAGCACATCATTCAAACCATGATAAAGCAGAAGAGAACATGCAATTCTGGTGCAGCACATGCGGCCTACAAAGTTACAAGTAGGCTATAGGCTAGTGAATGTGATTTAAATGTTGATATATAATAGGGCCGATTTGTAAAATTAGTAGGCTGATGCATATATAGCTTTCATAATATTTCCTCTAGTGCTACAGCCTACCTCCTCTTTCTCTATTGTTGCTTCATTCTTTCATTGCTTTCAACAATTACATGAAATAAGATTTGTTGTCCTTACCATCATTCTAGTGACATACTTTAATAATATAGGACTAGAATTAGATGCAGAAGACTTTCACCAAGATTGAATGGTTATGGGTCTGAATAAATAACTTCTATAGCCTACCGCCATCATGCGTTCGCTCTTATTTCACACTATCCAAGTTTGCAAGTAAGCATTTCACTGTAAGGTGTTGTATACACCTGTTGTATTCGGCTCATGTGACCAATAAAATTAGATTTGATCCGTGAGTTCTGTTGGCTGCTGTATTTAACATTCAGCAAAAAAGAGCTTGCGTTCCTCTTCGAATAGGCTTTTGCTACAGTAAATGCAAAAAAAATAATGTCCAGCAAGCTATTCTAGTCTAGCTTTTCCTGCATGGGACTCCAAGAGCTAAGGAGCATTTTTTTATGGCAAGGCCAGCGGAGCACAGGTGCTTGCGTATTATGAAAGAGGCAGAGGCTATAAGTTAGAAGCTTATCATGCATAACCCATCATTAATTAGCAAAGAAAATGGCTAATACTGCATTGAATGTATTACCTGAGAACGGTAGGCTTGGACAGTTATATATCAATATAGAACAGGATTATCTATTTTGGATGCAATTTGAATGGAGTTGATGCAGAGAGATAAAGACTGTGAAAGAGTGAAATAAAGACTGCACTGAGATAAAGACTGCACTGATTTAAAGCAACTTTACTCAAGTGATAGGCTGTTTTAGAACACTGCAGCTGCAAAATATATATATATATACCTTTACAATTTAATAACAAGGTGACCCCTGAAAGCCAGATGGAGATGGTTAAATTAGATGCGCATTCGGCCTTTAGAAATAAAGAAAATATATATTAATGTAGCATAAGCTATTCTGCAACAATTGTAGGCATACCTGTCACAAGAAAAAAAAGTTACCATGATGAGATGATAGGTCTACATGTAACGCTTACACAGGGACTTTAATGCAGAAAAACATAAATCAGTTTAAACCTAATTTCTATCAGCATGTTAAATGTGTAACCAGAGGGAAAAAAATTATAGTCCACACACAGAGATGGGTACAAAGCTCTCCCTCGCCCTCCATTTGTCAAATCTGACCATAATTATATCCTCCTGATTCCTGCTTACAAGCAAAAGTTAAAGCAGGAAGCACCAGTGACTCAGTCTATACAAAAGTGGTCAGATGAAGCAGATGCTAAGCTACAGGACTGTTTTGCTAGCACAGACTGGAATATGTTCCGGGGTTCTTCTGATGGCATTGAGGAGTACATCACATCAGTCACTAGCTTTATCAATAGGTGCATTGAGGACGTCGTCCCCACAGTGACTGTACGTACATAACCCAACCGGAAGCCATGGATTACAGGCAACATTCAAGTTTAAGGGTAGAGCTGCTGCTTTCAAGGAGTAGGACTCTAAGCTTGAAGCTTATAAGAAATCCTGCTATGATCTCCGACGAACCATCAAACAGGTAAACCGTCAATACAGGACTAAGATCGAATCGTCAAACTATTACAGACTACAAAGAGAAGCCCAGTGACACGAGCCTACCAGACGAGTTAAACTACTTCTATGCTCGCTTCGAGGCAAGTAACACTGAAATACGCATGAGAGCATCAGCTGTTCCGGACGACTGTGTGATCACGCTCTCCACAGCCGATGTGATTAAGACCTTTAAACAGGTCAACATTCGCAAGGCCGCAGGGCCAGACGGATTACCAAGATGTGTACTGTGAGCACGCTCTGACTAACTGGCAAGTGTCTTCACTGAACATTTTCAACCTCTCAACTGTCTGAGTCTGTAATACCAACATGTTTTAAGCAGACCATCATAGTCCCTGTGCCCAAGAACAGTAAGGTAACCTGCCCAAATGACTACCAACTTGTAGTACTCATCTGTAACCATGACATTTTTTGAAAGACTGGTCATTGCTCACATCAACACCATTATCACAGAAACCCTAGACCCACTCCAATTTGCATACCGCACCAACATATCCACAGCTGATCCACAATCTCTATTGCACTCCACACTGCCCTTTCCCACCTGGACAAAAGGAACACCTATGTGAGAATGCTATTCATTGACTACAGCTCAGCGTTCAAAACCATTGTACCGTCAAAGCTCATCACTAAGCTAAGGACCCTGGGACTAAACACCTCCCTCTGCAATTGGATCCTGGACTTCCTGACGGGCCGCCCCCAGGTGGTAAGGATAGGTAACAACACATCTGCCACACTGATCCTCAACACAGGGGCCCCTCAGGGGTGCGTTCTCAGTCACCTCCTTAACTCCATGTTCACTCATGACTGCATCGCCAGGCACGACTCCATCACCATCATTACGTTTGCTGATAACACAACAGTGGTAGGCCTGACCACCAACAACAATGAGATAGCCTATAGGGAGGAGGTCAGAGACCTGACCATGTGGCGCAAAGACAGAAACCTCTCCCTCAACATGATCAAGAAAAAAGAGATGATTGTGGACTACAGGAAAAGGAGGACCGAGCACGCCCACATTCTCATCGACGGGGCTGCAGTGGAGCATGTTGAGAGCTTCAAGCTCCTTGGTGTCCACATTAGCAACAAACTAACATGGTCCAAGCACACCAAGACAGCCGTGAAGAGGGCACAACAAAACCTATTCATCCTCAAGAGACTAAAAAGATTTGGCATGGGTCCTCAAATCTTCAAAAGGTTTTACAGCTGTACCATCAAGTGCATCCTGACGGGTTGCATCACTGCCTGGTATGGCAACTGCTCTGCTTCCGACCGCAAAGCAGTACAGAAGGTAGTGCGTACAGCCCATTACACACGGGGGCAAAGCTGCCTTCCATCCAGGACCTGGACCAGGTGGTTTCAGAGGAAGGCCCTAAAAATTGGCAAAGACTCCGGCCACCATAGTCATTAACCGTTCTCTCTGCTACTGCATGGCAAGCGATACCGGAGCGCCAAGTCTAGTTCCAAGAGGCTTCTAAACAGCTTCTACCCCCAAGCCATAAGACTCCTGAACAGCTTATCAAATGGCTACCTCTTCTACACTGCTGCTACTCTGTTATTATCTATGCATTATTACTTACCGACATGTACATATTACCTCAATTACCGCAGCACCGGTGCCCCCGCACATTGATTCTGTACCGGTACCCCCTGTATATAGCCCCACTATTGTTCTTTACTAATGTTCTTTAATTATTTGTTATTCTTATCTCATACTTTTTTGTCGAATTTTCTTAAAACTGCATTGTTGGTTAAGGGCTTGTAAGTAAGCATTTCACTGTAATGTCCACACCTGTTGTATTCGGCGCATGTTACAAATCAAATTTGCTTTCATTTGAAGGTGCAGGATGTGAGTTTAATAATAATCATGAAGATAAAACAAAACAGGAGAAGTGTATTAAATTTAACCAAAACCAATACTGCCTGATGACTTAGGCTTACTGAGGGCTAAATGAAGGGAGAGTAATCAGTGACAGTACACCCCTCCCCCCTAATTGCAGGATGGCGCCAGCCAGGGGGACAGCCCTGAGGGCGAGGAGCCGGTTGATCCGGGCTGCGAAGGTGGAATTCTCAGATGATGTGGAACCAAAATGTTGTCTACTGGATCCCCACACCGCTCCTAGACCGTACCCCTCCCAGTCCACCAGGTACTGGAGCTGACCCCCACGACGTCAGAAGTCCAGGAGGGAACTGATGGCAAAGGTGGGGCTTCCCGCGATGTCCAAGGGAGGCAGAGGGGTGTTGTGGGAGACGACATCAGCCAGGGGACTAGGAACCACCGGCCTGAGAAAGGAAACATGAAAAGAGGGTGAGATCTGGTAGTTAGTGGGGAGCTGTAATCTGTAAGTCACCTCATTGACCTTTCCAGAGGACCTTGAACGGCCCTACAAACTGGGGGCTCATTTTCTTACAGGACAGGTGGAGTGGGAGGTTCTTGGTGGAGAGCCAGACAGGAGCCTCACTGTGGTGGCCATCTGCCTGCTCCTTCTGGCAGCAGACTGTGTGCTGGAGCCTCACGTGGATATCGTTCTAAATCTCTTCTGCGTTCCTGAACCACTCATCCACTGCAGGAGCTTCAGTCTGGCTCAGGGTCCACAGAGCCAGGGCTAGCTGATAACACAGAACACACTGGAAGGGAGTCAGCCCGTAGGAGGAGTGATGCAATGAATTCTGTGCCTACTCTGCCCAGGGAAGGAATCGGGCCCACTCCCCCTGCCGGTCCTGCCAGTGACTCCTCAGGAACAGCCCCAGCTCCTGGTTCATCCTCTCCACCTGCCTGTTAGACTGAGGCTGGTACCCAGAAGTGAGGCTGACAGTGACCCCCAGCTTCTCATGAAAGCTTTCTATACCCGTGACATGCAATGGGGGCCATTGTCGGAGATGACCTGCTGGAACATTGCCTCAGCGACCTGGAGAGCGGTAGGGAGACCAGAGAGAGGGATACAACGGCAGGATTTAGAGAATTTGTCCTCAACAACCATAATAGTGGGGAAACCATCAGACGGAGGGAGATCAAGGTGAAGGAGTTTCCCTGCTGGTGTGTGTGGGGGAGATTTTGTTTGGACACATACGGAGCATTAATTTACATAGTGGGCGATATCCTGTGCCAAGGTGAGCCACCAGTACTTCGCAGAGATGGATTGAATAGTGTGGGTGATACTTGGGTGTCCAGCGGCGAGGAATGTGTGCACCCAGGTCAACAGCCGATCCCTCACCTCCATGGGGATGTAGATGAGCTCAGGAGGGCAGGTAGCAGGCGTCCCTCTCCAGAGCCTGGAGGATGTCCACATCTACATTCCAAAACACGGGGCCAATGACATGGGAGGACAGAATGATGGGCACTCACAGGACTCTCAACCGACGTGGAACCACAAGGTAAGGGAAAGCAGGTCTTCCGGCATCCTGGTGCCCAGGCGGTGATGACTTTGTGTACAGAAGCAGTGAGGACGAGGAGGGGAAGGCTTTCTATGTGCGTGGGTCCAACGGTGAGGGTGAGGGGTGCTGTGATGTGCGTGAAAGTGCCAGATCCCAATGATTGTTTATCCAGGGCTTGGACTGGAAGAGGAGAGGAGAGCGGGTACGTGGTGATAAAATTCCCTGCGGCACAAGAGTCCACTAGAGCTGTAGAGACAACACCTGAGGGACAGCCAGCCAGTGAAATGGAAACCAGGAAGGGTTTGGCAGAAAACGATGAAGAAATGCTCACGCCTACCCTCGGAGAGGGATGATCACGGAGCCGTCCATCTGCCCCAGTGGACTTTGGGTTGGGACGCACCGGACACCACTGAACCCGGTGCCCTTTCTGTCCGCAAAAGCCTCGACTTGGCTTTGCCGCTGGGAGGTATGTGACCCCTAACTCCATGGATTCAGGCCGGTGCTCCTGAAGAAGGTTGTCCAGATGGATGGCCATTGCGATGAGTGCATCAAGGGAAAGGTTGTCTTCTCAGCATGCCAACTCCGGTTGGACCTCCTCGTGCAATCCTCTTCGAAATAGGTTGCGGAGCACCGGTTCATTCCATCCACTGGAGGCTGCCACGATCCGGAAGGTGAAGGTGTACTCCGCAGCGGTCTGAGCACCCTGCTGGAGTTGGAGTAGTTGCTCACCTCCCTCTCTGCCAGAGGGACAGTCAAACCCCTCGTATGAACCCAGCTCTTCCTCTCCTCTCTCCCAGACGGATGGTCAGCAGGGAAATGTTTAGCAGGGAAATGACTGTGGTAACCTTGGACCTCTCGGTGGTGGGGCTCCTGTCTGATGAGCAAAATAGAGGGAGCATTGGAGTAGGAAGCCACGGCATTTGGATGGAGTCCTGTCATAATTGTCCGGGAGGGACAGTTGGGCATCGCTGACCTGGGCGGACTGCTGGGTAAGCTGGGGGGCTGGCTCGCTGGGATGACTCATGGTAGAAGGTCCTGTGCTAGTTGGAGGAGAATCCTCTAGGGTGTTGTCGAAATGGTGGAGGACGCGGAGGACCTCATCCAATTGATTGGATGTACTTGTTCATCGAACGTCTAGGAGATGTCCTTATCTTCTGCTGCTTCCATTTTTGAACAGGCAGTATTCTGTAACGTATACACAGGGAGACCAGCAACAGGTGAGTTTAATCATCCATCATCATCATCATCATGAAGTTAATGCAAAACAAGAGAAGTGTACTGAACGTAACCAAAACCAATACTGCCTGATGACAGACTCACTGAAGGCTAAATGAAGGGAGAGTAATCTGGGTGGTGATGAAGTCCAGGTGTGCTTAATGATGGGGAGCAGGTGTGCGCAATGTGGGTCGCCAGGACCGGTGGTCACAGGAGCAGGGGAGCAGGACTAGACGTGAAACTATACATGATTAACTACACATTAATCATGCAGAGATCGTAAAGAAGCCAGATTTAGACATGGCATATAATTGAACAGTTCTATTTAACGCCATGCTGTTCATGTAAATTATTTATTTCTAATTTCGGTAACCGGGTTCCCCCCATTAAACCCTACTCCCGATCCCCCTCCTTCTTTGTCTCTCCCCCATAACATGCTGACCAGACTGCACGCATGATCGATCACGCGCATGTTGATTTTGTCTACCCACACCAGACACGATCAGGACACCCAGGTGAAATATCAAAACTAACTCTGAACCAACTATATTAACGGTTGCGTGTTTCCCATTTTCGTGGGGTTTGCTGGACAGTTTAAGTCCCCGTGTTTGGGGCATTTGTTTTGTTGTGCGCCCTGTGTTTTCGTGGGGTTGGCTTATATTTGCCGTTTTGTGCATTAAATTAGCACTACCCTGAACTCTCTGCTTCCTGCGCCTGACTTCTTACCCACTACACCCAGAACGTTAGAGAATCCCACACCTTTCATGGAGTCAGCAGGAGCAGCTGCCAATCCCCTTCCATCGATGGAGGAACGTGTCCTCCATCATCATACCACCGTCCTCCATCGGATAGGATCGGCGATGGATCAGATGATGGAGAGGATGGACCGATGGGAGAGGAGTGGTCTCCTCTCTTCACCTCCGGTTCCTCCAACGAACCCACCTTCTTCTCCCTCCGCATCCAGCTCTGACGCTCTCCGTCTTGCGCTCCCGAGGGAGTATGATGGAGCGGCGGCTGAGTGCCAGGGGTTTTTGCTCCAACTGGAACTGTACCTGGCTACCGTGAGGCCAACTCCCTCGGGGGAGGAGAGTGTGAGTGTCCTCGTCTCCTGCCTGATGGGTCGTGCTCTAGAGTGGGCCAACACGGTCTGGAATGGCCCAGACTCGGCGAAGGAGGACTTATCCAGAATTCAGATGAGCGACTGTTCCATCTTAGGCAGGAGAATAGAAGCGCGCAGGATTTTACGTTGGAGTTCCGGACCTTGGCCGCTGGGGCTGGGTGGAACGACAGGGCCCTGATAGACCACTACCGGTGTAGTCTCCGGGAGGACGTCCGCAGGGAGCTAGCGTGTCGGGACGCCGCTCTCTCCCTTGACGAACTAATAAACATGTCTATCCGGCTGGACAATCTGCTGGCTGCCCTCGGGCATTCGGAGAGGGTTCTGTCTGTTCCAGCACTTAGCACTCCCGCTCCCATTCCGATGGAGTTAGGGGGGGGGGGGGGGGGCGTGCCGAGGGGTACCGGAGGAGGAGGCACCTCCTGCACCAGCTGTGGTCGGAGAGGACACACGGCCGATCGGTGCTGGGGGAGCCCGTCTTGGAGTCGAGAGGACAGGCGGAACACTTCTCAGTCACCCCAGGTGAGTCAGCACCAAACTCACCCAGAACCCCCTGTTGGTCACATGTTTGTATTGATTTTGTTTCTTGACTTTTCTCCCTCTTCCCAGCATAAGGCGCTAGTTGACTCAGGCGCAGCTGGGAATTTAAGGATCACAGACTCGCCATCAAGCTGGGTATTCCGCTAGTACCAATAGATCCCCCCTTCCCTGTGCACTCCCTAGATAGCCGGTCACTAGGGTCAGGGTTGGTTAGGGAGGCCATGGTTCCACTGGACATGGTGACGCAGGGGAATCATAAGGAGCGGATTAGTCTCTTCATTATCGATTCGCCTGCGTTTCCAGTGGGGCTGGGGGTTCCCTGGCTGGCTAGTCACAATCCTAGGGTTTCGTGGAGACCGGGAGTTCTCTAGGGGTGGTCAGAGGAGTGTCTCCCCTTTCTGATGATTGGTTTCACCTGTTTATGTTATGATTAGTCTGGCTTTATTTACCCGTAGGCCCGCCTGCTCTGTGTGCGGGATTGTTTGTTGTAACTTGTGTGCACGTCAGTGGGTTACATGTTTCCCATTTTCGTGAGGTTTGCTGGACAGTTTAAGTCCCCGTGTTTGAGTCATTTGTTTTGTTGTGCGCCCTGTGTTTTCGTGGGGTTGGCTTATGTTTGCTGTTTTGTGCATTAAATTAGCATTACCCTGAACTCTCTGCTTCCTGCGCCTGACTTCTCACCCACTACACCCAGAACGTTACATTTCGTTTCTAGTAATCTCTTCTCCGTCAGGCTTCTTTTTCTTCTTTGGACTTTATATGGCGGTTGGCAACCAGCTTTAAGAGACGCCATTGCACATATATTTAAGCTGTAAATATTAGACATTATGCACTGACAAGCACATATTTTATTTAGTGATGCATCTTGATAGTCATATCAGGTAGATTCTCCACCTTTTCATACATAATACATTATACAAAATACCCCATTGTAATTTTCTGTACACCCCAGGCCGATTCCACATCACCAGGCACCAGCAGATCCGATCTATCAAGTAGTGCCATGCTATCTCTCAGTGCTTCTCTCTCTCTCTCCAGCATAGATCCAAAACCACCATTATAAATCTGTATCACAGATTACCTTCCCACACCCCTCCTCTCCTCCCTTTCCTTCACCTCTCCTGCCCCAGCTACCATGATGAATGTGTCATAGTACACAACCCATCTCCTCTCTCTCCCCCTCTATCTACACACTCCTCTCTTCTCTTTCCACCTTCCTCATCCCTCCATCTCTCCAGCCCCAGCTACCATGATGAATCTGTATCACAGCACAAACCCAAACCACCCCTATCTTCCCCTCCTTCATCCCTCATCCATCCATCTCTCCAGTACCAGCCACCATGATAAATCTGTGTCACTGTAGGCAAAACCCAAACCAACCCTTTCTCTTCTACCCTCCCTCCCTCCCTCTCTTCCTCTCCCTCCCATCCCATCCATCCATCTCTACAGTCCCAGACTCATTTGATTTCCTGTCTAATCTGGGTCTGGGATCGGCGTTGGGTTGTGCTGCTGGTGTGGAGAGAAGCGATTACTGTGCTCTGCTGAGTGCAGACTATGAGATAATGGGAAAAACACCCAGGAGACCACATTGCTTCAGGATGCTACTGCTACTTCTGCTACTGCTGCTACTACTGCTGCAGTAATAGCAGCCGCAGCAGTAGCAGCAGCAGCAGTAGCAGTAGTAGCAGCAGAAATAGTAGTAGCAGCAGTAGCAGAAGAGGAGCAGCACGAGTAGTAGTAGCTATAGTTGTAGCAACAGTAGAATCAGGAGCAGTAGTAGCACTATTAGTAGCATTAGTAGCAGTAGCAGAGGCAGAAGTAGCAGTAACAGCAGTAGCAGTAGCAGCAGCAGTAGCAGCAGCAGTAGAACCAGTAGCATCAGCAGTAGAAGTAGTAGCAGCAGAAGCAGCAGTAGTAGTAGTAGCAGCAGTAGCAGTAGTAACAGCAGCAGCAGCAGGAGTAGGAGTAGCAGCAGTAGCAATAGCAGAAGCAGCAGCAGTAGTAGCAGCAGCAATAGTAAAAGTAGCAATAGCAGCAGTAGCAGCAGCAGTAGTATAAGTAGCAATAGCAGCAGAGGTAGCAGCAGTAGTAGAGGCACAAGCATTTTGCTACACTCTTATTAACATCTGCTAACCATGTGCATGTGACAAATAAAAGTTGATTTGATTTGATTTGATAGCAGCAGAAATAGTAGTGGCAGCAGTAGTAGCAGTAGCAACAGTAGAATGAGTAGTAGCACTAGCAGTAGCATTAGAAACAGTAGCAGAGGCAGGTGTAGCAGTAGCAGCAGCAGCAGTAGCAGAAGCAGTAGCAGCAGTAGCAGCAGCAGTAGAAGTAGCACTAAAAGTGGCAGCAGCCCCAACATCAGTAGCAGCAGTAGCAGTAGTAGCAGCAGCAGCAGTAGTAACAGCAGCAGCAGCAGGAGTATGAGTAGTAGCAATAGCAGAAGCAGCAGCAGTAGTAGCAGCAGCAATAGTAAAAGTAGCAATAGCAGCAGTAGCAGCAGCAGTAGTATAAGTAGCAATAGCAGCAGTAGCAAAAGCAGCAGAGGTAGCAGCAGTAGTAGAGGCACAAGCATTTTGCTACACTCTTATTAACATCTGCTAACCATGTGCATGTGACAAATAAAAGTTGATTTGATTTGATTTGATAGCAGCAGAAATAGTAGTGGCAGCAGTAGTAGCAGTAGCAACAGTAGAATGAGTAGTAGCACTAGCAGTAGCATTAGTAACAGTAGCAGAGGCAGATGTAGCAGTAGCAGCAGCAGCAGTAGCAGAAGCAGTAGCAGCAGTAGCAGCAGCAGTAGAAGTAGCACTACAGTTGATGCTACTGCTGCTAATACTACCTCTGATACTGCTGCTACTACTACTACCTCTGCTACTGCTACAACTATTGCTGCTGATACTAATGCTACTTCTTCTACTGCTGCTGCTACTGCTGCTGCTACTGCTGATACTACTGCTGCTGCTACTGCTGCTACTGCTTCTACAGCTGATGCTACTGCTGCTACTACTACCTCCACTACCTCTGCTACTGCTACTACTACCTCTGCTACTGCTACTAATGCTGCTGCTGCTACTGTTACTGCTGCTGCTGCTGCTACTCCTGCTCTTGCTCCTGCTGCTGCTACTCCTGCTCCCGCTGCTTACTGCTACTGCTACTGCTGCTACTACTGCTGCTCCTACTACTGCTGCTACTACTACCTCTGCTACTGCTACTACTACTGCTTCTCCTGTTTCTTGCTGCTGTTACTACTGCTACTGCTGCTACTGCTACCACTACTACTGCTGCTACAGCTGCTGCTTATGCTACCGCTACTACTGCTGCTAGTGCTACTGCTATTGATGCTGGGGCTGCTGCCACCACTACTGCTACTTCTACTGCAACTACTACTGCTGCTTCTACTTCTCCTGCTGATGCTACTGGTTCTACTGCTGCTGCTACTACTGCTGCTTCTACTTCTGCCTCTGCCACTGCTTATACTGCTACTACTGCTGCAACTACTACTTCTGCTGCTACTGCTGCTGCTGTTACTACTACTGCTACTGCTTCAACATCTACTACTGATTCTACTATTGCTACTGCCACTGCTACTACTACTGCTGCTACTACTCTTCTGCTACTGCTTATACTGCTACTCCTGCTTCTACTACTACTTCTACTGCTGCTGCAGCTACTGCTACTACCTGCTACTACTGCTTCTACAGCTGATGCTACTGCTTCTAATACTACCTCTGCTACTGCTTCTACTACTACCTCTGCTACTGCTACAACTACTGCTGCTGATACTAATGCTACTTCTTCTACTGCTGCTGCTACGGCTGCTGCTACTGCTGATACTACTGCTGCTGCTACTGCTGCTACTGCTTCTACAGCTGATGCTACTGCTGCTACTACTACCTCTGCTACTGCTGCTACTACTACCTCTGCTACTGCTACAACTACTGCTGTTGATACTAATGCTGCTGCTGCTACTGCTGCTCCTGCTCGTGCTGCTGCTACGGCTGCTGCTACTGGTGCTACTGCTACTACTGCTGCTACTTCTACTACTGCTGCTGCTATGGCTGCTGCTACTGCTGATACTATTGCTGCTACTGCTGCTACTACAACCTCTGCTACTGCTACTACTACTGCTGCTGCTACTGCTGCTGCTACTGCTGCTCTTGCTGCTGTTTCTACTGTTGCTACTGCTGCTACTGCTACCACTACTACTGCTGCTACTGCTGCTGCTTTATGCTACTGCTGCTACTGCTTTTGCTGCTTCTGCTGCTACTGATGCTGGTACTACTGCTGCTACTGCTTCTACTACTACTGCTGCTACTACTGCTGCTACTGCTACTACTGCTGCTACTTCCGCTACTTATGCTGCTACTGCTGCTCTTGATACTTCTACTTTTGCTGCTGCTACTACTGCTGCTGCTTCTGCTGCTTTTGCTACTGCTGCTCTTGCTACTTCTACTGCTGCTGCCACGGCTGCTGCTATGGCTGCTGCTACTGGTGCTACTGCTACTGCTGCTACTACTGCTGCTACTTCTACTACTGCTGCTGCTACGGCTGCTGCTACTGCTGATACTACTGCTGCTACTGCTGCTACTACAACCTCTGCTACTGCTACTACTACTGTTGCTGCTACTGCTGCTGCTACTCCTGCTCCTGCTGCTGTTTCTACGGTTACTACTGCTGCTACTGCTACCACTGCTACTGCTGCTACTGCTGCTGCTTATGCTACTGCTGCTACTGCTTTTGCTACTTCTGCTGCTAGTACTGCTGCTATTGCTACTTCTACTGCTTCTACTGCTACTGCTGCTCCTGCTGCTACTGATGCTGGTGCTGCTACCACCTCTGCTGCTACTACTGCTGCAACTACTGCTGCTACTGCTTCTACTACTACTGCTGCTACTACTACTGCGGCTACTACTGATGCTACTACTACTACTGCTGCTACTTCTGCTGCTTATGCTACTGCTGCTGCTACTGCTGCTAATGATACTTCTACTTTTGCTTCTGCTACTACTGCTGCTGCTTCTGCTATTGCTACTGCTGCTACTACTACTACTGCTGCTACTTCTGCTGCTTTTGCTACTGCTGCTCTTGCTACTTCTACTGCTGCTGCTACTAATGCTATTGCTACTTTTACTATTGCTGCTGCTACTACTGCTGCTGCTTCTGCTATTGCTACTGCTGCTTCTCCTACTCCTACTCCTACTCCTGCGGCTGCTGCTGTTACTACTGCTACTGCTGCTACTACTACTACTGCTGCTTCTGCTGCTACTACTTCTACTGCTGATGCTACTGGTTCTACTGCTGCTGCTACTGCTGTTGTTACTGCTGCTACACCTACTCCTGCGGATGCTGCTGTTCCTACTGCCTACTGCTGCTTCTGCTACTTCTACTTCTACTTCAATGACTTCTGCTGCTACTCTACTGCTGTTGCTACCTTTGCTACTGCTACTACCTCTACTACTGCTGCTACTGCTACTATTGCTACTTCTACTGCTGCTACTGACAGTACTACTTCTGCTACTGCTGATTCTGCTACTATACTGCTGTTACTGCTGCTGCTACCCCTGCTGCTGCTGCTGTTACTACTGCTACTACTGCTTCTGCTGCCACTACTACTGCTGCTACTGCTGCCACTACTACTGCTGCTACTGCTACTTCGACTTCTACTGCTACTACTACTGCTGCTGCTGCTACTCTAGTGCTGTTGCTACTGCTACTACTACTGGTGCTACTGCTACTGATACTATTGATATTTCTTCTGCTGCTGCTGCTCTACTACTGCATCTGCTTCTACTTCTACTCCTACTGCTGCTACTGCTACTTCTACTGCTACTGCTACTACTACCGCTGCTGGTACTCTACTGCTGTTGCAGGATGCTACTACTGTTGTGGCTGCTGCTGCTACTACTGCTGCTACTTCTACTGTTGCTGCTACTAATGCTACTGCTGCTGCTGCTACTGCTACTGCTGCTGCTGCTGCTACTGCGGCCCCTGATACTGCTGCTACCACTACTGCTGCTCCTAGTCTTCTGCTACTGCTTATAATGCTATTACTGCTGCTACTACTATCTCCTCTACTGCTGCTGCTGCTGCTGCTACTGCTACTACTGCTGCTACTACTACTGCTATCTCTACTTATTTTACTGCTGTTGCTACTACTACTACTGCTGCTACTACTATTGCTACTGCTGATACTACGACTGCTGCGGCTGCTACTGCTACTTCTGCTTCTGCTACTGCTTCTACTACTGCTGCTCCTGCTACTGCAACTGCTACTGCTTCTACTGCTGCTGTTACTATTGCTGTTGCTATGACTACTATTGCTACGGATGCTGCTTATGTTACTGCTACTGTTGATAAAGCTGCTTCTATTGCTGCTGCTATTTCTGCTGCTGCTACTGCTATTGCTGCTACTGCTACTACTACTGCTGCTTCTGCTACTACTACTACTGCTGTTACTCCACTGATGCTACTGCTGATGCTGCTCCAGGATGCTTCTGCTACATCTGATGCAGTTTGTTACTGCTAGTCCTACTGTAAGGGCGTTCGTCTGTAGGAGGAGGAGAAGCGGACCAAAGCGCAGCGTGGTGGTTGTTCATATTTTAATAAATCACTACACATGAACAAACTAACGAAAACAAGAAATGTGAGAACGCAAAACAGTCCTATCCTGTGACGACAAACACAGTGACAGGAACAATCACCCACAAACACACAGTGAAACCCAGGCTACCTAAGTATGATTCTCAATCAGAGACAACTAATGACACCTGCCTCTGATTGAGAACCATACTAGGCCGAAAACATAGAAATGCCCCAAAACATAGAAAAACAAACATAGACTGCCCACCCAACTCACGCCCTGACCATACTAAATAAATACAAAACAACAGAAATAGAGGTCAGAACGTGACAGTACCCCCCCCCCCAAAGGTGCGGACTCCAGCCGCAAAACCTTGACCTATAGGGGAGGGTCTGGGTGGGCGTCTGTCCGCGGTGGCGGCTCTGGCGCGGGACGCGGACCCCACTTCACCATTGTCTTAGTCCGCCTTATTGTCCGCCTCCCTGGCTTACTCACCATGGCCACCCCTTTCAATGACCCCACTGGACAGAGGGGCTGCTCGGGACAGAGGGGCAGCTCGGGACAGAGGTGAAACAGCTGCTCGGGACAGAGGGACAACTGCTCGGGACAGAGGGGCAGCTGCTCGGGACAGAGGGGCGATAGCAGCTCGGGACAGAGGGGCGATAGCAGCTCGGGACAGAGGGGCGATAGCTGCTCGGGACAGAGGGGCGATTTGACCTGCTTCGTTTCCGACCTGGGCCGGTTCACCCCTCCTTAGACAACCTGGTGGTCCCAGGCTCCCCCAGGAACACCATATCGATACAGAACTTAGCATGGACACCCGTTCGACATAGCGTGCTGCAGCCCAGAGCTCCTCAGCTCACTTGATCCACCAACCTCAGCCTCCCAGTGACTTGGATTACAGGCACATGCCACTGCACCCGGCAGCGCTGGGCTGACGAGCGGCACTGGCGGCGCTGGAGAGGAGGAAGGCTCTGGAAGCGCCGGACTGAGTAGCTCTCGTAGCGCCGAACAGGCGGGAGACTCCGGCAGCTCTGGAGAGGAGGAAGGCTCTGGTAGCGCCGGAGAGGCGGGAGACTCCGGCAGCGCTGGAGAGGAGAGAGCCCCTGCAAGGATGGGCCGGAGAGACAGCCTGGTACGGGGAGCTGCCACCGGAGGGCTGGTGCGTGGAGGTGGTGACGGATAGACCGGGCCGTGCAGGCGCACTGGAGCTCTTGAGTGCAGGGCTGGCACCAACCGCCCTGGCTGGATCTTCACCCTAGCCCAGCAGATGTGGGGAGCTGGGATGTAGCGCACCGGGCTAAGCACGCGTACTGGGGACACCGTGCGCACAACTGCATAACACGTGCCTGACCAGCACCACGCCCGCCACAGTTAGCACTGCTAGGAGCACTGTAGTGCTGAGATGGCACAGGACGTGCAAGGCTAGGGAGATGCACAGGAGGCCTGGTGCGTGAGGCTGGCACAGTCTTCACCAGACCCCTCGCACGCACCTCAGGATGAGTATGGAGAGCTGACCCCGGTGCCATTAAATCCCTGACACGCTCCGTCGGGCGAATGTCGTGCCTCATGCACCAAACCAGCAAGTCCCTCATATCACTCTCCTCCAATTTCCCCATTAACTCCTTCACAGTCTCTGCTTCGCTCACCTCCAACACCAGCTCTGGTTCTGAGCTCCTCCTTGGCTCCTCACGATAAACGGGGGGAGTTGGCTCAGGTCTGACTCCTGACTCTGCCACACTCCCCCTGTGCCCCCCCCCAAGAAACTTTTGGGGGTGACTCTCGGGCTTCCGTCCGCGCCGCCGTGCTTGCTTCGCCAACCTCATTCTCCTGTAACCTTCCGCGCACTGTTCCATCGAATCCCAGGCGGGCTCCGGCACTCTCCCTGGGTCGACCGCCCACCTGTCTATCTCCTCCCAAGTTGTGTAGTCCAGATTCTGCTCCCATGTCCCAAAATCCTGATCTCGCTGTTGCTGTTCCTGCTGCTGCTGCCTCTGTTCCTTCTCCTGCTGCTGCTGTTGCTGTTGCCCGTTACCACGCCGCTTGGTCCCTTTGTGGTGGGTGATTCTGTAAGGGCGTTCGTCTGTAGGAGGAGGAGAAGCGGACCAAAGCGCAGCGTGGTGGTTGTTCATATTTTAATAAATCACTACACATGAACAAACTAACGAAAACAAGAAATGTGAGAACGCAAAACAGTCCTATCCTGTGACGACAAACACAGTGACAGGAACAATCACCCACAAACACACAGTGAAACCCAGGCTACCTAAGTATGATTCTCAATCAGAGACAACTAATGACACCTGCCTCTGATTGAGAACCATACTAGGCCGAAAACATAGAAATGCCCCAAAACATAGAAAAACAAACATAGACTGCCCACCCAACTCACGCCCTGACCATACTAAATAAATACAAAACAACAGAAATAGAGGTCAGAACGTGACACCTACTGCTAATTCTACTGCTGCAGGATGTTACTGCTAGTCCTACTGCTGCTGCTGCAGGATGCAACTGCTGCTTCTGCTGCTGCAGGATGCTGTTGCCTGCACATGACCATGCTCTCTCTCTCTCTAGTGGCAAGCTAAGGACTGGTCTGGCACAAATTCGAAGTCGCTCTGGATAAGAGTGTCTGCTAAATGACTAAAATGTGAATGGTCTGCCAGCTATAAGACTCCATTTCTTCTGTGTGTGTGTGTGTCTCTCACATTCTCTCTCTCGCCTTTAATGTCTTTCCTTCTCTGTCTCTCTTTCAAACACGCCAATGATAAGCAAAGTTGTGCTTTGCCAGATACAGGACCTCCCTCTCCTCTTTGTCTTGCTCGCTCTCTCGCTCTCTCTCGCTCTCTCTCTCTCTCTCTCTCTCGCTCTCTCTCGCTCTCTCTCTCTCTCGCTCTCTCTCGCTCTCTCTCGCTCTCCACCACCGTGCTTTTCAATTTGATGTGGGCATAGTTCCACTAGCTTTAGCCGAACCTGGCATTGCCAATTACCACGCCACGTTGCCTTCGCATTTTCAATTTCACATGTTAACTCCTAGAAAAGTAAACCCAAATATGTGTGGATGTAGATTACACAGAGATGACGAAATCTCGCTCCCTCTAAGTGTCGGAGTGAGGATCCCGAAATGAAGTTAACCTTCTTCCTCCAAGACACATTTGGATACCCCCCACAGTATATTACAGTACAGTATAGTACAGTGTAGTACAGTACAGTATAGTACAGTACAGTATAGTACAGTGTGATTTTATGATTTCTTATTTGGATCCCCATTAGCTGCTGAAGAAGCAACAGCTACTCTTCCTGGGGTCCAAACAAAACACAAAGCATGAGAAAATACAGAAAACTAAGGGACGGTATAGTACTGTACAACATAGCACAGTATAGTACTGTACAGTATAGCACAGTACAGTGAAACATAATAATGAAGCCTATTCAACCAGACAATCTCACTCCACTGACGAGGTACTGACAGAAGCTATCAGCCTCCCATGGCTCCATATCTATGAATGAACCATTGTAATGTAGACTATAATTATAAACTAACACTGTAATGTTTAGGAACTCATCTAATGTATAGGAAATCATATGGTAGGAAAGAGAGATATACACACCCTCCTCCTCCTCCTCCTCCTCTTCCAGGGAGCCAGGAACCTAACAATGAAGCCTCAGCACCCTCCTGTACAGAGCAATCAAAATTAGCTGTTTATGACGCTTTATTACATGATATTGACATACAGGCTCTCTCCTCTAAATTGGCTCCCATAATAAATGCATCAGGCAGCACAGGAATGATGGGCACTGATGCGTGGCTGGCCAGGTGAATATGCTAAGTGATCTGTTTTTACATTGTAAATATTCAGACCGTCAGTTGAGCTTCTCACGTGTTCTCCAGCTCGGCCTTGAGATCATCGGCCCTGGACCTTCAAGAAATGATTAATTCAGGAAGTGCCGTATAGAAGCGGCAAGGTGCGTGGTGCACGGGGGCATTGGGCTGATTGGGCCTCCCTCCGGCCTGCGTTTAAGAGCTTCATTTACACTTCTCCTCTTATTGATTAATTCATGGGCCTGATTAAATTTTCACAGGTCTGTCAATTGTCCTTCACAACTCCTGACTCCCCCGCCCTGCCCCTGAGTTCCCTGTGGGTGAGGTGCCGGTGGGGATTTGTGCCCTCCTGGTATTGGGGAACGCTGTCGCTCTGGAAGGTTTAGCTCCCTCTTTGCTGCCTCAGAGAGAACAGGGCTAAGAGTGCTCTCTCTAGATCATTATACTCTTTTTTTGGTTAAAGGAGAGGTCAGTTAAATATTGATGATATGTTAAGTCTTCTATAATTGGGGACCAGTAGGAGTCCATCCTTCATTTAAGTATTACAGGACAAATAAATTATATCTGCACAATACAACTCTTCTTACAAAGTGTTTAAAAGTTAAGTTTAACAGTGCGTACAGGTGTGTGTCTGTGATTATGTGTGTGTGTTTGAGGGGTCAGTAAATGGCCGCAAGCATATCTTATTTTGTCTGATCAGTGTTTGTAGCTGAAAAGCTTTTCATGGATTTTAGTCTCCATTTACCTTTGTTTCATCTGGCTGTGAACACAGACAATATTGAAATATTGCAAGGAGACATACAAAACAGGTTTTCTGAAACTCTTGACGCCTACTTGCACTGGGGCATTACGTGAGCAGACAGCTGCCTACTGCTGCTTTCATTCTTCCACTTGACATTATGCCTTGGATGCTTTTGGACTACTGCCAAACTTGAACTCCCCTTGGATGTACTCTTTTGGACTCTCCCACGCCCGGTGGAGCGCTTGCCACCCTCCCAGCTTCCACCGGTCTGTACTGGAAACTACCCCTCCAAGGTGCTTCTCTCCTGGCTATCATACTGGTAACACAAAAAAAAGGCCTCCGTTGCATTGCTGTTTTGATGGGCCCCAGCAATGTTCCCTCTAAGCTGCACAGTAGCCCAAGACTGTTGCGCAGCTCCCAGGACTGCCGCACATAATAAATATCAGCCCAGGAGAGATGCAGGAGATTGAACTTCACTCAACTTTCTAGAGATTTCCCTGTTAGTTAACAACGTTTCCCTTTACTGTGGCAATTGTTACTGAATCAATACAATATTAGCCACTTTCAATGCAACATACCGAAACAAAACAAACTATGCAAGAGATTTAGTTGTAGGCAGAACGCATCAGAGTAGGATTCTATTGCATTGACAGACACTACTCAACCCCCATACTCTACACAGACTGTACTGGTACCTCATAACCAATCAGAGCTGCAGTAGGCCTACAGTGCATTCCGAAAGTATTCAGACACCTTGACTATTTCAACATTTTGTTACATTACAGCCTTATTATAAAGTTGATTCAATTGTTTTTTCCCCTCATCAATCTACACACAATACCCCATAATTACAAAGAAAAAATAGTTTTTAGATTTTTTGGCAAATATATATAAAAAACACCTCTGGAAATATCACATTTATATAAGTATTCAGACCCTTTACTCAGTACTTTGTTGAAGCACCTTTGTCAGCGATTACAGCCTCGAATCTTCTTGGGTATGACACTACAAGCTTGGCACACCTGTATTTGGGAAGTTTCTCCCATTCTTCTCTGCGGATCCTCTCAAGCTCTGTCAGGTTGGAAGGGGAGTGTCGCTGAACAGCTATTTTCAGGTTTCTCCAGAGATGTTTGATCAGGTTCAAGTCCAGGCTCTGGCTGGGCAACTCAAGGACATTCAGAGACTTGTCCCGAAGCCACTCCTGTGTTGTCTTGGCTGTGTGCTTAGGGTTGTTGTCCTGCTGGAGGTCCTGTACGTCCTGAGCAGGTTATCATTAAGGATCTCTCTGTACTTTTCTCCATTCATCTTTCCTAGGTATCCCCTATATGTGACGTATGGAGGATACCTAGGATACATATGTGACGTACAGTGCCTTGCGAAAGTATTCGGCCCCCTTGAACTTTGCGACCTTTTGCCACATTTCAGGCTTCAAACATAAAGATATAAAACTGTATTTTTTTGTGAAGAATTAACAACAAGTGGGACACAATCATGAAGTGGAACGACATTTATTGGATATTTCAAACTTTTTTAACAAATCCAAAACTGAAAAATTGGGCGCGCAAAATTATTCAGCCCCCTTAAGTTAATACTTTGTAGCGCCACCTTTTGCTGCGATTACAGCTGTAAGTCGCTTGGGGTATGTCTCTATCAGTTTTGCACATCGAGAGACTGACATTTTTTCCCATTCCTCCTTGCAAAACAGCTCGAGCTCAGTGAGGTTGGATGGAGAGCATTTGTGAACAGCAGTTTTCAGTTCTTTCCACAGATTCTCGATTGGATTCAGGTCTGGACTTTGACTTGGCCATTCTAACACCTGGATATGTTTATTTTTGAACCATTCCATTGTAGATTTTGCTTTATGTTTTGGATCATTGTCTTGTTGGAAGACAAATCTCCGTCCCAGTCTCAGGTCTTTTGCAGAATCCATCAGGTTTTCTTCCAGAATGGTCCTGTATTTGGCTCCATTCATCTTCCCATCAATTTTAACCATCTTCCCTGTCCCTGCTGAAGAAAAGCAGGCCCAAACCATGATGCTGCCACCACCATGTTTGACAGTGGAGATGGTGTGTTCAGCTGTGTTGCTTTTACGCCAAACATAACGTTTTGCATTGTTGCCAAAAAGTTCAATTTTGGTTTCATCTGACCAGAGCACCTTCTTCCACATGTTTGGTGTGTCTCCCAGGTGGCTTGTGGCAAACTTTAAACGACACTTTTTTGGATATCTTTAAGAAATGGCTTTCTTCTTGCCACTCTTCCATAAAGGCCAGATTTGTGCAATATACGACTGATTGTTGTCCTATGGACAGAGTCTCCCACCTCAGCTGTAGATCTCTGTAGTTCATCCAGAGTGATCATGGGCCTCTTGGCTGCATCTCTGATCAGTCTTCTCCTTGTATGAGCTGAAAGTTTAGAGGGACGGCCAGGTCTTGGTAGATTTGCAGTGGTCTGATACTCCTTCCATTTCAATATTATCACTTGCACAGTGCTCCTTGGGATGTTTAAAGCTTGGGAAATCTTTTTGTATCCAAATCCGGCTTCATATCCAATATCCAATAAATGTCGAAATATCCAATAAATGTCATTCCACTTCATGATTGTGTCCCACTTGTTGTTGATTCTTCACAAAAAAAATACAGTTTTATATCTTTATGTTTGAAGCCTGAAATGTGGCAAAAGGTCGCAAAGTTCAAGGGGGCCGAATACTTTCGCAAGGCACTGTATGTTCTCCCATCTCCACATATTTCACTCCAGCCATTACCACAAGCCCGTCCTCCCCAATTAAGGTGCCACCAACCTCTTGTGGTCTAAATGGTTATGTAAATCATGTATTTCTGTTTTGTTTTGTTTTTTAAAAAGTCTGTTTTCACTTTGTTATTATGGGGTACTGTGTGTAGATTGATTGAAAAAATGAATTTAATCAATTTTCAAATAAGGCTGTAATGTAAATTTTTTTTGAAAAAGTGAATACTTTCCAAATGCACTGTATATGCAAATAGACCATTGCCATATATGGATCTGTGCCATTTACTTTGAACTGACCTGTGTTTACAGCATGAGCAGTCGTGAGTAGATACGCTTGTTTAGGGATCAAAGCAAGAGATGGATGTAGCCTCATGTGCACATTTTGTTCATATCCTTTGCTAGTTAGTGAGTTATTAGCCCAGTTATAGATAATTTTGTAGTCAGCAATAGGCGAGTGATTTATTTCTACAAGAGTACAAAATGTGTACATTTCTAGACATCTTCGAAAAGTGAGTCAGGTAAAGAGCTTTTTTTATCTTAAAGGGGTAGTTCTGTATTTTGAGGCAGGCTTGAAAAAGCTAAGTAGCCAATAGGCAGAGGGTAGCATCATTTGTCTTATTCTCTTTAATAATGGAATGGGAATAATAATGCATTTTATTTTATTAAGTGGTTTCTTGCATCAAACAAGACAACAACATATTCAGTCACCTCCTTGTCTGAAGCACAAGTGGATAAACAGGTCAAGCTCTGCATGTTTTTTTCAGTCTCATGGATTGTAGGTCTAAATACAGTAGAACAGCTATTTGAGGGAACATTGGGCCCCAGCATTTAATTGCATTGAGTAAGTCACCGTTCTCTACTTGCTGTTGTTATGCTGGCTAGAATGGTGTCTATCACTTTCCGCCATGCGGGGAAACTGATTGGTGGCTTCCACCTTCAGAGGCTACTGTGAACATTTCATCCCATGTCAAATCAAATCAAATCAAATAGTATTTGTCACATGCGCCTGAGTTGCCTAACACGTTCACAGGATTGGTGGAACTCAGGAACTCTTGAGGTCCTTAGGGTCTCCTCTGAGCCAATGAAATCTGTTTTAATGCACCGTATTGCTGGAACAAAATTCAAAATACATTTCATCTTGATGTTTTGGTGTCGTTTGGGCAATTTAAAGTATTGATTGGGGATTTATTTTTGGACTGCTTTTCTGGGGGATTTGTGATGTTTTATTTTTGCTTAGCATGACTGTGTTTTTGTACTTTAATGTGTGTATATGTATGTGTGTATATTATATATACATATACAGTACCAGTCAAAAGATGGACACGCCTACTCATTCAAAGACATCGAAACTATGAAAAAACACATATGGAATCATGTAGTAACCAAGTGTTAAACAAATCAAAATATATTTTATATTTGAGGTTCTTCAAAGTAGCCACCCTTTATCAGAAGCATAGCACCTTGCATCCCACTGCTGGCTTGCTTCTGAAACTATGGAGGGTTGGTCCTGGTCAGTCATTGGTTGGGAGACCAGATGCTGCTGGAAGGGGTTTTGGAGGGCCAGTAGGAGGCACCCTTTCCTCTGGTCTAAAACAATGATTGCCCTGTGTAGGGTGCTGTTTTCTGGATGGGATGTTAAATGGGTGTCCTGACTCTCTGTGGTCACTAAAAGATCCCATGGCACTTATCGTAAGAGTAGGGATCTATCCCAATAGATCCAAAGACGATGCCATCGCTCTGCACACTGCCCTATCCCATCTGGACAAGAGGAATACCTATGTAAGAATGCTGTTCATTGACTATAGCTCAGTATTTAACACCATAGTACCCTCCAAGCACACCATTAAGCTCGGGGGCCAGGGTGTGAACCCCACCCTGTGCAATTGGGTCCTGGACTTCCCAACGGGCCGCCCCCAGGAGGTGAAGGATGGTAATAACACTGGTTGGTCGGGCCAATTTAGGTAGTATGTACATGAATGTATAGTTAAAGTGACTATGCATATAAGATAAACAGAGTAGCAGCAACATAAAAGAGGGGTTGGGGGGGTACACAATGCAAATAGTCCAGGTAACCATTTGGTTACCTGTTCAGGAGTCTTATGGCTTGGTGGTAAAAACTGTTGAGAAGCCTTTTTGTCCTAGACTTGGCACTCCGGTACCTCTTTCCATGCGGTAGTAGAGAGAACCGTCTATGACTGGGGTGGCTGGGGTCTTTGACAACTTTTAGGGCCTTCCTATGACACCGCCTGGTGTAGAGGTCCTGGATGGCAGGCAGCTTTGCCCCAGTGATGTACTGGGCCGTACGCACTACTCTCTGAAGTGCCTTGCGGTCGGAGGCCGAGCAATTGCCGTACCAGTGTAGTGTCTTTGGCAATGCCGGGTTAAGTGATATGACATGCTATTCTATAAAATTATTTCTCCGTAATTAATATTACCTGATTGAGCTAATCATGTAAATGTAATTAACTAGAGATTTGGGGCACCACAAAATAATATTTATAGAGCTGTTATCTTCCGAATAAACTCTTAAAGACCTAGTAATGT
This sequence comes from Oncorhynchus mykiss, assembly GCF_013265735.2. Lineage (NCBI taxonomy): Eukaryota > Metazoa > Chordata > Actinopteri > Salmoniformes > Salmonidae > Oncorhynchus > Oncorhynchus mykiss. The sequence goes on from NC_048568.1 coordinate 30,096,627, forward strand.
TTTACATCAAATGCAGTCAATATTAATCGTCACCTTATTTCAGTCTCATCTGAAAGTTGTAAATTCTTGGCTATCTTCACGAACTCTGGCTAACAAGTTGAATCAGCAATACAAAATTGGGTCTGGGTTTGAGTGAAAGAGCGGGAAGACTGAGGGACACAGGGAGAAGCTGTGCTATCATAAATAAATAATCTTATGCATTTGAAATTACTGCCCATTTGGAAAAGGAAAATGCAATAAATATTTACTCAGAGGTGCGCTTTGGTAGGTTGGTGGTAGATAGAAGGCCGTGTTGCCCAACCGAGTCCTTTGTCCTTTGAAGAATGTCTCTGCTGGTAATTAGATACGTTGTAGTAACATCGATGTGTGGTTGACGGGATACTCTGTCTGTTCCTTCCTAACCTGCGTTTGCAGCTGCTGTTGCTAACTCAACGGCTAGGAGGTATCACTTCTGTAGTGAATAAGAGTTCAAAGTTCATACCATTCGCAACCAAAGCTCACACTGATGTTGGCTTCATTCTGTAGTTATTATCTGAACCATTCTGACATCGGACCGCCGTCCTCACATCCTCGGAACAGGAGGTTATATTGTCGTCAAGGCTTTATATAGGAAGGGAGAGGAGGGCGTGTTTGAAAAGTTTTATAGCCCATGTCCCTTCACAAGGGCGGGCCACTGATTCAGCAGAGCCCTAACCTTATAAAAAACAATTCTCACATTTTAGAAGCTAAAATCACATTTCATCCAATCACGAATAATTTCATATTCAAACATTTAAATTGAACAACAATTCCATGTGAATCCGATAACTCTGATGTGTAGACTTTCCACTGTAGAGTTTATGTCATCTTATCATTGATGAAAATGTCTCAGATGACAACCGAACTGACATCATATTCATTAAGTACCACCGCATATGTTGAATTGGTCGGATTACCAGAATATAGTTCATTTCCCCCCACCTTCTGATGTTCCCAGAATCTCTATGCTAACCAAGGTGTTTGCAAATGTAACATCAGTAGGGTAGAGAGAGGAAAAAGGGGGGAAGAGGTATTTTTGACTGTCATAAACCTATCCCCCAGGCCAACGTCATGACACCAGGCAGTGATGCAACCGGTCAGGATGCTCTTGATGTTGCAGCTGTAGAACCTTTTGAGGATCTCAGGACCCATGCCAAATCTTTTTAGTTTCCTGAGGGGGAATAGTCTTTGTCGTGCCCTCTTCACAACTGTCTTCGTGTGTTTGGACCAATCTAGTTTGTTGTTGATGTGGACACCAAGGAATTTGAAGCTCTCAACCTACTCCAATACAGCCCTGTCGATGAGAATGGGGACGTGCTCAGTGCTCCTTTTCCTGTAGTCCACAATCATAGGTTGTTATTCTGGCACTAGCCGGCAGGTCTCTGACCTCCTCCCTATAGGATGTCTCGTCGTTGTTGTTGTGTCGTCAGCAAACTTAATGATGTTGTTGGAGTCGTGCCTGGCCATGCAGTCGTGGGTGAACAGGGAGTATAGGAGGGGACTAAGCACGCACCACAGGGGAGCTCCAGTGTTGAGGATCAGCGTGGCAGATGTGTTGCTACCTACACTCACCACCTGGGGGCGCCCTTTCAGGAAGTCCTCGATCCAGGTGCAATGGGAGGTGTTTAGTCCCAGGATCCTTAGCTTGGTGATGAGCTTTGAGCGTACTATGGTGTTTAACCCTGAGCTGTAGTCAATGAACAGCATTCTCACATAGGTGTTCCTTTTGTCCAGGTGGGAAATGGCAGTGTGAAGTGCAATAGAGATTGCATCATCTGTGGATCTGTTTGGGCGGTATGCAAATTGGAATCGGTCTAGGGTTTCTGGGATAATGGTGTTGATGTGAGCCATTACCAGCCTTTCAAATCACTTCATGGCTACGGATGTGGGTGCTACGGGTCTGTAGTCATTTAGGCAGGTTGCCTTTGTGTTCTTGGGCACAGGGACTATAGTGGTCTGCTTGAAGCATGTTGGTATTACAGACTCAATCAGGGACATGTTGAAAATGTCAGTGAAGACACCTGCCAATTGGTCAGCACATGCCTGGAGCACACGCCCTGGTAATCCGTCTGGCCCAGCAGCCTTGTGAATGTTGACCTGTTTAAAGGTCTTACTCACGTCGGCTACGGAGAGCGTGATCACACAGTTGTCCGGAACAGCTGATGCTCTCATGCATGCCTCAGTGTTGCTTGCCTTGAAGCGAGAATAGAAGTGATTTAGCTCATCTGGTAGGCTCGTGTCACTGGGCAGCTCGCGGCTGTGCTTCCCTTTGTAATCTGTAATAGTTTGCAAGCCCTGCCACATCCGACGAGCGCCGGAGCCGGTGTAGTATGATTCAATCTTAGCCCTGTATTGACGCTTTGCCTGTTTGATGGTTCGTCGCATAGCAGGATTTCTTGTAAGCTTCCGGGTTAGAGTCCCGCACCTTGAAAGCGGCAGCTCTACCCTTTAGCTCAGTGCGAATGTTGCCTGTAATCCATGGCTTCTGGTTGGGGTATGTACGTACAGTCACTGTGGGGACGACGTCCTCAATGCACTTATTGATAAAGCCAGTGACTGATGTGGTGTATTCCTCAATGTCATCGGAAGATTCCCGGAACATGTTCCAGTCTGTGATAGCAAAGCAGTCCTGTAGTTTAGCATCTGCTTCATGTGACCATTTTTTATAGACCTAGTCACTGGTGCTTCCTGCTTTAATTCTTGTAAGCAGTAATCAGGAGGAAAGAGTTGTGGTCGGTTTTACCAAATGGAGGGCGAGCCATGTGTCTTAGCAGGGAAGGGTCAATTCAAGATGATTCATCCAGTGACGCAATTGGAAATAAAATAAACATCTGAACCAGTAGGAAATATCTGGTGTGTCATGGAACCAGTAGGAAAGAAAGTATGTTGACACCCCTTCAAATTACTGGATTCAGCCATATTGTAACGATGTGAGCTGAGAGTCAGGAAACAAGTTCAGGGAGTGAGTGTTTTAATAAATAAACGCAACATAATCCAAAACAAGAAACATGAACAAAGCACAGAAATCAAACAGAAACAATAAAGCCTGGGGAAGGAACCAAAGGGAATGACATATACAGTATAGGGAAGATAATTAGGGAAGTGATGGAGTCCAGGTGAGTCTGATGACACGCAGGTGTGCGTAACGATGGTGACAGGTGTGCATCATAATGAGCAACCTGGTGATCTAGAGGCCAGAGAGGGAGCACACATGACACATACCCATTGCTGACAGGTGTAAAATCGAGCACACAGCCATGCAATCTCCAGAAACAAACATTTGCAGTAGAATGGCCTTGCTGAAGAGCTCAGTGACTTTCAACGTGGCACCGTCATAGGATGCCACCTTTCCAACAAGTCAGTTTGTCAAATTTCTACTCTGCAAGAGCTGCTCCGGTCAACTGTAAGTGCGAAGTGGAAACGGCTAGGAGCAACAACGGCTCAGCCGCGAAGTGATAGGCCACACAAACTCACAGAACTGGACTGAGTGCCAAAGTGCATAGCGCGTAAAAATCGTCCGTCCTCGCTTACAACACTCACTATCCAGTTCCAAACTGCCCCTGGAAGCAACGTCATCACGAGAATTGTTTGCCGGGAGCTTCATTAAATGAGTTTCCATGGCAGAGCAGCCGCAGACAAGCCAAAGATCACCATGCGCAATGCCAAAAGTCGACTGGAGTGGTGTAAAGCTCGCAGCAATTGGACTCTGGAGCAGTGGAAACGCGTTATCTGGAGTGATGAATCAAGCTTCACCATCTGGCAGTCCAATGGACGAATCTGGGTTTGGCAGATGACAGGAGAACGCTACCTGCCCGAATGCATAGTGCCAACTGTAAAGTTTGGTTGAGGAGGCATAATGGTCTGGGGCTGTTTTTCATGGTTCGGGCTAGGCCCCTTAGTTCCAGCTACAGGATAATGTGACATTCAAGATGATTCTCTGCTTCCAACTGCTTGTGGCAGCAGTTTGGGGAAGGCTCGTTGCTGTATCAGCATGACAATGCTCGCATCCACAAAGCAAGGTCCATACAGAAATTGTTTGTCGAGATCAGTGTGGAAGAACTTGACTGGCCTGCACAGAGCCCTGACCTCAACCCCACCGAACACCTTTGGGATGAATTGGAATGCCAACTGCAAGCCAGGCCTAATTGCCCAACATCAGTGCCCGACCTAACCAATGCTCTTGTGGCTGAATGTAAGCAAGTCCACGCATCAATGTTCCAACATCTAGTGGAAAGTCTTCCCAGAAGAGTGAAGGCCGTTAAAGTAGCAATGGGGGTACCAACTCCATATCAATGCCCATGCGTTTGGAATGAGATGTTTGACGAGCAGGTGTCCACACACTTTTAGCCATTAGGTGTATCTGATGGGGAGTGTAGGTGTGAGAGAGAAAGAAAGAGAGAGAGTGGAGGAGAGAGAGACAATGAGAGACTGTAGGTGTGAGAGTAAAGGACAGAAAGAAAGGGTGAATAAGAGAGAGAAAGGACAAAAGAGAGCTTGATTAGAAAGGAGGTGATTGGAGTCAGAGGTCTGTAATTGAAGCTGTTCAGTAAGAATGGCAGTGTCACAAAGACAGCGACTCCTGGTCACCTGGTATATTTACGCGCACCTACCCACACCAGATGAAAGTTTATGAGTACCTTGAACAATGTCCTTCTAAACAAATTGAGTTAACCCACATTTTTTATTCAATTTGGCTTTGAATTAAGTCGTAAGTGAGTGCCTTATCTCAGACTGCATTTGCATACCTATTAAGAGCCAACCAGTGCCTGTTTGTGTGTTTTAGAACCTTACAAAATCAACTTGACTTGTCCTCTGCCCCACTGAGACACAAATGGCCTCTATTAATGGATATGATGCATAGGATATGTAATGAAATGTTATAAATATATTTCTCTGGATGCATAAATCTGGTCATTGCGTATCTAAGACCAAGACAACAGAAAGGGCAAACTGTACAAGCAAGAACGGGTGTGACTGTCAAGTAGCATTACATACTTGTCTATCATCATCCTTGTCTTCCATCTCAATTCCACAGGGAAACCTGAGTGCTTTCAATGTATACGTAAGTTCTGAAATCACAGTAATCCAAAGCCACTTTGACACTACTCAAGCGCTGCTTATGCATGAGGAATGACTGATAGTAATGTATAACATTTACTTAAAATGACTTAAGTAATTGTGACACCACTCTTAAATGAAATGTAATTGTGTGACCAATTAAGATGCTAGGATATTTCAATAACATAGATGCATTACAATTCCCCTCACTAGCTAGAGCCTTAGAGGAACCAAGGGGCTAGGCTACATTTAATGTCATTCCACATAATTACTGGAAAATGAATTTTAATTGTTACATTCCTGCTAAAAATAAATTGGCAGATATTTCTGCCTTCCTCCCGGCTGCGGAGTGACTTTCAGCTTAATGGTGGAAGCATTTGCAATTGGTCTATATGTGGCTAATGTTAGAAAATAGGTTATAGTAAGATTTCATTGTTTAACTAAATAGAACCGTGGAGAAACATAGACTAAATGACCTATTAACCCATTTAACAGTAGATTGCTCATGGTTGAATTCAGACACGGTATATCCAGGCTTTGGGAAGAATGGGTTCGTGGTAATGACTGGAGCGGAATCAGTGAAATGATATCAAATACATCAAACACATGGTTTCCATGTATTTGATGCCATTCCATTTGCTCCGTTCCGGTCATTATTATGAGCCGTTCTCCCCTCAGCAGCCGCCTCTGCCAAGCTTTCAGTCGCATGGAATGGTCTCCACAGTCTGCAGTTTCTGGAGTTTCATGAAATATGGATTGCATATATTTAGCGGCTGTAGCTTACTCCATGAAATTAAACTTGGATGTATAAGGAGCATTTCTGTCATTGAGGTAACCTTACCTCAGACAACGCAAATCTGATTGGTCGTGCATGCAGGTATAAGCCTCAGCCCTCCAGCTACTAGTCTGGCCAACCCCTTTAAGCTCCCTCTGTACTGTAAATATAGAGATTGGGATGCACTGTTTAAGATTTGACATTACAATGGGCTTCCATGTTAGCACCAGAAATTCCATGACAATCCCATTCCAGAATTGAATGTAAATTAGAATGCTGTCATGGAATGTTCCAGTGCCAACATGGAGGAGTGATGAATTCAAGGTTGCCTCAGTCCATTTCGTGATAACTTCTATAGAGTCAGACTGGCACCTCAATTTATGTCCCCCCCAGTGGATGGATTTCACCTAATAATAAGATGTAATATCTGTGTACCTCTCTTTCTGTGCCAGAGCTGATGACTGCTGTCGCCCTACTGGATCTCTGCAGGTTCTTCTGGTGCAAAGAGGAGCTCTTTCTCAGCTCTCTCCTTTTCTAAATCAGCCTCTTCATAATTAGATTTGCTTTCTGTGGGGCTCTGGCGATCCCTGCAATCTAATCTACTTATGCATTCCCTTTTTCAGGCCTCAGTAAGATTCTATTGGCTGGTATTTGTACGTCGCCTGTCAGAACGGCCTTCTTTTCCTCCACAATATGAGGCTCATTCACCTGAGGAGATGGGCAAGGATTGCCCGTCGGTTTCATGGCAAATGCAATGTTCCGGAACTTCAGAGGCGTCACTTCTCATTTTAGAGGGGATTCAGGGGGGCTATGTGTGTGTGTGTGTGTGTGTGTGTGTGTGTGTGTGTGTGTGTGTGTGTGTGTGTGTGTGTGTGTGTGTGTGTGTGTGTATATATTTGTCTGTGTGTGTGTTTGTCTGTGTGTACGTTTGTGTCTATTGTATCTGTGAGTATTAGTATGTGTGTGTAAATGTATGACAGCATCCTGTGAAGTACGCGCAAATTCAGGATTATGGAGTCCTACGCTATGCGTTGTCAGTCTATGGCATTGTCCCTGCATTGTCACTGTTATCACTGTGTGTGATCTTTGAGGTCACTGTGTGCCTGTCTTATCAGTGAGTTGCTTCGTCTCCACAAGGACGTGACATCCCTTAATTAGTTAATTAAAACCTCTTGGGGCTAGGGAGCAGAATTTTCACATTTGGGATAAATAAATATAATATATAAGAAATGCATAGTATTCATATATTTGGATAGAAAAAACTCTGAGGTTTCTAAAACTGTTTTAATCATGTCTGTGAGTATAACAGAACTTATGTAGGCAAAACCCTGAGGACTTTCAGAATTTTCTATTTTTTTTCCCTCTCTGTTCCCTGATTTGTCATTGCCACGGGATTTTTCATAGGAACCTGTTTTCAGTTCCTACCGCTTCCACTGGATGTCACCAGTCTTTGGAATTTGGTTGAGGTTATTCCTTTGTGCAATGAAGAAGTAGGCAAACTCGGAACTGGGTAACACTTTTGTGAGTTGCGCAAGACGTGAAAAGCAGCGCTGGTTTGTTTTCATTCCTGAATTGAACACAGATTGCCCCGTCTACAATTTGATCGATTATTAACGTTTAAAAATACCTAAAGTTGTATTACAAAAGTAGTTTGAAATATTTTGGCAAAGTTTCTAGGCAACTTTTGAAATATTTTGTAGTGACGTTGCGTTTTTTGTAAGCTGTTTTTTTCTGGATCAAACACGCTTTATAAATGGACATTTTGGATATATATGGACATAATTAATCGAAAAAAAGGACCAATTGTGATGTTTATGGGACATATTGGAGTGCCAACAAAAGAAGCTCATCAAAGGTAATGCATTTTGTATATTTTATTTCAGCGTTTTGTGTAGCGCCTGCAGGGTTGAAATATGCTAACTTCTTTGATTACTGCTGGTGCAGATGGTGCAGGCTATCAGATACTAGGTTCTTATGCTTTCGCCGAAAAGCATTTTTAAAATCTGACATGTTGGCTGGATTCACAACGAGTGTAGCTTTAAATGAGTATCTTACATGTGTGATATAATGAAAGTTTGAATTTTATAGTATTTTATTTGTATCTGGTGCTCTGCATTTTCCCTGGCAATTGGCCAGTTGAGACATTTGCATCCTGCCTATCCCTATTAATGTGACGACTGTTGCTCATCGAATGAATAAAAGTTTCTAATTGCGTGATTAACTGAATCAAGCAATTATTAACTCATTAACCTGGGGCACCATGGGAAAATAAGTTTATTTCCCAAATTAACTCAAAGAATATCAGAATATCGATTTTACAACAGCAAGCTAATTAATCAGTTACCTCTATAATCTCGTTCTGAACGTCTCATAATCCGAGAATCTGCACGGACCGGGGTCTCACCAATGAGTTCGTACCACACCAATTTAGTTGAGTATTCATTTACTAGAAAGCTAAAATTATGATAAAAGATACACATCCACAAAAACACATTCTAGGCTATTGATTAGAACTTAGTATAACGGGCCAACTTTCTATGGCGGGTGTTACCCAAAATGGGGATTTAAAAGACAGAGAAAAAGAGAAAGTACACGAGAGAAATATACATTTGGGTGAATTTGTCAGCTATGCTGAAAAATGGACATGCCTGACCGTCCAGGCTGCTCAATGACTCACTTCTCCGGCGCACCTCTCTGGTCGTCCTCACGATGTCAGTGTCCTTTTGGCTTAGGTTTCTGTTCCCTAGCCCTTGTTCTGGAAGGGCTCTTCATAGGACAGACAGCTCTGTAGCTCAGAACTCACAGCGTAGGAATGAAACAGTGTAGATACCACGATTCGATGGGAGGTGGAGGCTAGGTGGTTTGACTTGAATTCAGCCGCTTAGACACAGCTACTCATCCGTAGCTTGGGTAGAAAAAGATTTCTTTGTCTTCAAACTTGTGCTGCGTTTTGGGTTTGTTGACTTTTTAGACCTCGGCTGCAGCTTGGGTCACGTAGTCTCCTCTGTAAATTCTTTACTCACAGGTTTTATACCCTCGTGTCAGAAGTGGGCGTGACCGCCTTTAGGGCACTTCTCTGGGCGTACCAAGTTATGGGCAAGATCTAGATTTGATTCAAATCCAATTTTAGACAACTAACTTCACATTTCATCTTTACCGAAACATTCTCTTTGATTTGGACATTTTCCATACAACGTACAATGTATAAGCATCAAACATATACTAGGTAAACTGTTGACGTTACAATGTTTTCGTAATAACGTCATCTATTAACCTTTAATAACAAAACAAAAATGACAAACATTTTCCTATTCCATCTATCGTCATGACCACCATTGTGGTTGACGGAAACCATTGTTCCAAAGTCCCTTTATTTCATGTTTAATGTTCTAAAGCTGGTTCTCCATAGTAACAGGACAAAAGGAATTTGTCTGTGGCCTAAGATTTACCAGGGGCATGAGTGGTCATAAAATCCCCACATCTTCAGGCCTAGATTTCTCCTCCTCTGTTGGGGTTGAGAGATAATCTGTAGGGTTGTGGTCTCCTGTAACCTGACCTGATCAGGACAATCATGACAACAGAGTGGACTAAAACACTTTTTGTCATCCTCAACATGCTACGAAAGCACCAATGTCCTTTATCGTTATTGAAGACACCTTTGGAGACACTCAATGCAAACGCCAACCTGTAAAAACAATTGCCATATTGTTATATATATATTATCACTGTTATTTTTTACTTAACTCCAGTAGGTCTCGTTGCAACTGTAAGTACATTACTGGCAAAATGACAAGTCCCTTTCATAGCATACTCTTCCCCTGGACGTTTTCAGTTGACGTTTTGGTTCCTGAAAGGCCCAACAGCAAGCTCCATTCAGCTGGTGACAGAGTGTTTAGCTGAGAGTTGCTGTGCCTGGTAGAGGTTTCTGTCACCACTTGCTGGAGTAGCCAACCAGGCAGCCAGGGGACTGCACAGTCTGAACAGTCACTGAAATGTTTCTCCCTCTGCCAGAGGGATAAACAGAGTTGCTGATAGTCTAACAACAACCCCAATGGAAATGAAAATAGACTCTCTCAGTGCAGTTGATTTAAAGCAAGGCTATGCTGTGTTTTTAATCTGTACTAGACTCCCATTAAATGATTTGTTGGAGATTTCTACACTGACGTCCTAATGAAAATGGTTTGTTAATGTAGAAGTGGATGTGATGAGATGCAGAATGTGCACAGTGTTCAGGCTCCATATCTCAACACCTGATAGAGGTCCATTTCAAGATCTTTCTGTATCATCATGACTATCCGGATTTCTCACATAGCCTGCTGTATTTCTCATTGACAAACCACTTCTACGGTAAGGCATGACGTTTACTGTGTGTGGGTGTGTTTGCAACAAGTTCTCACAATCTCACTGCAGAATTGGATGTTCATCCACGTTCTCCAAACGTTACATTTCTTATTTAAGGGTTAAGTTTAGGCACTCATTACGAATGGTTGAGGTTAGGGTTAAGGTTTGGGCTAGTGTTCTGGGGCTCCCGAGTGGCACAGCAGTCTAAGGCACTGTATATCAGTGCAAGAGGTGTCACTACAGTCCCTGGTTTGAATCCAGGCTGTATCACATCTGGCTGTGATTGGGAGTCCCATAGGGCGGTGCACAATTGGCCCAGTGTCGTTGGAGTTTGGCTGGAGTAGGCCATCATTGTACATAAGAATTTGTTTTTAACAGACTTGCCTAGTTAAATAAAGGTTCAATAAATACAAAAATAATATGTTAAGGTTTGGGATGTGAATGGTAAGGGTTAAGGTTTGGGATGAAACTACAAATTAAGTGTCCACAACTGGGATTGAACATACAACCTTCTGATCCAGAGTCTTGGGATTACACCCATCCATCCACAACACCCAAGCCTACTTGATGGTAATAGCACTCACTGTTGCCTCTAGTGGCTGGTTTTGAAGGCAACTCTAGACATCCTCAATCTTGAACGACCTGGCTGGTGTTTGTGTTTTGTGTTTGAACATCTGTTTTCTAGAATGTGTCATGACCTTTTCTGTGTGCGTCTGTGCGCGCAAGTGTGTATGTTTGTGTGTGTGTGTGTGTTGATACTTATTTTGACTCTCAGCCATCCCGCACATGGGATCACCTTGGGCTTATCCTCCACAATACTTTGCAAATAAGATTAGAGGGATTTAATTATACAAAACCCCTGTCTAATAAAGCCATTAAATTAGTAATCGACTCAGGCCAGGAGTGGCAAGGATTTACGCTAATTAACTTGTGTCTCTTAGACTCTCCTAGAGCTCCGTCCGCTTGTCATTATGGACCGGGCTAGTTGCTGCTATGGCCCCATGTCCTAACCTTGTCTACAGCGCTTAAATTCTCGTCTAGATAGAAAATGGGTGAACCTCATTAGATGGGACATGTAAAGTGTGGAGATAGAGGAGTGTGTATGTGTGTGTGTGTGTGTGTGTGGTGTGTGTGTGTGTGTGTGTGTGTGTGTGGGTGGAAGGTTGGGGTAAGTGTGTGTTTGTGTGTGTGCATGCTTGAGTGTGGGATTGTGCGTGTTTGTTTGTTTGTTTGTTTGTGTGAGTGTGTGTGTTTTCTCTCCTTTCCACTGAATACTTGATGGGTGGCTAATAGGTGAAAGGTTGGAGCGTGAAGACTTCACACAGGTCCTCCGCGTGGGCGCTTTCAAGTCCACTAATCATCCTTCCGTTGAACTAAGCAAAAATATTTTCACCAGCAAGGATGGTGTTTGTGTAAACAACAACACTGCATCCCTGTTTGAGGACGGGAAGTTATTGAAGCTTCTGGGCAGCCATGCGCCACTAGTCTCTTCAAGACTTCAAATCCATTGATTTGCTTTCTGATTTAATTGCACACAGCAAACTCGGGAACAGCCTGAACTGGAAACCACGTTTCAAGCCGAATTCTTCCCTCTGTAGACTGTGATTGAAAGATGGCATTTCTTTTGATCTGGTGAAGTTGACCGTGCATCACCATCAAATGACGATTACCCTACTTATTTATTTCATCCGCTTCACTCGACAGCTGGAGTGAAAGCAGGGGAAAGTGTTGAAAATGAAAGGGTATGGTAATAACACAGTCTTTGAGTTCATCGGTTCACATTATCGTTATTCTAAATGATCAATCTGGGATTGAAAACTGTGTGTGTGTGTGTGTGTGTGCTCATGTATGTACGTGTGAGTGTAATTTTTTTTTATATATAAAGAAATATCAGGAGAGAAAACATAATGCAATTATTACATTGTCACATACACCAGACCAATGCAGTGAAATGTGTTGACTTACAGGGTTAGTCACAGTGGTACAGCAACTCAGAAAACATTAGGATTCTGTGCCTTGCTCAAGGGCATTTGGATACTTTTTTCATCTTGGCATCTCAGATATTTGAACCAGCAACCTTTCGGTTACTGGCCCAACACTCTAACTGCTAGGCTACCTCCCACCCTTTAATACCTTTACTTCTCCTCCAACCCAATCAGATAAAATATCTCTCCCGTTATATATCACTACTGTAAAACACATCTATCTCATTATTGTACCTGGTCATATACAGTCGGGAGAACAAGTATTTGACACACTGCCTATTTTGCAGGTTTTCCTGTAATTTTTATCATAGGTACACTTCAACTGTGAGAGACGGAATCTAAAACAAAAATCCAGAACATCACATTGTATGATTTTTAAGTAATTAATTGCATTTTAATTTGCATTTTATTTTTGTTTTATTTTTGTTTTAAATCATGAGCAGCAGGTAAAGTAAGTGGGCTGCCCTGATTTCTGGCCAGTGAAAGACAACTAGAGAAGATTTGAGGCTTTGACAATAACACCACAAATCACTGACTACTCCTGTAGTCTTCAGAGAGAATGTCTACTCTCACCGCTAGCTAACTCACTGACTCATTGGGGCAGAGTCAACCTTGGGCTTCTGAATGTTTTCGGCGTGATCAGATTGCAGCAGAGCAGAGCAGACATCCACATTTACATGAGTCTCAGGTGCATGTTTGTGCAGCATATAAAACATGTAAATGAGGCTGTGTCATGCCAATATACTTTGAAATGCACTTCACTTGGAAATGAACGATATGACTTTTCTATATGATTTGGATAATAATTATTATGGATTTTTTATAACAAACGGGCCTGTTTATGATGGGAACATATAAAGAGCATAAAACATTTGAACTACTTGAAAGACAAAGACCATACTATTTTTAAGCTTTACATAAAGCTTATTAAAGAGCAGTGATCCTAGCAAGAGCAGTGTGCAGGTTTCTTGCTTTTTCTCATCTTATTCAACTGTTACTAGGCACCTGCAACAAAGATAGCTCAGATGTGCGACTGCCTTTTGAATTTTGAGATCTGACTGAATAGAAATCACCATCACCATTATTACCTTTATGAATCAAGACAAAAAACAACAACAAATCAGACAATTACACAATTCATTTAAGTGTTACCTGCAAACACCCTGAAGCTACATGGTGCAATCCAGACCAAATTACACCACTAGGTGTTCTTTCTCCAGTGTCAGTCCTGTAATGAGCTATTGTTGCTTTGCAATGTGTTCTAATTGAAAGTGTCAGGAACAAACGTCTAACACAAACTAAGCGTGGCTAATTGTGGCATACTATAATGGCTGGTGTGAGGAATGAATTAGCCAGCAGGACCACAGTGCGTCTATGTGTGTCTGTGTGTGTGGTGTGTGTGTATATGTGTGTGTGTGTGTGTATATGTGTGTGTGTCTGGGTGTGTATGTGTGTGTTTGTGTGTATATGTGTGTGTATGTGTGTGTGGGTGTGTACGTGTGTGTGTGTGTAGAAACACATGGGTATCTACTGCAAAAAGCACAGATGCAAAACAGTCAATTCCATTTACTATGGATATTACAAGTATTTACAAGAGCCTATAAAGATATATATTTATGTTTATTTATTAAGGATCCCCATTAACTTCAGCAAAGACAGCAGCTACTCTTCCCGGGGACAAACAAAATCAAGGTATTTACAGTGCCTTGCGAAAGTATTCGGCCCCCTTGAACTTTGCGACCTTTTGCCACATTTCAGGCTTCAAACATAAAGATATAAAACTGTATTTTTTGTGAAGAATCAACAGCAAGTGGGACACAATCATGAAGTGGAATGACATTTATTGGATATTTCAAACTTTTTTAACAAATCAAAAACTGAAAAATTGGGCGTGCAAAATTATTCAGCCCCTTTACTTTCAGTGCAGCAAACTCTCTCCAGAAGTTCAGTGAGGATCTCTGAATGATCCAATGTTGACCTAAATGACTAATGATGAAAAAATACAATCCACCTGTGTGTAATCAAGTCTCCGTATAAATGCACCTGCACTGTGATAGTCTCAGAGGTCCGTTAAAAGCGCAGAGAGCATCATGAAGAACAAGGAACACACCAGGCAGGTCCGAGATACTGTTGTGAAGAAGTTTAAAGCCGGATTTGGATACAAAAATATTTCCCAAGCTTTAAACATCCCAAGGAGCACTGTGCAAGCGATAATATTGAAATGGAAGGAGTATCAGACCACTGCAAATCTACCAAGACCTGGCCGTCCCTCTAAACTTTCAGCTCATACAAGGAGAAGACTGATCAGAGATGCAGCCAAGAGGCCCATGATCACTCTGGATGAACTGCAGAGATCTACAGCTGAGGTGGAAGACTGTCCATAGGACAACAATCAGTCGTATATTGCACAAATCTGGCCTTTATGGAAGAGTGGCAAGAAGATAGCCATTTCTTAAAGATATCCATAAAAAGTGTCGTTTAAAGTTTGCCACAAGCCACCTGGGAGACACACCAAACATGTGGAAGAAGGTGCTCTGGTCAGATGAAACCAAAATTGAACTTTTTAGCAACAATGCAAAACGTTATGTTTGGCGTAAAAGCAACACAGCTGAACACACCATCCCCACTGTCAAACATGGTGGTGGCAGCATCATGGTTTGGGCCTGCTTTTCTTCAGCAGGGACAGGGAAGATGGTTGAAATTGATGGGAAGATGGATGGAGCCAAATACAGGACCATTCTGGAAGAAAACCTGATGGAGTCTGCAAAAGACCTGAGACTGGGACGGAGATTTGTCTTCCAACAAGACAATGATCCAAAACATAAAGCAAAATCTACAATGGAATGGTTCAAAAATAAACATATCCAGGTGTTAGAATGGCCAAGTCAAAGTCCAGACCTGAATCCAATCGAGAATCTGTGGAAAGAACTGAAAACTGCTGTTCACAAATGCTCTCCATCCAACCTCACTGAGCTCGAGCTGTTTTGCAAGGAGGAATGGGAAAAAATGTCAGTCTCTCGATGTGCAAAACTGACAGAGACATACCCCAAGCGACTTACAGCTGTAATCGCAGCAAAAGGTGGCGCTACAAAGTATTAACTTAAGGGGGCTGAATAATTTTGCACGCCCAATTTTTCAGTTTTTGATTTGTTAAAAAAGTTTGAAATATCCAATAAATGTCGTTCCACTTCATGATTGTGTCCCACTTGTTGTTGATTCTTCACAAAAAAATAAAGTTTTATATCTTTATGTTTGAAGCCTGAAATGTGGCAAAAGGTCGCAAAGTTCAAGGGGGCCGAATACATTCGCAAGGCACTGTACATAATAAACATACTGACAGTCAGTACCTGGAGCGGTTAGAGGGTATCTTTTTTATACCCTTTCCAAAACCAAAATTTAACGGAGAGAAGTGTAGGTTGTGGATAAAGGATTGTTGACAACTTCAGTCACAGTTGAATTACAAGCACGATAATGAAGGTCACATACAGTGCATTCGGAAGGAATTCAGACCCCTTCACTTTTTCCACATTTTGCTTCGTTACAGCCTTATTCTAAAATGAATTAAATAACTTTTATTCCTCATGAATCCACACACAATACCCCACAATGACAAAGTGAAAACAGGTTTTTATCAATTTTAGCAAATACCTTATTTACATTCAGTACCAGTCAAAAGTTTGGACACACCTACTCATTCAAGGGTTTTTCTTTATTTTTACTATTTTCTACACTGTAGAATAACAGTGAAGACATCAACACTATGAAATAACACATATGGAATCATGTAGTAACCAAAAGTGTTAAACAAATCAAAATAGATTTTATATTTGAGATTCTTTGAAGTAGCCACCCTTTGCCTTGATGACAGTTTTGCATACTCCTGGCATTCTCTCATTCAGCTTCACCTGGAATGCTTTTCTAACAGTCTTGAAGGAGTTCCCACATATGCCGAGCACTTGGTGGCTGCTTTTCCTTCCCTCTGTGGTCCAACTCATCCCAAACCATCTCAATTGGGTTGAGGTCAGGTGATTGCGGAGGCCAGGTCATCTGAAGCAGCACTCCATCACTCTTCTTCTTGGTCAAATAGCCCTTACACAGCCTGGAGGTGTGTTGGGTCATTGTCCTGTTGAAAAACAAATGATAGTCCCACTAAGTGCAAACCAGATGGGATGATATTAAAAATAATTCTACAAAAATCTACCTGCAGTAGAGTATGCTGTTAACATATCTAAAATAAAATAGTTGGTGTGACGTTTCATTTAGTTTTGAGTCAGTACCACGTAAACATTTTAAGTAATAATGTCTTTTCATTGACTTTGAGTACAACTTACTGGAAGTATTTGAGTTAAAAATGCCTTGGGGTTTACAATGTAGGTACTATATTAACTCTTTCAAAAAAAGAAGCAGTTCAGCCTGCTTTTCATGCTCTCCCACTTTTCTGTGTTAACGTGAACACGATCTAGGTGAAAGTAATTTATACACATGACAAATAAATCAGACCACGACATCCTTGTGATTCCCATTTGTCCCATAATTTGGTAGTGGTACTCATAATTAGGGTTGAGAGAGTGGGTATCATAAGCTCTTTGACGGAGGTATTTACAACCTGTAAAGCTATCTTGGTCTGGGCACTTCATTTACAGAAACCTGTGGCTTGGGTTCTGCTTACTCTGGACTTTCTTGTCAGGGGATGTGCCTAAATAGGGATCATGGGGGTTGACAACAAGGCCACATGGAACACTTTGTGCCCAGTGACTTCCGTGTACAGTGCTGCTGAAACAGGCTCAAGCTCCAGGCCTCTCTTGCCTCGCCTTGGTCTGCACTGTCTTCTTCTTCCCTGCATGCCGGTGGCAAGACTGTTAACGTCTGCTACCCTGGAGCACACCTTCTTAAAAGAGAATGAAGTAAGGTGCTGGGAGCAGACACGATGCCAGGTGTTATTGTTGCTCTGCTGTCTGTTCTCTTTTTCCAGTGCCTCTGCTTCAGACTGGGAGATCATCAAATCACTGTTGTAATAGGGCTGATTTTCATTCAGAACTGTAGAGAAACGGTTTGGTTGTGGTGGCAGAGGACATGTTGAGAACTCATCAATAGAGTTGGAGGAGGATGATGGGGGCCCTGTGTTCTCTAATAGTTTGAGCTGCAAAAGAACACTGTAACGAACAGTTATTACAAAGCACCAACATCTTGTTCAAATCTGTAGGAATTCTAATTGTAATAATTTGGTGTATTTTGTGTTTCCAGAGTGTATAGAGGAGCATCCCAGTTGGAAGAAGTAAATGAGGAAGGGAAGAGGTTAAAGATTCAACTCGCTCAAAAAGGAAACTCAAAGGCCTAACCATTTAACAGAGTCAGTAAATAACAGCAGTGTCCCCAAATACTTCCAATACTGCACTGGGTTTACTTATGATCACTTGAATAACTTAAAAAAATATATAAAACAGCCCCAAAGACAAATGTACCCTTGACATACAAGAAAGTAGATAGGCAGATTCAACAGATGCCCCTGTGTCAGCAGTTCGAACTTATGCTGATGAAACTCAACATTTTGACCTTAAAGATCGGGCTTTCAGGTTTCATATGGACTTACAAAGTGTCAGCACTTTTTTCAATTCCTCGCTGGACTTTATGTATCCAACTTCCAGCCACAGATTCTTAAGAAGTAGGCTAGTTCCCACATACACAGATAGACACAGTGACCTTCTGCACAACAGGGAGGGCACTATTTTTAGGTCTCAGAGGAAGGCTGTAGTGATGCACATATACATCCCCCACACACGCGCACACACATACATTTGATGACATCTGTTTATGAGGAAGGCTGTACTGTTTCCGCTGCTAACCATAGATTTGTGCCGATACAGTAAGTTCCTGCCCACTTCTGTAACATGGGTTTCTTTGATATGTGACAGTTGAAGATATAATGGACTTGCCTCTCTGTTACAATACCCTCTTGTGGCTGAAATGGTTATTACATGTATTAGACGTAAACAACGCATTCACCTGTAGCTCACTTGTCAAAGTTGTAACTGCAGTAGACTGGTCTTCTCTTCCGACTTTGCCACCACGACTGCTGTAATAGGCTTGGCATCAATCGTCTTGCCTCTTGGCTTATGCCACTGTTGTGGCATGCTTGTAGTGGACATTTCATCTTGAGCTTTCCAGATGGTCAGTGTGTGGATAAGCCCGACAACATGGGAGCAGTAACCTGTGGAGCTAGCCTAGAATGGTATGTTTGTTGGGGCGAGGACATTGGTTGTTTTAGTTAGTATAACTGCTAACCACAGCTGATAATGTACACAATGTACACCTGAAAAAAATATTAAAGCATCATGCAACAACTTCAATGAATTGCACATGAATTGGATTGGATTGCACATGACTGGGAATACAGATCTGCATCTGTTGGTAACAGACTCTTAACAAACTCTTAAGGATCTGACCCTTTTTTTTTTTTTTTTTTTTTCGCCTAAAATTACATACCCAAATCTAACTGCCTATAGCTCAGGACCTGAAGCAAATATATGCATATTCTTGATACCATTTGGAAGGAAACACTGAAGTTTGTGGAAATGTGAAATTATTGTAGGAGAATATAACACATCAGATCTGGTAAAAGACAATACAAAGACAAAAGCATTCATTTAAAAATATATATATTTTCGTACCATCGTTTTTGAAATGCAAGAGAAAGGCCATAAAGTATTATTCCAGCCCAGGCCCAATTTAGATTTTGGCCACTACATGGCAGCAGTGTATGTGCAAAGTTTCCAATAAATCCATTGTATATCTGTTCAAAGATTTGTATCAAGACTGCCCAAATGTGCCTAATTGGTTTATTAATACATTTTCAAGTTCATAATTGTGCACTGTCCTCAACAATAGCATGGTATTATTTCACTGTAACAGCTACTGTAAATTGGACAGTGCAGATAGATTAACAAGAATTTAAGCTTTCTGCCAATATCAGATATGTCTTTGTCCTGGGATTGTTTTTTGTTACTTACAACGTCATGCTAATCACATTAGCCTATGTTAGCTCAACCGTCTCACGGGGACACCGGTCCCGTAGAGGTAACAAAAAAAAGTAGAGGCATGGATCAGAAAACCAGTCAGTATCCGGTTTAACCACCATTTGCCTCATGCAAATCCTTCGCATAGAGTTGATCAGGCTGTTGATTGTGGCCTGTGCAATGTTGTTCCCCTCCTCTTCAATGACTGTGCGAAGGTGCTGGAGATTGACACGAACTGGAACACACTGTTGTACACGTCAATCCAGAGCATCCCAAACTTGCTCAATTGTTGACATGTCTGGTGAATATGCAGGCCATCTAAGAAATAGTACATTTTCAACTTGCAGGAATTGTGTACAGATTCTGCTGCCGTGCATTGTCATGCTAAAACGTGAGGTGATGGCGGAGGATGAATGGCACGACAATGGGCCTCAGGATCTTGTCACGATATCTCTGTGTATTCAAATTGCCATCAATAGCTTATGCCTGCCCATACCATAACACCACCACCACCATGGGGCACTCTTTTCACAACGTTGACATCAGTAAACCGCTCGCCCACACGACGCCATACACACAGTCTGCCATCTTCCCAGTACAGCTGAAACCTGCATTTACCAGCAAAGAGCACACTTCTGCAGTGTGCCAGAGGCCATCGAAGGTGAGCATTTGCCCACTGAAGTTGGTTATGACTGCAAAACTGCAGTCAGGTCAAGACCCTGGTGAGGATGACGAGAATGCAGATGAGCTTCCCTGAGACGGTTTCTGACAGTTTGTGGAGAAATTATTTGGTTGTGCAAATCCACAATTTCATCAGCTGTCTGGGTGGCTTGTCTCAGATGATCTGGCAGGTGAAGAAGCTGGATGTGGAGGTCCTGGGCTGGCGTGGTTACACGTGATCTGTGGTTGTGAGGCCGGTTGGATGTACTGCCAAATTATCTGAAATGGCGTTGGAGTCAGCTTATGGTAGAGGAATGAACATTCAATTCTCTGGCAACAGCTCTAGTGGACATTCCTGCAATATGCATGCCAATTGCATGCTCCATTAAAGCTTGAGACATCTGTGGCATTGTGTTGTGTGAAAAAATTGCACATTTTAGAGTGGCCTGTTATTGTTCCCAGCACAAGGTGCACCTGTGTAATGATCATGCTGTTTAATCAGCTTCTTGATATGCTACACCTGTAAGGTTGATGGGTTATCTTGGCAATGGAGAAATGCTCGCTAACAGGGATGTAAACAAATTACTGCACACACTTTGAGAGAAATAAGGTTTTTGTGTGTCTGGAACATTTCTGGGATCTTTTATTTTAGCTCATGAAACAAGTTACTAACACTTTACATGATGCGTTTTTAAATTATTGTGAGACCTACCCTGGAGTGCAGGAACAATTTACTCCTTTATTTCATCCTCCTCTGCCTCACTGGTCAGCTGGTGGGGTTTCTCCCTCTTACACTGGGACCTGTAGGCTTTTGCCTCCATCCTAGCCTTCCTACTTGTTGTGTTGCGCTCTTGCGTTATTTTAATTTTATGAATAGAACCTTCAAAGGCATGTTGAAGGCCCTTTTGTCTGGTCCTATCTGATAAAGGGATGGTTGACTCCAAAAGTTACTAAATACAGTGCCTCTTTTGAGAGTTCCCTTAGTGCTATTACTATGCATTTCTCCATGTTCACCGGAAGATAAAAGGCTAAACTTGTCAGCATTAGTCACAGCAGCCAAGGGGGTGGGACTTAGCGAGGGTCAATTTTTACCCCGAAATGATTTAATATTGAGAGAAAAATGGCTGCATTGGACCACACACACACACACACACACACACACACACACACACACACACACACACACACACACACACACACACACACACACACACACACACACAGCATTCGATCATCCAGATAATGACATTGGGGAGAGACAGAGAGTCTAAAAGTATTTGGTTTTAAATATACTTAGGTATCAAAGTACATTGAATTGCTAAAATGTACTTAAGTATCAAAGTATAATTCATTTAAACGTCCTTATATTAAGCAAACCAGAGGGCACAATTATTATTTATTTGGACAGATATCCAGGGGCACACTCCAACACTCATACATAATTTACAAACGAAGCATTTGTGTTTAGTGAGTCCACTAGATCAGAGGCAGTAGGATGTCCAGGGATGTTCTCTTGACAAGTGTGTGCATTGGACCAATTCCTGTCAAAATGTAATGAGTACTTTTGGGTGTCAGGGAAAATGTATTGAGTAAAAAGTACATTATTTTCTTTAGGAATATAGTGAAGTAAAAGTTCCCAAAAATATAAATAGTAAAGTCAAGTACAGATCCCAGGATCCAAGATGGCGTAGCAGTAGGACGTATTGTCGTGTTGTGTCCCTTGTATATATCGTTTGTTTTCGTTTTTTTTCTTCACATATCTTTAAAACTTTTTGCTGAACCTCAACTTCTTCTAAATACTCTCCTGCAACCCGCCTCACCCAACGTAGCTATTTTTCCTAAAGTATTTATATTTACTTCGGACCTTGGAACCCCTCAACTGAAGCTAGCCATCGAACTACCAGCTTCAGCAAAACATTGCTAGCGGTCTTCAGCTAACCGGTCATCAGCTAACCTTTAGCTCGGAAAGCTCTCGCCAGTTCGAACAACGCGACTCTAACCAGAGCATAACGGACCTATTTATTATTTTATTTTATTTTTCATCCCCGGATTCCCATCGCAAACGGAACATTTTGAGCTCCTGGGCTACAATATCCAGACCCACGACCGGTCCATCGATGTCACTGCATGAAGAGGAATAAACAGATACCCCCATCGCGACGTCCCCAAAGGCTAACTCTCTAGCCCTTGCTATCCCCTTGCTTGCAAATTCGGCCTGCTAACTGCTAGCTTGTTTAGCCCGGTCCGCTAACTGCTACCGTGTTTAGCACCGTCTACTAACTGTTAGCTTGTTAGCACAGGCCTGCTAACCGTCTGAATCGCCGCGTCCCAAACACGCACTGAACCCATATTTACTTTCTATCCCTTTTCGATTTTTAATTTGTTTATACCTTCCGGTAACCTGCCTCACCCAATGTGATACGGAACCGCTATTATCTTTACATTTTTAGAACACACTCAAGAACCTCCAGAAGCTAACCAGCTAACTGGCTACAAGCTATTTGGTCATTGTTAGTTTTCTAACCTGGATAACACTCGCCAGTCCAGCTTCCCTGCCCCATCCACCGCTGCCCCTTGGACACTGATCACTTGGCTACATAGCTGATGCATGCTGGACTGTCCATTAATCACGGTAATCCATTCTGCTTGTTTATGTTTTATCTGTCGGCCCCAGCCGCACTTAGGCTCTGTGTGTAGTTAATCCGACCCTCTCTGCCTAATCAATCGCCATTCTACCTGCTGTTGTTGTGCTAGCTGATTAGCTGTTGTCTCACCTACTGTTTTAGCTAGCTCTCCCAATTCAACACCTGTGATTACTGTATGCCTCGCTGTATGTCTTTCTCAAATGTCAATATGCCTTGTATACTGTTGTGCAGGTTAGTTATCATTGTTTTAGTTTACAATGGAGCCCCTAGTTCCACTCTTTATACCCCTGTTACCTCCTTTGTCCCACCCCCCACACATGCGGTGACCTCACCCATTACAACCAGCATGTCCAGAGATACAACCTCTCTCATCATCACCCAGTGCCTGGGCTTACCTCCGCTGTACCCGCACCCCACCATACCCCTGTTTGCGCATTATGCCCTGAATATATTCTACCATGCCCAGAAACCTGCTCCTCTTATTCTCTGTCCCCAACGCCCTAGGCGACCAGTTTTGATAGCCTTCAGCCGCACCCTCATACTACTCCTTCTCTGTTCCGCGGGTGATGTGGAGGTAAACCCAGGCCCTGCATGTCCCCAGGCACCCTCATTTGTTGACTTCTGTGATCGAAAAAGCCTTGGTTTCATGCATGTCAACATCAGAAGCCTCCTCCCTAAGTTTGTCTTACTCACTGCTCTAGCACACTCTGCTAACCCTGATGTCCTTGCCGTGTCTGAATCCTGGCTCAGGAAGGCCACCAAAAATTCTGAGATTTCCATACCCAACTATAACATCTTCCGTCAAGATAGAACTGCCAAAGGAGGAGGAGTTGCAGTCTACTGCAGAGATAGCCTGCAAAGTAATGTCATACTTTCCAGGTCCATACCCAAACAGTTCGAACTACTAATTTTGAAAATTACTCTCTCCAGAAATAAGTCTCTCACTGTTGCCGCCTGCTACCGACCCCCCTCAGCTCCCAGCTGTGCCCTGGACACCATTTGTGAATTGATCGCCCCCCATCTAGCTTCAGAGTTTGTTCTGTTAGGTGACCTAAACTGGGATATGCTTAACACCCCGGCAGTCCTACAATCTAAGCTAGATGCCCTCAATCTCACTCAAATCATCAAGGAACCCACCAGGTACAACCCTAACTCTGTAAACAAGGGCACCCTCATTGACGTCATCCTGACCAACTGGCCCTCCAAATACACCTCCGCTGTCTTCAACCAGGATCTCAGCGATCACTGCCTCATTGCCTGTATCCGCTATGGAGCCGCAGTCAAACGACCACCCCTCATCACTGTCAAACGCTCCCTAAAACACTTCTGTGAGCAGGCCTTTCTAATCGACCTGGCCCGGGTATCCTGGAAGGACATTGACCTCATCCCGTCAGTTGAGGATGCCTGGTCTTTCTTTAAAAGTAACTTCCTCACCATTTTAGATAAGCATGCTCCGTTCAAAAAATGCAGAACTAAGAACAGATATAGCCCCTGGTTCACTCCAGACCTGACTGCCCTCGACCAGCACAAAAACATCCTGTGGCGGACTGCACTAACATCGAACAGTCCCCGCGATATGCAACTGTTCAGGGAAGTCAGGAACCAATACACACAGTCAGTCAGGAAAGCTAAAGCCAACTTCTTCAGGCAGAAGTTTGCATCCTGTAGCTCCAACTCCAAAAAGTTCTGGGACACTGTGAAGTCCATGGAGAACAAGAGCACCTCCTCCCAGCTGCCCACTGCACTGAGGCTAGGTAACACGGTCACCACCGATAAATCCATGATTATCGAAAACTTCAACAAGCATTTCTCAACGGCTGGCCATGCAGGTGAAGGCAGGTGAAGAAGCTGGATGTGGAGGTCCTGGGCTGGCGTGGTTACACGTGATCTGTGGTTGTGAGGCCGGTTGGATGTACTGCCAAATTATCTGAAATGGCGTTGGAGTCAGCTTATGGTAGAGGAATGAACATTCAATTCTCTGGCAACAGCTCTAGTGGACATTCCTGCAATATGCATGCCAATTGCATGCTCCATTAAAGCTTGAGACATCTGTGGCATTGTGTTGTGTGAAAAAATTGCACATTTTAGAGTGGCCTGTTATTGTTCCCAGCACAAGGTGCACCTGTGTAATGATCATGCTGTTTAATCAACTTCTTGATATGCTACACCTGTAAGGTTGATGGGTTATCTTGGCAATGGAGGAATGCTCGCTAACAGGGATGTAAACAAATTACTGCACACACTTTGAGAGAAATAAGGTTTTTGTGTGTCTGGAACATTTCTGGGATCTTTTATTTTAGCTCATGAAACAAGTTACTAACACTTTACATGATGCGTTTTTAAATTATTGTGAGACCTACCCTGGAGTGCAGGAACAATTTACTCCTTTATTTCATCCTCCTCTGCCTCACTGGTCAGCTGGTGGGGTTTCTCCCTCTTACACTGGGACCTGTAGGCTTTTGCCTCCATCCTAGCCTTCCTACTTGTTGTGTTGCGCTCTTGCGTTATTTTAATTTTATGAATAGAACCTTCAAAGGCATGTTGAAGGCCCTTTTGTCTGGTCCTATCTGATAAAGGGATGGTTGACTCCAAAAGTTACTAAATACAGTGCCTCTTTTGAGAGTTCCCTTAGTGCTATTACTATGCATTTCTCCATGTTCACCGGAAGATAAAAGGCTAAACTTGTCAGCATTAGTCACAGCAGCCAAGGGGGTGGGACTTAGCGAGGGTCAATTTTTACCCCGAAATGATTTAATATTGAGAGAAAAATGGCTGCATTGGACCACACACACACACACACACACACACACACACACACACACACACACACACACACACACACACACACACACACACACACACACACACACACACACACACACACACACACACACACACACACAGCATTCGATCATCCAGATAATGACATTGGGGAGAGACAGAGAGTCTAAAAGTATTTGGTTTTAAATATACTTAGGTATCAAAGTACATTGAATTGCTAAAATGTACTTAAGTATCAAAGTATAATTCATTTAAACGTCCTTATATTAAGCAAACCAGAGGGCACAATTATTATTTATTTGGACAGATATCCAGGGGCACACTCCAACACTCATACATAATTTACAAACGAAGCATTTGTGTTTAGTGAGTCCACTAGATCAGAGGCAGTAGGATGTCCAGGGATGTTCTCTTGACAAGTGTGTGCATTGGACCAATTCCTGTCAAAATGTAATGAGTACTTTTGGGTGTCAGGGAAAATGTATTGAGTAAAAAGTACATTATTTTCTTTAGGAATATAGTGAAGTAAAAGTTCCCAAAAATATAAATAGTAAAGTCAAGTACAGATCCCAGGATCCAAGATGGCGTAGCAGTAGGACGTATTGTCGTGTTGTGTCCCTTGTATATATCGTTTGTTTTCGTTTTTTTTCTTCACATATCTTTAAAACTTTTTGCTGAACCTCAACTTCTTCTAAATACTCTCCTGCAACCCGCCTCACCCAACGTAGCTATTTTTCCTAAAGTATTTATATTTACTTCGGACCTTGGAACCCCTCAACTGAAGCTAGCCATCGAACTACCAGCTTCAGCAAAACATTGCTAGCGGTCTTCAGCTAACCGGTCATCAGCTAACCTTTAGCTCGGAAAGCTCTCGCCAGTTCGAACAACGCGACTCTAACCAGAGCATAACGGACCTATTTATTATTTTATTTTATTTTTCATCCCCGGATTCCCATCGCAAACGGAACATTTTGAGCTCCTGGGCTACAATATCCAGACCCACGACCGGTCCATCGATGTCACTGCATGAAGAGGAATAAACAGATACCCCCATCGCGACGTCCCCAAAGGCTAACTCTCTAGCCCTTGCTATCCCCTTGCTTGCAAATTCGGCCTGCTAACTGCTAGCTTGTTTAGCCCGGTCCGCTAACTGCTACCGTGTTTAGCACCGTCTACTAACTGTTAGCTTGTTAGCACAGGCCTGCTAACCGTCTGAATCGCCGCGTCCCAAACACGCACTGAACCCATATTTACTTTCTATCCCTTTTCGATTTTTAATTTGTTTATACCTTCCGGTAACCTGCCTCACCCAATGTGATACGGAACCGCTATTATCTTTACATTTTTAGAACACACTCAAGAACCTCCAGAAGCTAACCAGCTAACTGGCTACAAGCTATTTGGTCATTGTTAGTTTTCTAACCTGGATAACACTCGCCAGTCCAGCTTCCCTGCCCCATCCACCGCTGCCCCTTGGACACTGATCACTTGGCTACATAGCTGATGCATGCTGGACTGTCCATTAATCACGGTAATCCATTCTGCTTGTTTATGTTTTATCTGTCGGCCCCAGCCGCACTTAGGCTCTGTGTGTAGTTAATCCGACCCTCTCTGCCTAATCAATCGCCATTCTACCTGCTGTTGTTGTGCTAGCTGATTAGCTGTTGTCTCACCTACTGTTTTAGCTAGCTCTCCCAATTCAACACCTGTGATTACTGTATGCCTCGCTGTATGTCTTTCTCAAATGTCAATATGCCTTGTATACTGTTGTGCAGGTTAGTTATCATTGTTTTAGTTTACAATGGAGCCCCTAGTTCCACTCTTTATACCCCTGTTACCTCCTTTGTCCCACCCCCCACACATGCGGTGACCTCACCCATTACAACCAGCATGTCCAGAGATACAACCTCTCTCATCATCACCCAGTGCCTGGGCTTACCTCCGCTGTACCCGCACCCCACCATACCCCTGTTTGCGCATTATGCCCTGAATATATTCTACCATGCCCAGAAACCTGCTCCTCTTATTCTCTGTCCCCAACGCCCTAGGCGACCAGTTTTGATAGCCTTCAGCCGCACCCTCATACTACTCCTTCTCTGTTCCGCGGGTGATGTGGAGGTAAACCCAGGCCCTGCATGTCCCCAGGCACCCTCATTTGTTGACTTCTGTGATCGAAAAAGCCTTGGTTTCATGCATGTCAACATCAGAAGCCTCCTCCCTAAGTTTGTCTTACTCACTGCTCTAGCACACTCTGCTAACCCTGATGTCCTTGCCGTGTCTGAATCCTGGCTCAGGAAGGCCACCAAAAATTCTGAGATTTCCATACCCAACTATAACATCTTCCGTCAAGATAGAACTGCCAAAGGAGGAGGAGTTGCAGTCTACTGCAGAGATAGCCTGCAAAGTAATGTCATACTTTCCAGGTCCATACCCAAACAGTTCGAACTACTAATTTTGAAAATTACTCTCTCCAGAAATAAGTCTCTCACTGTTGCCGCCTGCTACCGACCCCCCTCAGCTCCCAGCTGTGCCCTGGACACCATTTGTGAATTGATCGCCCCCCATCTAGCTTCAGAGTTTGTTCTGTTAGGTGACCTAAACTGGGATATGCTTAACACCCCGGCAGTCCTACAATCTAAGCTAGATGCCCTCAATCTCACTCAAATCATCAAGGAACCCACCAGGTACAACCCTAACTCTGTAAACAAGGGCACCCTCATTGACGTCATCCTGACCAACTGGCCCTCCAAATACACCTCCGCTGTCTTCAACCAGGATCTCAGCGATCACTGCCTCATTGCCTGTATCCGCTATGGAGCCGCAGTCAAACGACCACCCCTCATCACTGTCAAACGCTCCCTAAAACACTTCTGTGAGCAGGCCTTTCTAATCGACCTGGCCCGGGTATCCTGGAAGGACATTGACCTCATCCCGTCAGTTGAGGATGCCTGGTCTTTCTTTAAAAGTAACTTCCTCACCATTTTAGATAAGCATGCTCCGTTCAAAAAATGCAGAACTAAGAACAGATATAGCCCCTGGTTCACTCCAGACCTGACTGCCCTCGACCAGCACAAAAACATCCTGTGGCGGACTGCACTAACATCGAACAGTCCCCGCGATATGCAACTGTTCAGGGAAGTCAGGAACCAATACACACAGTCAGTCAGGAAAGCTAAAGCCAACTTCTTCAGGCAGAAGTTTGCATCCTGTAGCTCCAACTCCAAAAAGTTCTGGGACACTGTGAAGTCCATGGAGAACAAGAGCACCTCCTCCCAGCTGCCCACTGCACTGAGGCTAGGTAACACGGTCACCACCGATAAATCCATGATTATCGAAAACTTCAACAAGCATTTCTCAACGGCTGGCCATGCCTTCCGCCTGGCTACTCCAACCTCGTCCAACAGCTCCCCCCCCCCGCAGCTACTCGCCCAAGCCTCTCCAGGTTCTCCTTTACCCAAATCCAGATAGCAGATGTTCTGAAAGAGCTGCAAAACCTGGACCCGTACAAATCAGCTGGGCTTGACAATCTGGACCCTCTATTCCTGAAACTATCCGCCGCCATTGTCGCAACCCCTATTACCAGCCTGTTCAACCTCTCTTTCATATCGTCTGAGATCCCCAAGGATTGGAAAGCTGCCGCAGTCATCCCCCTCTTCAAAGGGGGCGACACCCTGGACCCAAACTGTTACAGACCAATATCCATCCTGCCCTGCCTATCTAAGGTCTTCGAAAGCCAAGTCAACAAACAGATCACTGACCATCTTGAATCCCACCGTACCTTCTCCGCTGTGCAATCTGGTTTCCGAGCCGGTCACGGGTGTACCTCAGCCACGCTCAAGGTACTAAACGATATCATAACCGCCATCGATAAAAGACAGTACTGTGCAGCCGTCTTCATAGACCTTGCCAAGGCTTTCGACTCTGTCAATCACCGTATTCTTATCGGCAGACTCAGTAGCCTCGGTTTTTCGGATGACTGCCTTGCCTGGTTCACCAATTACTTTGCAGACAGAGTTCAGTGTGTCAAATCGGAGGGCATGCTGTCCGGTCCTCTGGCAGTCTCTATGGGGGTGCCACAGGGTTCAATTCTCGGGCCGACTCTTTTCTCTGTATATATCAATGATGTTTCTTATGCTGCGGGCGATTCCCTGATCCACCTCTACGCAGACGACACCATTCTATATACTTCCGGCCCGTCCTTGGACACTGTGCTATCTAACCTCCAAACGAGCTTCAATGCCATACAGCACTCCTTCCGTGGCCTCCAACTGCTCTTAAACGCTAGTAAAACCAAATGCATGCTTTTCAACCGTTCGCTGCCTGCACCCGCACGCCTGACCAGCATCACCACCCTGGATGGTTCCGACCTTGAATATGTGGACATCTATAAGTACCTAGGTGTCTGGCTAGACTCTAAACTCTCCTTCCAGACCCATATCAAACATCTCCAATCGAAAATCAAATCAAGAGTCGGCTTTCTATTCCGCAACAAAGCCTCCTTCACTCACGCCGCCAAACTTACCCTAGTAAAACTGACTATCCTACCGATCCTCGACTTCGGCGATGTCATCTACAAAATTGCTTCCAACACTCTACTCAGCAAACTGGATGCAGTTTATCACAGTGCCATCCGTTTTGTCACTAAAGCACCTTATACCACCCACCACTGCGACTTGTATGCTCTAGTCGGCTGGCCCTCGCTACATATTTGTCGCCAGACCCACTGGCTCCAGGTCATCTACAAGTCCATGCTAGGTAAAGCTCCGCCTTATCTCAGTTCACTGGTTACGATGGCAACACCCATCCGTAGCACGCGCTCCAGCAGGTGTATCTCACTGATCATCCCTAAAGCCAACACCTCATTTGGCCGCCTTTCGTTCCAGTTCTCTGCTGCCTGTGATTGGAACGAATTGCAAAAATCGCTGAAGTTGGAGACTTTTATCTCCCTCACCAACTTCAAACATCTGCTATCTGAGCAGCTAACCGATCGCTGCAGCTGTACATAGTCTATTGGTAAATAGCCCACCCATTTTCACCTACCTCATCCCCATACTGTTTTTATTTATTTATTTTTCTGCTCTTTTGCACACCAATATCTCTATCTCTACCTTTACATAACCATCTGATCATTTATCACTCCAGTGTTAATCTGCATAATTGTAATTATTTGCCTACCTTCTCATGCCTTTTGCACACAATGTATATATAGACTCCCCTTTTTTCTACTGTGTTATTGACTTGTTAATTGTTTACTCCATGTGTAACTCTGTGTTGTCTGTTCACACTGCTATGCCTTATCTTGGCCAGGTCGCAGTTGCAAATGAGAACTTGTTCTCAACTAGCCTACCTGGTTAAATAAAGGTGAAATATAAAAATAAAATAAATAAAAGATACCCCAAAAACATACTTACAGTGCCTTGCGAAAGTATTCGGCCCCCTTGAACTTTTCGACCTTTTGCCACATTTCAGGCTTCAAACATAAAGATATAAAACTGTATTTTTTTGTGAAGAATCAACAACAAGTGGGACACAATCATGAAGTGGAACGACATTTATTGGATATTTCAAACTTTTTTAACAAATCAAAAACTGAAAAATTGGGCGTGCAAAATTATTCAGCCCCTTTACTTTCAGTGCAGCAAACTCTCTCCAGAAGTTCAGTGAGGATCTCTGAATGATCCAATGTTGACCTAAATGACTAATGATGATAAATACTATCCACCTGTGTGTAGTCAAGTCTCTGTATAAATGCACCTGCACTGTGATAGTCTCAGAGGTCCGTTAAAAGCGCAGAGAGCATCATGAAGAACAAGGAACACACCAGGCAGGTCCGAGATACACTACAGTATGCATGAGTCTGTATATACAGTGCGTCTGTGAATATTCATGTAAAATATCTGACTGGGACGTATGTTACTTCATAATGTCAGCACAATCCTCCTACACAGGCTTATACCCATGCATGAGCTGTTGGGGTCATGCAAAAGTCTTCCGGTCTCACAGTAATTGACCATTAATTAAACATTAACATGGTTTAGTATCTTCAGGCCTCCACGCATAGGAGCTGCATACAAGCCACTGATAACGCCCTTGGAACATCTACATGTTAAAAAAAAAGTATAATAAATGAATTGAATAAACACCATCACAATAAATCCATTATTTATTTCAGACAGGTCTAAAGAAACATTATGAAATGAAGAAAATGTATTTCAGAAGAACAGAATGAGTTGGCCTACTGTATGTTATCTGGCTATGCTCCATGCCATAGGCTGTAGGCTTGTTAATTAACTGACAATATATTCTTAAGTCCCGTGCCATTATTTTATATTATGTGATTTTATAGTAAGAAGGATATAATGAAATTTAGCTGAATAAAATAGAAAGGCCATTTTTCCCATTCCAGGGCAGGTGCGCATATAAAGTGGCTATGTTGAGGGTAAAAATGATAATTTGGTCGTGTACGATAGATTTAGAGTTATTTGGCAACTTTAGTTGTAAATGACACAAACCTTTGCATGTCTTAGAAATCAAAACATGTATGGGCTGCATGGAGCGACTGACTATAGGCTATGGATGATTTGAGAAAGCTGCAGAAAAAGCTTGTGCTCTGTTCCTTCACCCATCATTCTCAATTAAATATAGTATTTACTTAAATGTAAAAGTAGTTTGATATAGAATTGGGCATTTTTAATGGGCAAGAACAGGGGTAGGGGAAAAAAGACAGGTCAGCTGTATGCACTTCAATAGCGAATGGAGGCTGCTCGCTTTCCCGCAGGACCGTTTTTCAATTATGCCTGGCAGGCTACTTCGGTTTTATCGTGGAGTTGGATTAATATGACCAGATGAGAAATAAATATAAGAACACTTATTTCCAGGGGCACAACTTTGGTTTTAGAAGTGGGGAGGGAGACATAACCTGTCTGGGGGTCCTCCCTCAGAATTTTTTGGGTCATCTAAAGCTCATTTCTTGCATTTCTACAGAATCTAATACGATTATGTTAATTTTGTGGTCACTTTTACTGTAAATAACAATATGTTTCTGAACACTTCTACATGAATGTGGATGCTACCATGATTATTGATAATCCTGAATGAATCATGAATAATGATGAGTGAAAACGTTATTGACGCACACATATACAAATGCTAGCCTCCCCTGTTATTGTAATGGTGAGAGCTTAGCATGTCTTGGAGCTATGACATTTGTTTGATTTCAAATTCAAACTTGTGGAGTATAGAGCCAAAAGAAGAAACATGCTTCACCGTCCCAATAATTACAGTGGGCAGTATAATTCATGTCATAGGCATAATAGTACTGTAAGGCCCTTTTTACTTGCACACAGCTGGTTTGCCCCGTTCTACACCTAGAGGTCCACCGCCCTGTAGCGCCACAACCCAACACACCCCACTCAGCTTTAGGATCTTAGTGAAATATTCATTATTGGTTTTAGGTGTGTTAGGCCAAGGCCAGAGTGAGAACCAGCAGTACGGAAGACCCCCAGGGCCAGGACTGAGCAGCCCAGCAGCTAGGGATTGCGTAAATAGGTATCTCCCTGACGTGGGCATGTTTTCAATACAATAGACTCCTTTTGTCGTACAGTATTCCATATAAGGTATACCTTATGAAAGTTGCACAGGATACCCTTAATTCTTTAATAAATCAAATCTAGTGATACATAACTTGACATTTCTGCCATCCATTGTGACTGTGGGAGGATAACCAGCCTTCCAATTAATGGCAATGCATTTCTTAGCCACTATAAATACTAGGTTACACAGTTTCTTCTGATAACAGTCTCCAGTATCAACATTTCCAAGCAAACAAAAACTGTGAGAAGGGAGAACCTGTAGACATGCTGAGATAAAAGAACATACACTTCGCCTGAATTCAGCCAGCCTTCATAAGAGATGCAAGTATGTCCACATTTGTGTTTTAGACCTCCAGCAGAGGAATTACATTTCTGAGTGCCTGATATTCAGTTTCTATGCATAGTCTTAAACTGCAGTAATTTATGTCTGAGATAATATGAACATGACTGAAAATTGTAACATATCTATATCTAGTCATCATCATCAATAGTCTCTCCCAGGTCTTCCTCACATTTTTGTTATAAAATGTTTTGCGACATTGGGAAAAGCCTCTATTAACCCTTGATACAGTTTGGAAATCAACTTAAGAGTTTTGTCAGACTGCTTTAAAATAGTTTCAATCTTTTAAGTCCAGTGTTTGCTGCAAAGAGTGAATAAAGTGTTGCATCTGCAAAATTTCTTCTCAGCGCCGTCACAGACTGGACTTCCTTGGTTGCCTGTCCCTGCTGAGGCCACTGTCACCATCTGATCCTGCTCAGATGAGGAATGACAAAGAATTACCTTGGTGTACATGTACACATTATATTATCCAAGAATAGAATCAATGGTTCAATAATTGAATTGACCATTATTCCCAGATCCCTGACTGTAGCTTACCCATCAAATCAAGATGGAACTTTGTATCCATTCACTGCTAACTAGACTGGTCTTCCCAGTCTGACCATGCTGGGACACCTGTCAACATCTGATCCTGCTAAGACATGATGAGCATAGTGTTGTGTACTGACTGTGCACAACGACAGTGAAGCCTGTAGAGCTGTTTATACCATGACAGTGTGAATATAAGGAATTAGCTTGGGAAACTGACAGATCAATAATGTTACAGTGCTATACTGACTCTATAAAAACTCACATTGCACTATCAAAAAAACGTCAGATTATTGGTCTTCAATTGTTTGGTTGTTGGTTTCATCATTTGATTCAGGTCTAGTGTGATTGAAGCAAAATAATAGCTAACATTAGCTATCTTTTGGCTTGCTCTAATGGTACATCAACTGACGAAAACGAGCCAAGTTCATTTACTTCTATTGAAACGGGACAAAACAAAGGCTACAAAACATTTCCATACACTCAACAGCTGATAGATAGTGCTACATGGCAGATAGCTAGAGGCTAGAGTGGCTAAACTGGCTGTGGTAGCTACTGGCTGTGGTAGCTACAAGCTAGCTAGCTATCAAGATAGTTAATTCACTTGAGACAGAACTTCAGTTGAGAGCAACAATAGCTAACTTTACATGTCAGTTACACTACGAGATCAGCACTGGGAATAAACACTTTTTTCTGTTAAGTCAAACAGCAGTTACCTTGCCAGCTACATCAATCAAATAAAGAGTAGTCAGTTTCTACTCTGCTTGTTTTTCCAACGAGTTGGAAACACACACAAACAACAGCTGCTTCTATTCGTTTGCTCTGTGATGTCCGTGTGGTCCTAAAGCAAGCCGGTTTGACTGACCTTCATGTCTTTAAGTAATAATGGACTGTTGCTTTCTAGTTGTTCAGTTTGTATCAATATTTATTTCATTTCATTTGCGATTTTCATGAATAGTTAACGTTGCGTTATGGTAATGAGCTTGAGTCTGTATTCACGATCCCGGATCCGGGATGGGGAGATCAGAAAGGTTAAGGAGAAGTATATCACTAATTCCATGTATAACACTTGCATTTTCGTCAACATTTATGTAAATTGATGTTGCTCTCTGCAAATCACAGCATGTTTTAGAACTACTGAACATAACGCGCCAATGTAAAATGAGATTTCTTGATATAAATATGCACTTTATCAAACAAAATATACATGTATTGTGTAACATGAAGTCCTATGAGTGTCATCTGATGAAGATCATCAAAGGTTAGTGATTCATTTTATCTCTATTTGTGCTTTTTGTGACTCCTCTCTTTGGCTGGAAAAATGGCTGTGTTTTTCTGTGAGTTGATGGTGACCCAACATAATTATTTGTGGTGCATTCGCTGTAAAGCCTTTTTGAACTCAGACACTGTAGCTGGATTAACGAGAATTCCATCTTTAAAATGGTGTAAAATACTTGTATGCTTGAGGAATGTTAATTATGAGATTTTTGTTGTTTCGAATTTGGCGCCCTGCACCTTCACTGGCTGTTGGCGAGGTGGGACGCTTACCGTCCCACATATCCCAGAGAGGTTAAACAATTTAAAGACAATGCTACCAAATACTAATTGAGTGTATGTAAACTTCTGACCCACTGGGAATGTGATGAATGAAATAAAATCGGAAATAAATAATTATCTCGACATTTCACATTCTTAAAATAAAGTGGTGATCCTAACTGGCATTTTTTACTAGGATTAAATGTCAGGAATTGTGAAAAACTGAGTTTAAATATATTTGGCTAAGGTTTATGTATACTTCTGACGTCAACTGTATGTTCACTGTGTTCTCTCATTACACTCCCAGCTCTCTGTTTTGAGAAAATGGTCACATACCGTGAGTGACACACAGGCTACTGTACTGTAGTCATATGGGAAATACATGTCATACATCCCATGTGCAAAGCTGTACCATATGGCTGTACTGGTGGTAGGCACCGTCAAACCCTGACAGACTGTGCACACTCATTATCAGTCTCCTGCTCTCTGCTCTCCAGTAGGAAGTCACTGTGACAGGTGCTGACAGTCAAATGTAGATTCATGGTGTGGGAGAGGGCTAAAGTGCTGTAGCTGGAGTTCTGTGGGAGATACCATGTTAGAGAGCTGGACAGCTGGAAGCATGTCCCCTGGTATAGGCTTTGTCCTGTCACACATACTTAGTGTTCAGTTCAGCACAGAAGGAAGAAAGTAAAGCAAGAGAGAAGATATTTTGTAAAGACCAACACACCCAGGAGGTGAAGAGAATGTTGTCAGCCATCTTTAGTTTAAGTGCAAATTAAGGAAAAGATAGGAGAAGAGGAAGTCAGCTCAGATGGAGTCTCACCAGCAGGTTAGCATTTTTATCATCATGAATCTTGTTCTGGAAGCAGCTCTGCAGAGTGGTCACTAGCTAGCACAGCCATACAATATGATTTTAAACCTCAACCTAACCCTAACTTTAACCCTAACCTTAACCACACTGCTAACTCTAATGTCTAACCTAATAATAAGCCCAAAAAGAACATTTCTGTTTTCATACATTTTCACAATATAAACAATTTTGACCTTGCAGCTGACCCCATCTTGTGGAAATCGAACAGTTTTGCCTCAAGCACAAGAATCTTCCCAACCTGAGCCTCACACAGGGCCTACAGTACTGACCTAGTCAATGCAGTGGGAAGTAAACTGAAGAGACTCTTCCCTCTCTGTGACAATATGGCTGAGAGTAGAGTAGAGCCACATATGGGCCTGTGGAGCTGTAGCTGTGGTTCTGAGGGAGAGACCATGTTGTCTGCACAGACGGGCACATCTGTGGCGCGCTGGCATACGCTCTGCTCTGATCCCCTCTGCTCAGTTCTGGGTCACCCTCCCTTGAGCCTGGCGTGGCTAAACACTGCAGCTGTGGCAAACCTCTGCCACACACATGCACACAGACAAATACGCATGCACAAACACAGATATGCACATAAACACACACACACACACACACACACACACACACACACACACACACACACACACACACACACACACACACACACACACACACACACACACACACACACACACACACACACACACACACACACACACACACACACACACACACACACACACACTCCACCATCCTTTGGGAGGCCTTACCTCCGTCTGTGGATCCAGTGGAAAACAAATCACCATCCGCCAGCAGCATATGGTCCTCTTCTAATGGAACAGATTGTAGGGGGCTAACCACCCCTGTAGAGTTGTCGGTGTTTTGCTACACCGTTTGGGTTTGGAGTGGGAAATATTTGTAAGGAATAATAAGTAGTTGTAATTCCATGTAATTTTCAATTTTCCCCCCTTTCTCATTGTCGTTAGCTACTCGTTTGAGTTTTCCTCTGGCGTGTGTCCTTGCCAGTGGTCTATTGTGGATTGTAAGGGCAGATGAATATTCAACATTCCACTGGATTAGAATCACAACAGTCTGGATGTGGTCATTTCTGTCCACTGTTGAATAGAGAAATTATGCTGGAGAACAAAAGTGACCTTTGTAATGTATCTCTGTTGGTCCAATACCATATGTATACAGTACAGGCTTCTTTTAATCTGTCATGAAGCATTCCAACGTACTATAACAGAGCCAAGGATTATGAATATCAAAGATCTTTGTTTTTGTTTCGTAATATAATCAATTTCTGTATTACTAATTATTTTATACCTCTTCCTCCTGCTCCTTGTCTCTCCGCCCTCCTTCTCTCCTCCCTCCTCTCCTCCTTCCCTCCTCCCTCCCTCCTCTCCTCCTTCACTCCCTCCTCTCCCAGCCCAGAATGAGTGGTGAAGCCTCTTAATGGATCTGCCTAACTCAAAGGACCTTCTGAAGTGTAGCCAAGACAACAGTGCTTATATGTTTCCTCGTGATATTTGAAACAAGTGGGGTAGAGCAAGGGGGAGGGCGGGTGGGTGTGAGAAGTAGTGAAATAGAGGAAGAGAAAAGGGGATGTTTATGGGCTCTGTTATCTGACTTTCTCCCCCCCTACATCCTATTCTGGATTACTATGAAACTCTCCTGCACTGACCCTATGCGCAGGCAAACTTAAATACATTTGACCAAATTTCAACCAGCATGTGCAACCAAAGGCAAAAACAACACCTATTTATCATCATTAGTCATTTAGGTCAACATTGGATCATTCAGAGATCCTCACTGAACTTCTGGAGAGAGTTTGCTGCACTGAAAGTAAAGGGGCTGAATAATTTTGCACGCTCAGTTTTTCAGTTTTTGATTTGTTAAAAAAGTTTGAGATATCCAATAAATGTCGTTCCACTTCATGATTGTGTCCCACTTGTTGTTGATTCTTCACAAAAAAATACAGTTTTATATCTTTATGTTTGAAGCCTGAAATGTGGCAAAAGGTCGCAAAGTTCAAGGGGGCCGAATACTTTCGCAAGGCACTGTATTTATATTATATTTACACTGCTGCTACTCACTGTTTATTTTCTATGCATAGGCACTTTACCCCTTCCTACATGTACAATATATCTTGACTAACCTGTACCCCCGCACATTGACTCGGTACCGGTAACCGTCTATGTATAGCCTCATTATTGTTATCTTTATTGTGTTACTTTTTATTTTAATTTTACTATTTTTACTTGAGTTTATTTAGTAAATATTTGCTTAACCCTTTCTTGAACTGCATTGTTGGTTAAGACTTGTTATGGCTGGGGGCAGTATTGAGTAGCTTGGATGAATAAGGTGCCCAGAGTAAACTGCCTGCTACTCAGTTGCTAATATATGCATATTATTCTTGGAGTTTCTGACATTTCTAAAACTGTTTGAATGATGTCTGTGAGTATAACAGAACTCATGTGGCAGGTAAAAACCTGAGAAAAAATCCAACCAGGAAGTGGGAAATCTGAGGTTTGTAGTTTTTCAACTCTTTGCCTATCGATTATACAGTGTCTATGGGGTCAAATTACACTTCCTAAGGCTTCCACTAGATGTCAACAGTCTTTAGAACCTTGTTTGATGCTTCTACTGTGAAGGATGGGGAATGAGAGGGGATGGAGTCAGAGGTCTGCCAGAGAGGCATGAGCTGACCACGCACGTTCTGATGAGAGTTAGCTTGAGTTCCACTGAATTTCTGAAGACAAAGGAATTCTCCGGTTGGAACATTATTGAAGATTTATGATAAAAAAACATCCTAAAGATTGATTCTATACATCGTTTGACATGTTTCTACGAACTGTGATATAACTTTTTAACTTTTCGTCTGAACTAAGCGATCATGCATTGAGCATTTGGATTACTGGGTTAAACGCGTGAACAAAAAGGAGGTATTTGGACATAAATGATGGACTTTACCAAACAAATCAAACGTTTATTGGGGAACTGGGATTCTTGGGAGTGCATTCTGATGAAGATCATCAAAGGTAAGTGAATATTTATAATGCTATTTCTGACTTTGTTGACTCCACAACATGGCAGATATCTGTATGGCTTGATTTGTTGTCTGAGCGCTGTACTCAGATTATTGCATGATGTGCTTTTTCAGTAAAGCTTTTTTGAAATCTGACACAGCGGTTGCATTAAGGAGAAGTGTATCTATAATTCCATGCATAATAGTTGTATATTTTATCAATTTTTATTATGAGTATTTCGGTAAATTGATGTGGCTCTCTGTAAAATCACCGGATGTTTTGGAACTACTAAACATAACGCGCCAATGTAAACTCAGATTGTAAACTCGAACAATGAGTGTGATCTGATGAAGATCATCAAAGGTTAGTGATTAATTTTATCTCTATTTCAGATTTTTGGCTGGAAAAATGGCTGTGTTTTCCGTGACTAGGTACAGACCTAACATAATCCCACTGTGGTGGGATTACCAACATGTTTATCTTTAAAAGTGTGTAAAATACTTCTATGTTTGAGGAATTTTAATTATGAGATTTCTGTTGTTTTGAATTTGGCGCCTTGCACTTTCACTGGCTGTTGTCATATCGATCCAGTTAGCGGGATTCAAGCCATAAGAATTAAGGTCTTGTAAGTAAGAATTTCACAGTAAGGTCTACCTGTTGTAATCGGAGCTTGTGACAAATACAATTTGATTTGATTTGATAGTTAAACCAAACACACACACACGTGCCGGGCAAAACTTTTTAATTTCACTCCAATCTCACAATTCAACGAGACCATAAATAACATCTAATGACAATCAATAGGCGTAATGTTTCAGAACTGTTGCTCAAATAAGATTAGATGTTTCTCACTTTTACATCCAATTAAACACAATTATAGTCGCTCACCGTGTTATATAACCTTCCATGATGGATCATCTCAGAGCCCAACAGGGCTTTGCAGGTAGCGACGGGGAGGAGTAGGATAGGTTTCAGTGTGCGATTTCCAATCATCTCCCTATGGGTAAGGAGAACACTGGCACAGCAGGAGACAGGAAAGAGAGATTGACAGAAAGAAGAAGGGAAGGAATGATGGATACAGAGAGGGTGGTTGTTATGTTTTGGGTGAGGACGCATGCAAGTGTTCTAGCACACTCACACACAACAGAATACACCGAATAAATAAACACACACACACTTCCCCAAAAAATAAAAAAGTTTGACCCCCTGGCCTGCATCCTGATGTGATGTGATGTGATGTGATGTGTGTGTGTGCGTGTGTGTGTGTGTGTGTGTGTGTGTGTGTGTGTGTGTGTGTGTGTGTGTGTGTGTGTGTGTGTGTGTGTGTGTGTGTGTGTGTGTGTGTGTGTGGGATGCCTGCAGTGGTATCTCAAAGGGGACAGTACATCAGTCAGACAAAGGTCTCATTTGGAGAGAAGTAGGGATGGGGGGATAGAGGGACAGAGAGATCGAGGGACAGAGAGATGGAGGGATAGAGAGATGGAAGGATAGAGAGACAGAGAGATGGAGGGACAGAGAGATGGAGGGATGGAGAGATGGAGGGATAGAGGGATTGAGAGTTGAAGAAAAGGAGATATGGGGGAAGGAGAGATGGAGAGAAGGAGGGATGGTGGGGGGATGAGATTTGGAGCGGTGGAGAGATGGATGGAAGGAAAGATGGAGAAATGGAGGGATGGAATGAAGGAGCAATGGAAAGATGGAGGGATGGTGGGAAAGAGAGATGAAGTAATGGAGGGACAGCACAGAGGGAAATCAGACTGTGAGTGTTTAGGATTATAAAACAAGAGAGAAAAACAGAGTAAAGAGAGAAGAGGGGAGGAAAGGGGAGAATAGAGGAGAGGAAATAATAGGGAGAGGAGAGGAGAAGAGAAAAGGAGATGGGAGAGTAGAATCCTCCTGTTTTGTCCCTGTGTTTAAATTTGTTATAATTTCTCACATTTAAAAAATATTCAAGGACCACTAAAGAGTTTTACTCATTGAGATTTGCGCCTCAGTGTATTTGGCCCTGGTATATGCCCAAGTCAAGGATGCTCCCTCTGTCTCTGTGAGGTGAGGGTGTGTGAATAAACCAGTCTGAAAAAATAGTCCTGAATTTAGCATCATTAAATATCATAACAATCTGATCATTTACAAAAAAAAAGATGTTTTCTGACAAGCAAGTACAGAGATATGGTAATTGTTCATGTTTTCATACTTTCATAGAATGTTTGGGAATGACGTTGATGCTGGTATTTGTGACAATTCTACATAGGAATAGAGAGGCGGAAAGCTTCCGTGCATTTGGACAATGAATAGACACTGCAGTAAATAAAAACAAATAAAAACTTTTCAGTCTTGTCCAGGCCCATACTCTACACAAACCGGTGAACTATAACCAATCAGAGCTGCAGTAGGCCTATATGCAAATAGGCCATTGCCATTTATGAGCCTGTGCTATCCACTTTGAACTGTGTGTTTACCAATGATTTATATATACACTAGATGAGCCTTAGGGGGTGGTGTGTTGAAGCCACCGTGCCTCCATGTTTGGCACTCTCTCACGATTGTAACAAATATTTTGAAAGGTATAGAAATGCATTTATTAATGTCTACATTAATTTTTGGCACATTTATTCTATTACAGACATCTTTATGCATACTTTTAAACAATGTTATGTGAGCTAAACATTAACAAAAATATTTTTGGGAGATTGTTACTGTCCCCACTACAACAACAAAAAAGACTTAAATATATGTAATTTTGTGAATAGTCAGATTAATATAAAAGTTTGATATAAATGTTTACCTTCTTTGCAAGAAGAATGATTTCCCTAATAATCTTGTTTACATGGACACATCTGAAGTCAGGCTACCTGGTGGGACTTTGATAAATGCAGGAAATTGTCAATTAAAATAAATGTTCTACCACAGTGACATTGTTCTTTTTGTGAAGCATCTTTGATTCTGATTTCATATATGCTTGAACTCAGTTTTTCCAAAATCATGCTAGCACATGCGCAGATGAAACAAAACCGCTGGAATGCTGATTAAGGTGTTAACATGTCCTAATAATTTGAAAGAATGCTCAGAAAACCAGGTGTTTAAATCGACGTATGCTTACTTAAATTATGACCTTACGCTGATTAAGAAAAGTAGAGTAAGGTGTTTACATGACTAATGCCAATACTCGGCCTACTGTCATAATCAGTTTAACATCAAATGATTAGTGTGCGTGTAAACAAAGTCATTGTAGAATTTCGTTTATTCCTATGGACTGCTACTACTGGTGAATGCCAATATGGCCGACTGGTGGATTCAAAGCCTCTCAATGGTCAATACATAGAATCAGCAATCCAGAGTTTATATACATCATTGGTGTTTACTGGCAGCAGCAACAGTGCGACTTTAGATAATTAGAAAGCAGTCCCAAAAGCAACAAAATAACATAACACCTGAATGGTTTTCTGCAAATATGTATACCACAGGAGTCATCTTACATTTTGGAACATTACAGTCCTAATTGATCAAACAACCAACAGGCAAACTAAACTCTCTTCCTCAGTTGCGTGTGCACATCAACACGAACAAATCAAATCAAATCAAATTGTATTTGTCACAAATAAGATTAGCTAAAATCTACTGAGGGAAC
Organism: Oncorhynchus mykiss; assembly: GCF_013265735.2. NCBI lineage: Eukaryota > Metazoa > Chordata > Actinopteri > Salmoniformes > Salmonidae > Oncorhynchus > Oncorhynchus mykiss. Next base: position 30,139,409 of record NC_048568.1, read on the forward strand.
AGTTAGCTAGGTAAACCTTCTCAAACATTTTCAGTGAGTATTTGGCCATCAAAATTGCACTGATACAATGCAGAATATCAGAATGCTCTCTCTCCTGCAGCCTTTCTGCCTATGGCTGGCTCTATTCTGTCCCATAACCCGCGTCTTTGACAACTGAATGGGATTTACAGGTTGCCTGCCTGCCTGCCCATTTGATCGATTCCAAATACATTTTATTGACAACTAAGAAATATGCTAACTGTCGTGGATAACAGTTGTCGTGATGTTCTATTAGTTAATATGACGACTGTTGCTCATCAAATGATTAAAATATTCTAATTTCTTGATTCACTGAATCAAGTAATTATTAACTCATTAACCTGGGGCACCATGGGAAAACTAGTTTTTATTGAGTTTCTATTTCCCAAATGAACTCAAAAAATATCAGAATATCGATTTTACAACAGCCGCTAATTAACCAGTTACCTCTACAATCTCGTTCTGAACGTCGTATAGTCTGTGAATCTGCATGGACCCAGGTCTCACCAATGAGTTCGTACCACACCAATCTTAGTTGAATATTTATTTACGAGAAAGCTAATATGATGATAAAAGATACACATAGACAAAACACATTATAGGCTATTGATTTGAAATTAGTATAACGGGCCAACACACTATGGCGCGTGTTAACCAAAATGGGGATTTCAAAGAGAGAGAGGAAAAAGAAAGCACACGAGAGAAATATACATTTGGGTGAATTTGTCAGCTATGCTATTCTAGCCCTAGCCTTGCCCCTAACTGCTGCTCTTATGGGTCAGAATATAATGATGTAATTACGTGGGGAAGGTCTCTGTGGATTCTCCACGTTGACTGTCCAGGCTGCTCAATGACTCACTTCTCAGGCGCACCTCTCTGGTCGTCCTCACGATGTCAGTGTCCTTTTGGCTTAGGAGTCTGTTCCCTCGCCCTTGTTCTGGAAGGGCTCTTCTGAGGACAGACAGCTCTGTAGCTCAGAGCTCACAGCGTAGGAATGAAACAGTGTAGATACCACAATTCGATGGGAGGTGGAGGCTAGGTGGTTCGACTTGAATTCACCCGCTTGGACACAGCTACTCATCCGTAGCTTGGGTAGAAAAATATTTCTTTGTCTTCACGCGTTGCGTTTTGTGTTCGTTGACTTTTTAGACCTCGGCTGCAGCTTGGGTCACGTAGTCTCCTCTGTAAATTCTTTACTCACAGGTTTTATACCCTTGGGTCAGAAGTGGGGGTAACCGCCTTTAGGGCAATTCTCTGGGCGTACCAAGTTAAGAGCAAGGTCTAGGTCTTTCTCAAATCCAATTTTAGACAACTAACTTCACATTTCCCCGTTACCAAAACATTCCCTTTGATTTGGACATTTTCCACACAATGTATAATGTATAAACATCAAACATATACTAGGAAAACTCTTCACGTTACAATGTTTTCGTAATAACGTAATCTATTTACCTAGTTGGATATAGGGGGCGCTCTTTTAATTTTTGGATGAAAAACGTTCCTGTTTTAAACAAGATATTTTGTCACGAAAAGATGCTCGACTATGCATATAATTGACAGCTTTGGAAAGAAAACACTCTGACGTTTCCAAAACTGCAAAGATATTGTCTGTGAGTGCCACAGAACTGATGTTACAGGCGAAACCCAGATAAAAATCCAATCAGGAAGTGCCGCATTTTTTGAAACCGCCTCATGCCAATGACTCCTTAAATGGCTGTGAAGGAGCTAGGAGTCAGCTTACGTTTTCCACGTTTTCCCCAAGGTGTCTACAGCATTGTGACGTCTTTTTAGGCATTTCCATTGGAGAATGGCTGTAAGAGACCATATAGGGCGAGTGGTCGCATGGTGTCTCCCGGAGAAAACCTTGCGTAAATTACTGAGGTAGCCATTTTTCCAATAGTTTCTTATGAGAAACCAACAAACACACCTCTTCCCCATTCATTGGGGAGACTCTCTTCATGCAGACACTGATAGATTTTGGTTATGGCATTTTTTGTGCCTGTTTTGTTTGTTTGCGTTTGTTTGCGTTGGCACCTTTCAACACCCCTCATTGTCTAATTTCTGCACGCAACTCAATTACACTACTGATTACTGACTACGCACACCATTGTTAATTGTATTTAGTTTACTTTCGTTAATAAATATATTTTGTTATCCCTTATCTCCACGTTGTCTCCCTTTTTGTTACGAACTTTGAGCCGGTTCATGACAATAGCATTCTCACATAGGTGTTCCTTTTGTCCAGGTGAGAAATGGCAGCGTGGAGTGCAATAGAGATTGCATCATCTTTGGATCTGTTAGGAGGGCATAGCAAGATTTCTTATAAGCTTCCATGTTAGAGTCACGTTCCTTGAAAGTGGCAGCTCTAGCCTTTAGCTCAGTGAGGATGCTGCCTGTAATTCATGGCTTCTGGTTTGGGTATGTACGTACGGTCACTGTGGGGACAACGTCGTCGATGCACTTATTGATGAAACCAATGACTGTTGTGGTGTACTCCTCAATGCCATTGGAGGAATCCCGCGTCATATTCCAGTCTGTGCTAGCAAAACAGTCCTGTAGCTTAGCATCTGCGTCATCTGACCACTTTTTTATTGCTCTGGTCACTGGTGCTTCCTACTTTCATTTTTTGCTTCTAAGCAGGAATCAGGAGGACAGAATGATGGTCAGATTTGCCAAATGGAGGGCGAGGGAGAGCTTTGTATGCATATCTGTGTGTGGAGTAAAGGTGGTCCAGAGTTGTTTTCCTCTGGTTGCACATTTAACGTGATGATAGGAATTTGGTAAAATGGATTTAAGTTTCCCTGCATTAAAGTCCCCTTGCTACTAGTCGCCTCTGGGTGAGCGTTTCCTAGTTTGCTTATGGCGGAATACAGCTCATTAAATGCTGTCTTATAGTGCCAGCCTCGGATTGTGGTAGTATGTAAACAGCTACGAAAAATACAGATCAAATGTATTTATATAGGCCTTTGTACATCAGCTGATATCTCAAAGTGCTGTACAGAAACCCAGCCTAAAACCCCAAACAGCAAGCAATGCAGGTGTTGAAGCACGTTGGCTTGGAAAAACTCTCTAGAAAGGCCAAAACCTAGGAAGAAACCTATAGAGGAACCAGGCTATGAGGGTTGGCCAGTCCTCTTCTGGCTGTGCCGGGTGGAGATTATAACAGAACATGGCCAAGATGTACAAATGTTCATAAATGACCAGCATGGTCAAATAATAGGTCTGGGACAGGTAGCACGTCCGGTGAACAGGTCAGGATTCCATAGCCACAGACAAAACAGTTGAAACTGGAGCAGCAGCACGACCAGGTGGACTGGGGACAGCAAGGAGTCATTATGCCAGGTAGTCCTGAGAGAGTAGTCCCGGGCTCAGGTCCTCCGAGAGAGAGAAAGAAAGAGAGAAAGAGATAATTAGAGAGAGCATACTTAAATTCACACAGGACACCGGATAAGAGAAGAGAAGTACTCCAGATATAACAAACTGACCCTAGCCCCTCGACACATAAACTACTGCAGCATAAATACTGGAGGCTGAGACAGGAAGGGTCAGGAGACACTGTGGCCCCATCCAATGATACCCCCGGACAGGGCCAAACAGGAAGGATATAACCCCACCCACTTTGCCAAAGCACAGCCCCCACACCACTAGAGGGATATCTTCAACCACCACCTTACCATCCTGAGACAAGGCCGAGTATAGCCCACAAAGATCTCCGCCATGGCACAACCCAAGGGGGGCGCCACCCCAGACAGGAAGATCACATCAGTGACTCAACCCACTCAAGTGACGCACCCCTCCTACGGACGGCATGAAAGAGCACCAGTAAGCCAGTGACTCAGCCCCTGTAATAGGGTTAGAGGCAGAGAATCACAGTGGAAAGAGGGGAACAGGCCAGGCAGAGACAGCAAGGGCGGTTCGTTGCTCCAGAGCGTTTCCGTTCACCTTCACACTCCTGGGCCAGACTACACTCAATCATATAACCCACTGAAGAAATGAGTCTTCAGTAAAGACTTAAAGGTTGAGACTGAGTTTGCGTCTCTCACATGGGTATACAGAAGATTCCATAAAAATTGAGCTCTATAGGAGAAAGCCCTGCCTCCAGCTGTTTGCTTAGAAATCTAGGGACAATTAGGAGGCCTGCGTCTTGTGACCGTAGCCTACCTATCTTTCTGACCAAATCAGAGAGATAGGTAGGAGCAAGCCCATGTAAAGCTTTGTAGGTTAGCAGTAAAACCTTGAAATCAACCCTTGCCTTGTCAGGAAGCCAGTGTAGGAAGGCTAGCACTGGAGTAATATGATCACATTTTTTGGTTCTAGTCAGGATTATAGCAGTCGTATTTAGCATTAACTGAAGTTTATTCTGTGCTTTATCCGGGTAGCCGGAAAGTAGAGCATTGCAGTAGTCTAACCTAGAAGTAACAAAAGCATGGATACATTTTTCTGCATCATTTTTGGACAGAAAGCTTCTGATTTTTGCAATGTTACGTAGATGGAAAAAAGCTGTCCTTGAAACAGTCTTGATATGTTCGTCAAAAGAGAGATCAGGGTCCTGAGTAACGCTGAGGTCCTTCACAGTTTTATTTGAGACGACTGTACAACCATTAAGATTAATTGTCAGATTCAACAGGATATCTCTTTATTTATTGGGACCTAGAACAAGCATCTCTGTTTTGTCCGAGTTTAAAAGTAGAACGTTTGCAGCCCTCCACTTCCTTATGTCTGAAACACAGGATTCTAGCGAGGGCAATTTTGGGGCTTCACCATGTTTCATTGAAATGTACAGCTGTGTGTCATCCGCATAGCAGTGAAAGTTAACATTATGTTTTCGAATGACATCCCCAAGAGGTTCAATATATTGTGAAAACAATAGTGGTCCTAAAACGGAACCTTGAGGAACACCGAAATGTACATTTGATTTGTCAGAGGACAAACCATTCACAGAGACAAACTGATATCTTTCTGACAGATAAGATCTAAACCAGGCCAGAACTTGTCCATGTAGACCAATTTGGGTTTCCAATCTCTCCAAAAGAATGTGGTGATCGATGGTATCAATAGCAGCACTAAGGTCTAGGAGCACGAGAACAGATGCAGAGCCTCGGTCTGATGCCATTAAAAGGTAATTTACCACCTTCACAAGTGCAGTCTCAGTGCTATGATGGGGTCTAAAACCAGACTGAAGCATTTCGTATACATTGTTTGTCTTCAGGCAGGCAGTGAGTTGCTGCGTAACAGCCTTTTCTAAAAATGTTAAAAGGAATGGAAGATTCGATATAGGCCGATAGTTTTTTATATTTTCTGGGTCAAGGTTTGGCTTTTTCAAGAGAGGCTTTATTACTGCCACTTTTAGTGAGTTTGGTACACATCCGGTGGATAGAGAGACGTTTATTATGTTCAACATAGGAGGGCCAAGCACAGGAAGCAGCTCTTTCAGTAGTTTAGTTGGAATAGGGGCCAGTATGCAGCTTGAAGGTTTAGAGGCCATGATTATTTTCATCATTGTGTCAAGAGATATAGTACTAAAACACTTGAGTGTCTCTCTTGATCCTAGGTCCTGGCAGAGTTGTGCAGACTCTGGACAACTGAGCTTTGAAGGAATATGCAGATTTAAAGAGTCCGTTATTTGCTTTCTAATAATCATGATCTTTTCCTCAAAGAAATGAAAATGAAGTGAAAGCCATCCTCACTTGGGGAATGCTGCTTTTTAGTTAGCTTTGCGACAGTATCTAAAATACATTTCGGATTGTTCTTATTTTCCTCAATTAAGTTGGAAAAATAGGATGATCGAGCAGCAGTAAGGGCTCTTCGATACTGCACGGTGCTGTCTTTCCAAGCTAGTTGGAAGACTTCCAGTTTGGTGTGGCGCCATTTCCGTTCCAATTTTCTGGATGCTTGTTTCAGAAATCGGGTATTTTTTGTATACCAGGGAGCTAGTTTCTTATTGAGAAATGTTTTTAGTTTTTAGGAGTGCAACTGCATCTAGGGTATTGCGCAAGATTAAATTGAGTTCCTCAGTTAGGTGGTTAACTGATTTTTGTCTTCTGACATCCTTGAGTAGGCAGAGGGAGTCTGGAAGGGCATCAAGGAATCTTTGTGTTGTCTGTGAATTTATAGCACAACTTTTGATGCTCCTTGGTTGGGGTCTGAGCAGATTATTTGTTGCAATTGCGAACGTAACAAAATGGTGGTCCGATAGTCCAGGATTACGAGGAAAAACATTAAGATCCACAACATTTATTCCATGGTACAAAACTAGGTCCAGAGTATGACTGTGACAGTGAGTGGGTCCACAGATATGTTGGACAAAACCCACTGAGTCGATGATGGCTCCAAAAGCCTTTTGGAGTGGGTCTGTGGACTTTTCCATGTGAATATTAAAGTCACCAAATATTTGAATATTATCTGCAATGACTACAAGGTCCAATAGGAATTCAGGGAACTCAATGAGGAATGCTGTATATGGCCCAGGAGGCCAGTAAACAGTAGCTATAAAAAGTGATTGAGTAGGCTGCATAGATTTCATGACTAGAAGCTCAAAAGACGAAAGCGTCATTTTTTTTTTTGTAAATTGAAATTTGCTATCGTAAACGTTAGCAACACCTCCGCCTTTGCGGGATGCACGGGGGATATGGTCACTAGTGTAACCAGGAGGTAAACTCTGTTGGTAGATAGTGTGGTCTACAGCTTATCATGAGATACTCTTCCTCAGGCGAGCAATTGATCGAGACCTCCTTAGATATCATGCACCAGCTGTTATTTACAACAATACATAGTCCGCCGCCCCTTGTCTTACCAGATGCCGCTGTTCTATCCTGCTGATAAAGTGTATAACCAGCCAGCTGTCTGTTGATAGTGTCGTCGTTCAGCTACTACTCCATGAAGCATAAGATGTTACAGTTTTGAATGTCCTGTTGGTAGTTTAATCTTCCGCGTAGGTCATCTATTTTATTGTCCAAAGATTGCACATTTTCTAGCAGATCGGAAGGAAGTGGGGGTTTATTAGATCCCCAAAAAATTCTCAGAGGGCAGCCTGCCCTTCGGACCCCTTTTCTCTGCTTCCTCTTTATGCAAATCATGGGGATCCGGGCCTGTTCCCAAGAAAGCAGTATATCGTTCACGTCGGGCTCGTCAGACTCTTTAAAGGAAAAAAAGGATTTTGCCAGTCTGTGGTGAGTAATCGCAGTCCTGATGTCCAGAAGTTATTTTCGGTCATAAGAGATGGTAGCGGCAACATTATGTACAAATAAGTAAAACATTTTTTTTTACAAACAACGCAAATAAATGAACAAAAAACATAATCAGTTGGGGGCACGTAAAACGTCTGCCTTCTTCTCCGGTGCCATTTTTACATAGGTTTTCCTCTTGTCCAGATGGGATAGGGCAGTGTGCAGTGTGATGGCGGATTCATCGTCTGTGGACCTGTTGGGGCGGTATGCAAACTGAAGTGGGTCTAGGGTGTTAAGTAAGGTGGAGGTGATATGATCCTTCACTAGTCTCTCAAAGCACTTCATGATGACAGAAGTGAGTGCTATAGGGTGATAGTCATTCAGTTATCTTTGCCTTCTTTGGTACAGGAACAATGGTGGCCATCTTGAAGCATGTGGGGACAGCAGACTGGGACATGGAGCGATTTAATATTTCCATAAACACACCAGCCAGCTGGTCTCCCTATACCTATGTAAGAAGGCTGTTCATTGACTATAACTCAGCATTCAGCACCATAGTACCCTCCAAGCTCATCATTAAGCTTGGGGCCCTGGGTCTGAACCCCGCCCTGTGCACCTGGGTCCTGGACATCCTGACAGGCCGTCTCCAGGTGGTGAAGGTAGGAAACAACACCTCCACTTCTCTGATCCTCAACACTCCTGTACTCCCTGTTCACCGATGACTGCATGGCCAATAACGACAAGGTAGCCTACAGAGAGGAGGTGAGGACCCTGGGAGTGTGGTGCCAGGAAAATAACATCTCACTCAATGTCAAAAAAACAAAGGAGCTGATCTTGGCCTTCAGGAAACAGCAGAGCGAGCATGCCCCTATCCACATCGATGGGACAGCAGTGGAGCAGGTGGAAAGCTTCAAGTTCCTCTCTGCACACATCACTTACGATCTGAAATGGTCCATCCACACAGACAGTGTGGTGAAGAAGGCGCAACAGCACCTCTTCAACCTCAGAAGGCTGAATAAATTTGGCTTGGCACCTAAAACCCTCCCCAACTTTTACAGATGCACAATTGAAAGCAAGGCTGTATCACCGCCTGGTACGGCAACTGCACCGCCCGCAGCCACAGGGCTCTCCAGAGGGTGGTGCGGTCTGCCCAACGCATCATCTGGGGCAAACTACCTGCCCTCCAGGACACCTACAGCATCCAATGTCACAGGAAGGCCAAAAAGACCACCAAAGACAACAACCACCTGAGCCACTGCCTGTTCACCCTGCTATCATCCAGAAGACCAGGTCAGTACAGGTGTATCAAAACCTGGACCATGAGACTGAAAAACAGCTTCTATCGCCAAGCCATCAGACTGTTAAATAGCCATCACTAGGCCGCTTCCATCCGGTTACGTATCCCTGCACCTTAGAGGCTGCTGCCCCATATACTGTACATAGACTTGAAATCACTGTCCAATTTAATAAGGGAACAGTACTCACTTTAATAATGTTTCAATATTTTTTCTTTACTCATCTCATATGTATATACTATATTCTATTCTACTGTATTTAGTCTATGCCACTCCTACATCGCTCATAATAATATTTATATATTCCTTAATTCAATTATTTAACTTTTAGGTAGTGTATATTGTTTGGATTTGTTAGATATTACTGCACTGTTGGAGCAATAAACAGAAACCTTTCACTACACCTGCAATAACATCTGCTAACCACCCCTTGGGTTGTGCCGTGGCGGAGATCTTTGTGGGTTGAAGATATCCCTCTAGTGGTGTGGGGGCTGTGCTTTGGCTAAGTGGGTGGGGTTATATCCTTCCTGTTTGGCCCTGTCCGGGGGTGTCCTCGGATGGGGCCACTGTGTCTCCTGACCCCTCCTGTCTCAGCCTCCAGTATTTATGCTGCAGTAGTTTATGTGTCGGGGGGCTAGGGTTAGTTTGTTATATCTGGAGTACTTCTCCTGTCCTATTCGGTGTCCTGTGTAAATTTAAGTGTGCTCTCTCTAATTCTCTCTTTCTCTCTTTCTTTCTCTCTCTCGGAGGACCTGAGCCCTAGGACCATGCCTCAGGACTACCTGACATGATGACTCCTTGCTGTCCCCAGTCCACCTGGCCGTGCTGCTGCTCCAGTTTCAACTGTTCTGCCTTATTATTATTGGGCCATGCTGGTCATTTATGAACATTTGAACATCTTGGCCATGTTCTGTTATAATCTCCACCCGGCACAGCCAGAAGAGGACTGGCCACCCCACATAGCCTGGTTCCTCTCTAGGTTTCTTCCTAGGTTTTGGCCTTTCTAGGGAGTTTTTCCTAGCCACCGTGCTTCTACACCTACATTGCTTGCTGTTTGGGGTTTTAGGCTGGATTTCTGTACAGCACTTTGAGATATCAGCTGATGTACGAAGGGCTATATAAATACATTTGATTTGATTTAAATATGTGTATGTGACAAATAACATTTTATTTGATTTTAACAGCAGACCTATCATTTGGCTGTCAGCTCTTAGCAAACTGTTGTAAAAAATTGTTTGACCAAATACAATTATATTTCTCTGTGAACAAATTAACAACAGACTTTCAGCATGCTTATAGAGAAGGGCACTCAACATGAACTGCACTGACACAAATGACTGATGATTGGTTGAAGAAATTGATAGTAAGAAGATTGTGGGAGCTGTACTGTTACATTTCAGTGACCATAACCTGTTGCTGAGAGAACTTATGTGTTATGGCTTTTCAACCTCTGACATATCGTAGATTCAGAGCTATGAATCCATGATACAGTGCATTTAGAAAGTAGTCAGACCCCTTCATTGAAATTGATTAAATATGTTTTTATCCTCATCAATATATACAATACCCGATAATGACAAAGCGAAAACAGGTTTTTAGAAAATGTTGCAAATCTATTAAATAAAACAAACCTGAAATACCTTATTTACATAAGTATTCAGACACTTTACTCAGTACATTGTTGAAGTACCATTGACAGCGATTACAGCCTCGAGTCTTCTTGGGTATGGCGCTATAAGCTTGGCACACCTGTATTTTGGGAGTTTTTCCCATTAATCTCTGCAGACCCTCTGAATCTTTGTCAGGTTGGATGGGGAGCATCACTGCACAGTAGTTTTCAGGTCTTTCCAGAGATATTTGATCGGGTTCAAGTCCGGGCTCTGGCTGGGCCACTCAAGGACATTCATAGAATTGTCCTGAAGCCACTCCTGCATTGCTTTGGCTGTGTGCTTAGGGTCGTTATCCTATTGGAAGGTGAACCTTCACCTTCACTCTGAGGTCTTGAGCGCTCTGGAGCAGGTTTTGATCAAGGATCTCTCAGTACTTTACTCCGTTCATCTTTCCCTTAATCCTGACTAGTCTCCCAGTCCCTGCCGCTGAATAACATCCCCACAGCATGATGCTGCCACCACCATGCTTCACAGTAGGGATGGTGCCAGGTGTCCTCCAGACGTGATGCTTGGCATTCAAGCCAAAGAGTTCAATCTTGGTTTCATCAGACCAGAGAATCTTGTTTCTCATAAATAAGGTTTTTCTGTTTAGTTTTTTTTTATATACATTTGCAAAAAAATCAAAAAACCTGTTTTCGCTTTGTCATTATGGGGCATTGTGTGTAGATTGAGGACAAAAAAATAGTTTCATCCATTTTAGAATAAGGCTGTAACGTAACAAAATGTGAAAAAGGGGAAAGGGTCTTAGTACTTTCCGAATGCACTCTATATAGCGCAAGTGAACAGCAAACCTGGTTTAAAAATGGATAGATGCACACACACACACACACACACACACACAACATATTAATGTTTTTAAACGTATGTAAATTGTTAAGTCATTTTTTGTCTGTAATGTCTTTTTTGTTATGTGTTGGATCACCATTGGCGTAACCATGGGGATCATAATAAATCTAATCAAAACAAAAATCACCCGAATTGCTGGAGGCAGCAAAAATGTACCAGCCGAGATTTATAATTTGATATAGACATTTTTATTAGACTACCTAGTATAGGTATAGATTAAATGTAATTACTCATGCATCGACTGCATTCATCTATTCTGCCAACAATGACTCACTCTACGTAATGGAGTATTTTAGTCAAATAGAACATATTTTTAAAACCTCTTATGAAGTTGTTTTTGTAGCACAAACTGTGAATTGTTTATAGTTTGGTTTAATATTATGATTGTCTGATTGTTTCATATCTGCAAAGTAGTTAAAACGCTGCCAGTTCGACTAGGGGCCAAAGGGAAGAGAGAAGCCTGATCACAGCCAGATCATTCCAGAGCAGACCACAACAAACCAGCGTCTATGTCTCTATGCGATGCTAGCAAAACAACAAAGCAGACCGTGCTGGTGTGAAGGATTGCTCAAATTGTAAATTACTTTGTTGTCCAGAGGATCTGGGTTGGTGAGTGATTGGAAAGTTGATGTTGTTTTTGTTGTTGAGAAAACCACCAGCTGGTGATCCGGGGTGGTCTAGGGCTCTACCTCTAGAAAACATGTACCGCTGCCAGAATGGATTTGAATTCAGCCCATTGCACTTTCAGCAAAACCTATACTACCTTTCTTCTCTAACTCTCTCTGTCTTATCCAATAAACAATAGCATACGGAAGGACTGGGGCTGCTCCAATGCTCCAAAAAGGAATTCAAATTCAGATAACTTTTATTTCCTGAGAGGGAACTTCATGTGTGGTGACGGATTACTACATACAGAACAAGATACAACAAAGTAGAAGACAAAACATGTCAGCTACAGTATAAAGGATTGGAAGCATTCTGGGCAAATTCAGGCTACATACAGTGCCTTGCGAAAGTATTCGGCCCCCTTGAACTTTGCGACCTTTTGCCACATTTCAGGCTTTAAACATAAAGATATAAAACTGTATTTTTTTGTGAAGAATCAACAACAAGTGGGACACAATCATGAAGTGGAACGACATTTATTGGATATTTCAAACTTTTTTAACAAATCAAAAACTGAAAAATTGGGCGTGCAAAATTATTCAGCCCCCTTAAGTTAATACTTTGTAGCGCCACCTTTTGCTGCGATTACAGCTGTAAGTCGCTTGGGGTATGTCTCTATTAGTTTTGCACATCGAGAGACTGACATTTTTTCTCATTCCTCCTTGCAAAACAGCTCAAGCTCAGTGAGGTTGGATGGAGAGCATTTGTGAACAGCAGTTTTCAGTTCTTTCCACAGATTCTCGATTGGATTCAGGTCTGGACTTTGACTTGGCCATTCTAACACCTGGATATGTTTAGTTTTGAACCATTCCATTGTAGATTTTGCTTTATGTTTTGGATTATTGTCTTGTTGGAAGACAAATCTCCATCCCAGTCTCAGGTCTTTTGCAGACTCCATCAGGTTTTCTTCCAGAATGGTCCTGTATTTGGCTCCATCCATCTTCCCATCAATTTTAACCATCTTCCCTGTCCCTGCTGAATAAAAGCTGGCCTAAACCATGATGCTGCCACCACCATGTTTGACAGTGGGGATGGTGTGTTCAGCTGTGTTGCTTTTACGCCAAACATAATGTTTTACATTGTTGCCAAAAAGTTCAATTTTGGTTTCATCTGACCAGAGCACCTTCTTCCACATGTTAGGTGTGTCTCCCAGGTGGCTTGTGGCAAACTTTAAACAACACTTTTTATGGATATCTTTAAGAAATGGCTTTCTTCTTGCCACTCTTCCATAAAGGCCAGATTTGTGCAATATACAACTGATTGTTGTCCTATGGACAGAGTCTCCCACCTCAGCTGTAGATCTCTGCAGTTCATCCAGAGTGATCATGGGCCTCTTGGCTGCATCTCTGATCAGTCTTCTCCTTGTATGAGCTGAAAGTTTAGAGGGACGGCCAGGTCTTGGTAGATTTGCAGTCTGATACTCCTTTCATTTCAATATTATCGCTTGTACAGTGCTCCTTGGGATGTTTAAAGCTTGGGAAATCTTTTTGTATCCAAATCCAGCTTTAAACTTCTTCACAACAGTATCTCAGACCTGCCTGGTGTGTTCCTTGTTCTTCATGATGCTCTCTGCGCTTTTAACGGACCTCTGAGACTATCACAGTGCAGGTGCATTTATACGGAGACTTGATTACACACAGGTGGATTGTATTTATCATCATTAGTCATTTAGGTCAACATTGGATCATTCAGAGATCCTCACTGAACTTCTGGAGAGAGTTTGCTGCACTGAAAGTAAAGGGGCTGAATAATTTTGCACGCCCAATTTTTCAGTTTTTGATTTGTTAAAAAAGTTTGAAATATCCAATAAATGTCGTTCCACTTCATGATTGTGTCCCACTTGTTGTTGATTCTTCACAAAGAAATACAGTTTTATATCTTTATGTTTGAAGCCTGAAATGTGGCAAAAGGTCGCAAAGTTCAAGGGGGCCGAATACTTTCGCAAGGCACTGTATACACATACAGTGGGGAGAACAAGAACTGCCGATTTTGCAGGTTTTCCTACTTACAAAGCATGTAGAGGTCTGTAATTTTTATCATAGGTACACTTCAACTGTGAGAGACGGAATCTGCAAATGAATTACTTAAAAATCGTACAATGTGATTTTCTGGATTTTTGTTTTAGATTCTGTCTCTCACAGTTGAAGTGTACCTATGATAAAAAATTACAGACCTCTACATGCTTTGTCGGAAAACCTGCAAAATCGGCAGTGTATCAAATACTTGTTCTCCCCACTGTATTTACAAATACAAATAAAGAAATGCTTCAAGAGTTGAGCACTTTGATAAACATTGGCACAACATCAGAAGCTCTATAAATACGCCTGGTTGGTAGAGGGTTATACTGGTCATTCAGTCTGTGAATTAAGTTGAGGGCAATTTGTTCCCCCTACTTCCTCACAGTTGTTTTTTGTTTAGGTGATGATCCCAGTGTCTGTGTATGTGCGTATGCGCGTGTGTCTGTGTGTGTCTATGATTGCCAGTCCGGTCACCTCCGTTGACGCCCCAGAGCAGTAAAGGGATTGGGCCTGTCACTGTGCTGCTGTTGGATAATAATTCATTTTGGTGCTAGGTTGTGCCAATTTATCTCTAGGATTGATCCCTTCAGATTGCATTGGGCTATATACCTCAGGACGGGACACTCCAGGATTCAATAGCCACAACACAAACAGAAACTATAGCTTGTCCATCCCATGCGGAAAATTAATATATTTAAATATACCTAAAATCATACGTCATTCACATATTGGAAGTACACTGCTCAAAAAAATAAAGGGAACACTAAAATAACACATCCTAGATCTGAATGAATAAAATATTGTTATTAAATACTTTTTTCTTTACATAGTTGAATGTGCTGACAACAAAATCACACAAAAATTATCAATGGAAATCAAATTTATCAACCCATGGAGGTCTGGATTTTGAGTCACACTCGAAATTAAAGTGGAAAACCACACTACAGGTTGATCCAACTTTGATGTAATATCCTTAAAACAAGTCCAAATGAGGCTCAGTAGTGTGTGTGGCCTCCACGTGCCTGTATGACCTCCCTACAACGCCTGAGCATGCTCCTGATGAGGTGGCGGATGGTCTCCTGAGGGATCTCCTCCCAGACCTGGACTAAAGCATCCGCCAACTCCTGGACAGTCTGTGGCGTTGGTGGATGAAGCGAGACATGATGTCCCAGATGTGCGCAATTGGATTCAGGTCTGGGGAACGGGTGGGCCAGTCCATAGCATCAATGCCTTCCTCTTGCAGGAACTGCTGACACACTCCAGCCACATGAGGTCTAGCATTGTCTTGCATTAGGAGGAACCCAGGGCCAACCGCACCAGCATATGGACTCACAAGGGGTCTGAGGATCTCATCTCGGTACCTAATGGCAGTCAGGCTACCTCTGGCGAGCACATGGAGGGCTGTGCGGCCCCCCAAAGAAATGCCACCCCACATCATGACTGACCCACCGCCAAACCGGTCATGCTGGAGGATGTTGCAGGCAGCAGAATATCAGTATGTGGGGGGAAATTAACTATTTTCTGGTAATCCGAACAATTGAACATGTGCAGTGGTACTTAATGAATATGATGTCAGTTCGGTTGTCATCTGAGACATTCTCATCAATAATAAGATGGCATAAACTCTACAGTGGAAAGTCTATACATCAGAGTTATCAGATTTACATGGAATTGCTGTTCAATTTAAATGTTTGAATATGAAATTATTTGTGATGGGATGAAATCTGATTTTAGCTTCTAAAATGTGAGATGTGGGTTTTCATAAGTTAGGGCTGCTCACTCAGTGGCCCGCTCACGTGAAGAGACAGAGGTCGTAAAACTTTTCAAACACACCCTCCTCTTCCTTCCTACATAAGCTCTTGACGACAACATAACTATCTGTTCCAATGAGGTAGGATGACGATCCTATGTCAGAATGGTTCAGATAAAACTACAGAACGAAGCCAACATTAGCATGAGCTTTGGTTGCGAATGGTATGAACTTTGAACTCTTATTCACGACAGAAGTGATACCTCCTAGCCGTTGAGTTAGCGACCGCAGCTGCAAACGCATGTTAGGATGGAACAGACAGAGTATCCCATCTACCACACAACGACGTTACTACAACTTATCCAATTTACCACCAGAGACATTCTTCAAAGGACAGACGACTTGGTTTGGCAACACGGTCTTCCATCTACCACCAACCTACTGAAGCGCAGCTCAGAGTAAATATTTATTGCATTGTCCTTTTCCAAATGGGCGGTAATTTAGAATGCATAAGATACCGTATTTACGATAGCACA
The DNA here is from genome assembly GCF_013265735.2 of Oncorhynchus mykiss. NCBI lineage: Eukaryota > Metazoa > Chordata > Actinopteri > Salmoniformes > Salmonidae > Oncorhynchus > Oncorhynchus mykiss. The sequence continues at coordinate 30,155,374 of NC_048568.1, forward strand.
GCTTCGCCTTTGTTCCTCAGTCTTCCCGCTCTTTCACTCAAACCCAGACCCTTTTCTTTTGTGTAACAAGCTGTCATATCTGTTCCGCCCGCCAGGAACGTCCTATGACGTAAAGAATTATCCAGGTATAATTCATTCTTTGTGTATGTTGACTGCTATTGATGTAAAATATTACTAAATCTTTAAGAGTTTATTCGGAAGATAACAGCTCTACAAATATTATTTTGTCGTGCCCGACTCTCTAGTTAATTACATTTACATGATTAGCTTAATCAGGTGATATTAATTACGGAGAAATTATTTTATAGAATAGCATGTCATAGCAATTAATCCGGCATAGCCAAAGACACAACAATATTATAAATCAAAACTTATATACAAATGTTTGTGCACATGTTTTTGAAAATATAATTTAAATATATTTTGTGGAAACTCGAGTTCTTGGTCACCTCCCTTACCAAGGCCTTTTTCCCTGATTGCTCAGTTTTTCTGGGTTGGATGCCACTGTGTTCTTGGGGACCTTCCATGATATAGACATTTTCCCGAGATCTGTGCCTCGACACAATCCGGTCTCAGAGCTCTACAGACAATTTCTTCCACCTCATGGCTTGGTTTTTGCTCTGACATGCACTGTCAACTGCGGGACCTTATATAGACAGGTGTGTGCCTTTCCTAAACATGTAGAATCAATTGAATTTACCACAGGTGGACACCAATCAAGTTGTAGAAATATCTCAAGGATGATCAATGGAAACAGGATGCACATGAGCTCAATTTCAAGTCTCATAGCAAAGGGTCTGAATACTTATGTAAATAAGGTATTTCTGTTTTAGATTTTTAATAAATTTGCAAAAAATTCTAAAAACCTGTTTTCACTTTGGCGTTATGGGGTATTGGGTGTAGATTGATGAAGAAAAACATTTATTTAATCCATTGTAGAACAAGGCTGTAATTTAGCAAAAATTTGAAAAAGTCAAGGTGTCTAAATACTGTACTTGTAATATATTAAAATATCCTTTTTCTTTGGCTTAGGATTTTCTACAGCACTGGGAATGACCATAAATGGTTCTGTGTGTACAGCAACCATCCAAACATCAGAGCTCCTGGAGCTGTTATACTGTTGTACTCGCCAAGAGCTATTGATTTTAACCACACTCTTCCTGTAGGATGGGAAGTGTAAGACAAACATACTTTTGTGAAGCTCAAAGGATCCCAAATCATCTGGACTGGAGAAAGTGTATGAGTTTTTAAAGTGAGACGCAACAAGCTTTAAATCTCACTCCAGCATCCACTACTCACTACTCATGTGGTCTCAGGGCAATTCATATCATTCTGTATGAACTCTGTGACACTCCGTTTAGTTATGTTATGTTATATGTTATGTTATATTAGGTTACATTGTGAATGGAATAGTGGTTGTACAATATAATACGAATTAGAGGACTTATAGTATCATGCGTTTGACCCGGGCGTACAATAGCATACAAATTGGATGACATAACTTATCATATACCTTGGAGGAAGTATGGTACTATGCATCTTTCTCTGAGACCAGGTTGCATCATAAGAACAAGGAGAATTACAGGCGGTAATTAACATAAAAGGTGATGAGAACTAAATTGACAAAAGTTAGGTGAATTTGGTTAAGAATAAGGGTTAGGGGAAGGGTTAGCTAAATAGCTATAGTTTTCCCAGACTACGCCTAACCATCCGCCATGACCAACCACCCTACTTTAGTTTCTGTCTAAAGTAAGTAGACCATTAGTAGATATCATGAAGGTGCTTAGAAATGTGTGTAGTATATTTAGTATAGCTCTGAGGCCGTGCTGTCACATCACCTTATCGACCCACCCCTGTCCCTGTCCTCCTTACCCCCCCTGTTTTCTCAACTTTCCTTTCTCTTTTCACCTCCCTCCCTACATATCTCTCACCCCCAGGGTCCTAGGCCCCTGCAGTGGGGCATTTGAGTGCACACAGCCCCCTGCATCCCTCCCAACGGCCCCACAATGTACCTCCACAGGAGTATGGAATTTAATTGGACCCCTGCACCAAAAGAGCACCAGAAATATCCTCCCTGTTTACAACGTGCACGCAAGTGAGAGAGAGAGATAGACAGGGATAGAGAGAGAGAGAGAGAGAGAGAGAGAGAGAGAGAGAGACACGCGGCATAGTGTATCATCATCACCCCCCTTTTGTGTTAGTGGGAGTTTCTTATTTCTGCCCAGCCTTGCATGACAATGTAATACAAATCCAGCTTAAATTTATGACAGTGAAATGGAATTTGAAGTGCTTTGTGTTGTCAGCGCAAATCGCAAACACTAAAGTCTACACAAATGTCTCACACCAGCTGAATCTTTCCAAATGTAGTTCACTGTGAGCCTCTCAGAATTCCTACAAAAAAACTAAAAATCAATTTCTGTTATTTTTCAGAAAGGGGAATAGTGAATGACTGAATGACTGATCCATTGGAGACATGGAGTGAATCTCAGTAGTCAGAAGAGGCTTACCCTTTCCAAGTGAACCTGTGTACCACAACACTGTGTTAGCCAGCTGAGCAAAAGCCTACAGTAGGCATTTATCCTGGTCAGCTAACATGAATGATCATGTCTCAAGGTAAGGTTACCTTGTATGATACAAGTCTGGTTCACCGTATCACCACCGTTACACTGAAATGGATGACCTCTGTCTGTGTGTACATGCACATGACCTAGTATTTACAGTTCCTCCTTATTGATTGGCCCTGGAGGCAGCATTGGCCCCAGTCTCACTCCACCAGCCCAATCTATATATCCTCTCCTCATTACCCCAGGGACTCAGCAACACAATATAACAGAGCCCAGCACACAATTAAAAATTTACACTCGGCTGTGTTTAGCAGACAGCCAATATTAAGACAAGGAAATGGAGAAAGTTGGAGGGAATTAATTGCAGAAGAGTTGGTGGTGGTCTGTAGGTCTGACTGATGTAGAGGAGTTGGTGGTGTTCTATAGGTCTGACAGATGTAGAGGAGTTGGTGGTGTTCTATAGGTCTGACAGATGTAGAGGAGTTGGTGGTGGTCTGTAGGTCTGACAGATGTAGAGGAGTTGGTGGTGGTCTATAGGTCTGACAGATATAGAGGAGTTGGTGGTGGTCTATAGGTCTGACAGATGTAGAGGAGTTGGTGGTGGTCTATAGGTCTGACAGATGTAGAGGAGTTGGTGGTGGTCTGTAGGTCTGACAGATGTAGAGGAGTTGGTGGTGGTCTATAGGTCTGACAGATGTAGAGGAGTTGGTGGTGGTCTATAGGTTTGACAGAGGTAGAGGAGTTGGTGGTGGTCCATAGGTCTGACAGATGTAGAGGAGTTGGTGGTGTTCTATAGGTCTGACAGATGTAGAGGAGTTGGTGGTGTTCTGTAGCTCTGACAGATGTAGAGGGGTTGGTGGTGTTCTATAGGTCTGACAGATATAGAGGAGTTGGTGGTGGTCTATAGGTCTGACAGATGTAGAGGAGTTGGTGGTGGTCTATAGGTCTGACAGATGTAGAGGAGTTGGTGGTGGTTTGTAGTTCTGACAGATGTAGAGGAGTTGAGGGTGTTCTATAGGTCTGACTGATGTAGAGAAGTTGGTGGTGTTCTTTAGGTCTGACAGAGGTAGAGGAGTTGGTGGTGGTCTATAGGTCTGACAGATGTAGAGGAGTTGGTGGTGGTCTATAGGTCTAACAGATGTAGAGGAGTTGGTGGTGGTCTGTAGGTCTGACAGATGTAGAGGAGTTGGTGGTGGTCTGTAGGTCTGACAGATGTAGAGGAGTTGGTGGTGTTCTATAGGTCTGACAGATGTAGAGGAGTTGGTGGTGTTCTATATGTCTGACAGATGTAGAGGAGTTGGTTGGTGTTCTATATGTCTGACAGATGTAGAGGACAACACTAGTCCCACAACACAACAACACAACATAACACGTCAACATTTCAACACAACACCTCAACACAACACGTCAGCACTTCAAAACAAGACAACACATCAACACGTCAACACAACGCGTCAACACAACACGTCAACACAACACATCAACACAACACGTCAACACAATACATCAACACAACACATCAACACAACAAAACACGCCAACACAACACATCAACACAACACGTCAACACAACAAAACACGCCAACACAAAACGTCAACACAACAAAACACGTCAACACAACACATAAGAATGTTTACATGTACTGACACCTAGTAAAATAAGAGTAGGGCTCTTATGTTGTGGATACATTGGAGATTTGATAGGTGGTGCATACAGAACCTGTCAGAAGTTTGGACACAACTACTCATTCAAGGGGTTTTCTTTATTTTGACTATTTTCTACATTGTAGAATAATAGTGAAGACATCGAAACTATGAAATAACACATATGGAATCATGAATTAACCAAAATAATTTTAAACAAATCAAAATCTATTTAACTTTTGAGATTTTTCAAAGTAGCCACCCTTTGCCTTGATGACTGCTTTGCACACTCTTGGCATTCTCTCAACCAGCTTCATGCATGTCACCTGGAATGCGTTAAAGTTTCTTCAAGTGCAGTCTGAAAAACCATCAAGAACTATGATGAAACTGGCTCTGATGAGGACCGCCACAGGAAAGGGAGATCAAGAGTTACCTCTGCTCATTAGAGTTACCAGTCTCAGTTCAAGTAACAGACACATCCCAACATCATCTGTTCAGAGGAGACTATGTTAATCAGGCAGTCATGGTTGAATTGGGGCGGCAGGGTAGCCTAGTGGTTAGAGCGTTGGACCGGAAGCCAATAGCCGCCCCAATTCAGCTTCCGGTTGTGGCGGCTATTGGCTATTTGACCAAGAAGGAGATGGAGTGCTGCTTCAGATGACCTGGCCTCCACAATCACCAGACATCAACCCAATTGAGATGGTTTGGGATGAGTTTGACCTCAGAGTGAAGGAAAAGCAGCCAACAAGTGCTCAACATATTTGTGAACTACTTCAAGACTGTTGGAAAAGCATTCCAGGTGAAGCTGGTTGAGAGAATGGCAAGAGTGTGCAAAGCTTTCATCAAGGCAAAGCATGGCCACTTTGAAGAATCTCAAATATAAAATAAATTTAGATTTTTTAAATACTTTTTTAGTTACTACATGATTCCATGTGTTATTTCATAATTGTAATGTCTTCACTATTATTCTACAATGTAGAATAGAGTAAAATAAAGAAAAACCCTTGAATGAGTAGGTGTGTCCAAACTTTTGACTGGTACTGTATATCTCTTTACTATTACCAAGATGATAAGACAATATAATATTCTGTGTAGGAAAATTGTCAAATTCTTTCACCAACATTCTACCCAAAATGTGTAGAATTGCACAAAATGTACTCTAAAAAGTAAAATATTTCACGTGGGTGCACAGACCCACAAGTGGCCCCTAATGATGAGTTCAGATATTTTGTGGCCCCAACCGCTATCAAAGTGTCCCATCCCTGCTGTAGAAGATCGAAGAAAGAAGCAGCAAAACTGCAAAACCTAACCGGGGAAAATCAGAATTTGTCTGGGAACTAACACTGGGACATTTTTCAAATTATTACCAGCCAGCTCACATCGCATCATGTGAGGATGTGGTGAAATGATATGTGGACACTGACAAACTAAGTTGATTCAGATAGAGGGGCCTCCCCTTAAAACCTCTTTGGGATAGGGGGCAGCATTTTCACTTTTGGATAAATAGCGTGCTCAATTTCAACTTCCTGCTACTCATGCCAAGAATAGATATGCATATTATAGATATGCATATTATTCGTAGATTTTGATAGGAAACTCTGAAGATTCTAAAACTGTTTGAATCATGTCTGTGAGTATAACATAACTTATGTAGCAGGCAAAACCCAGAGGACTAACCATTCAGAATGATTTATTTTTGAGGTCACTGTCTGTTCAATGAGCTCTTATGGGGAAACAATATTTCTTAGGCACTTCTTTGCAGTTCCTACCACTTCCACAGGATGTCATCAGTCTTTGGAATTTGGTTGAGGTTATTCCTTTGTGCAATGAAGAAGTACGGCCATCTTGGAAAAGAGTAACGCTGTCGAGAGTTGGGCAAGACTTGAAAAGTAGCGTTAGTTTCCTCTCATCCTCTATTGAAAACAGATAGACCTGTCTTCAATTTGATCAATTATTAACGTTTAAAAATACCTAAAGTTGTATTACAAAAGTATTTTGAAATGTTTTGGCAAAGTTTACAGATAACTTTTGAGATATTTTGTAGTGACGTTGCGCAATTTGAAAGCTGTTTTTTTTCTGGATCAAACGCGCCAAATAAATGGACATTTTGGATATATATGGACGGAATTAATCGAACAAAAGGACCATTTGTGATGTTTATGGGACATATTGGAGTGCCAACAAAAGAAGCTCAAAGGTAAGGTATGATATATATTTTATTTCTGCATTTTGTGTAGCACCTGCAGGGTTGAAATATGCTACTCTCATTGTTTACTGTTGTGCTATCATCAGATAGTAGCATCTTATGCTTTCGCCGAAAAGCCTTTTTGGCTGGATTCACAACGAGTGTAGCTTTAATTTAGTATCTTACATATGTGATTTAATGAAAGTTAGATTTTTATATAATTTTATTTGAATCTGGCGCTCTGCATTCTCCCTGGCTTTTGGCCAAGTGAGACGCGACTGTCCCCCTATCCTAGAGAGGTTAAAAACCTCTACGGGATGGGTGTCCCTAAACTGGGACTGATGTTGCTAACGTGTGCTAATGTGACTAGAATGACATTGCATACAACAACCAACTTTCTGGGACATAGACATGTATTATATGGGCAGAAAGCTTACATTCTTTGTAATCTAATGCCAATGTCCAATTAACAATAGCTATTACTTTTTCTATTTATTTTAAAAAATAATAATTTTTAAAACTTTTCTCCCCAATTTCGTGGTATCCAATTGTTAGTAGTTACTATCTTGTCTCATCGCTACAACTCCCGTACGGGCTCGGGAGAGACGAAGGTCGAAAGCCATGCGTCCTCAGAAACACAACCCAACTGTAACGGTTTTCTTTAGGTGAAAGAGAGTCGGACCAAAATGCAGCGTGGTGGTTATTCATGGTTTTTAATGAAGAAAAACTATACATGAATAAACTAACAAAAACAATAAATGTGCGAAAACCTAAATAGCCTATCTGGTGACAACAAACACAAAGACAGGAACAATCACCCACGAAACACTCAAAGAATATGGCTGCCTAAATATGGTTCCCAATCAGATACAACGATAAACATCTGCCTCTGATTGAGAACCACTTCAGGCAACCATAGACTTACCTAGAAAACCCCACTAAGCCACAATCCCAATACCTAACAAAAACCCCAAGACAAAACATACCACATACAAAACCCATGTCACACCCTGGCCTGACCAAATTAATAAAGAAAACACAAAATACTAAGACCAGGGCGTGACAGAACCCCCCACCCCCCAAGGTGCGGACTCCCGGCCGCACACCTAAACCCATAGGGGAGGGTCCGGGTGGGCGTCTGTCCACGGTGGCGGCTCCGGCGCGGGACGTGGACCCCACTCTAACAAAGTCTTAGTCCCTTTGCCTCGCGTCCTTAGATAGGCGACCCTCGCCGCCGACCTTGGCCTAGTAGTCCTCACCAAGGGCCCCACTGGACTGAGGGGTAGCTCGGGACTGAGGGGTAGCTCGGGACTGAGGGGTAGCTCGGGACTGAGGGGTAGGCCGGGACTGAGGGGTAGCTCGGGACTGAGGGGTAGCTCGGCACTGAGAGGAAGCTCAGGCAGGTTAATGGGACTGGCAGATCCAGGCTGACTGGTGGTTCTGGCAGATCCTGGCTGACTTGCAGTTCTGGCAGATCCTGGCTGACTGGCAGTTCTGGCAGATCCTTGCTGACTGGCGGATCCTGGCTGACTGGCGGATCTGGAAGATCCTGGCTGACTGGCAGCTCTGGCTGCTCCATGCTGACTGGCTGCTCCATGCTGACTGGCTGCTCCATGCTGACTGGCTGCTCTGGCTGCTCCATGCTGACTGGCTGCTCCATGCTGACTGGCGACTCTGGCTGCTCCATGCTGACTGGCGGCTCTGGCTGCTCCATGCTGACTGGCGGCTCTGGCTGCTCTATGCTGACTGGCGGCTCTGGCTGCTCCATGCAGACTGGCAGCTCTGGCGGCTCCTTGCAGACTGGCAGCTCTGGCGGCTCCTTGCAGACTGGCAGCTCTGGCGGCTCCTTGCAGACTGGCAGCTCTGGCGGCTCCTTGCAGACTGGCAGCTCTGGCGGCTCCTTGCAGACTGGCAGCTCTGGCGGCTCCTTGCAGACTGGCAGCTCTGGCGGCTCCTTGCAGACTGGCAGCTCTGGCGGCTCCTTGCAGACTGGCAGCTCTGGCGGCTCCTTGCAGACTGGCAGCTCTGGCGGCTCCTTGCAGACTGGCAGCTCTGGCGGCTCCTTGCAGACTGGCAGCTCCTTGCAGACTGGCAGCTCCTTGCAGACTGGCAGCTCTGGCTGCTCCTTGCAGACTGGCAGCGCTGAACAGGCGGGAGACTCCGGCAGCGCTAAACAGGCGGGAGACTCCGGCAGCGCTGTAGAGGAGGAAGGCTCTGGCAGCGCTAAACAGGCGGGAGACTCCGGCAGCGCTGGAGAGGAGGAAAGCTCTGGCAGCGTTGGACAGGCGAGGCGCACTATAGGCCTGATGCGTGGTGCTGGCACTGGTGGTACTGGGCCGAGAACACGCACAGGAAGCCTGGTGCGGGGAGCTGTCACCGGAGGGCTGATGCGTGGAGGTGGTACTGGATAGACCGGACCGTGCAGGCGCACTGGAGCTCTTGAGCACCGAGCCTGCCCAACCTTACCTGGTTGAATGCTCCCGGTCGCCCTGCCAGTGCGGCGAGGTGGAATAGCCCGCACTGGGCTATGCAGGCGAACCGGGGACACCGAGCGCAATACTGGTGCCATGTAAGCCGGCCCAAGGAGACGCACTGGGGACCAGATGCGTAGAGCCGGCTTCATGGCACTTTGCTCGATGCTCACTCTAGCCCGGCCGATACGCGGAGCTGGAATGTACCGCACCGGACTATGCACCCGCACTGGAGACACCTTGCGCACCACAGCATAACACGGTGCCTGCCCGGTCTCTCTAGCCCCCCGGTAAGCACAGGAAGTTTGCGCAGGTCTCCTACCTGGCGTAGCCATACTCCCTGTGAGTCCCCCCCCCCCCCCAAAAAATTGGGGGCTGATTCTCGGGCCTCCTCATACCAGCGCCTCTCCGCTTTCGCCGCCTCCAGTTCTTCTTTGGGGCGGCGATATTCTCCAGGCTGTGCTCATGGTCCTTTTCCGTCCAATATCTCCTCCCAAGTCCAGAAGTCCTGTGATCACTGCTCCTCCTGCTGCTGCCTGTCACCACGCCGCTTGGTCCTGTTGTGGTGGGTGATTCTGTAACGGTTTTCTTTAGGTGAAAGAGAGTCGGACCAAAATGCAGCGTGGTGGTTATTCATGGTTTTTAATTTAGAAAAACTATACATGAATAAACTAACAAAAACAATAAATGTGCGAAAACCTAAACAGCCTATCTGGTGACAACAAACACAAAGACAGGAACAATCACCCACGAAACACTCAAAGAATATGGCTGCCTAAATATGGTTCCCAATCAGATACAACGATAAACACCTGCCTCTGATTGAGAACCACTTCAGGCAACCATAGACTTACCTAGAAAACCCCACTAAGCCACAATCCCAATACCTAACAAAAACCCCAAGACAAAACACACCACATACAAAATCCATGTCACACCCTGGCCTGACCAAATTAATAAAGAAAACACAAAATACTAAGACCAGGGCGTGACACCAACCAAGCTGCACTGCTTCTTAACACAGCGCGCATCCAACCCGGAAGCCCGGCGCACCAATGTGTCGGAGGAAAAACTGTGCACCTGGCGACCTGGTTAGCGTGCACTGCGCCCGGCCCGCCACATGAGTCACTAGTGCGCAATGAGACAAGGATATCCCTACTGGCCAAACCCTCCCTAACCTGGACGACGCCCTAGACCACTGCACCACCCGGGAAGCCCCAACAGTAGCTATTACAGTGAAAAATACCATGCTATTGTTTGAGAGTGCACAACTGCAAAAACTCTTTATCACGGCAACTGGTTTGATACATTAATCTCTGAAGGTAAATAATGTACTTACATTCAGTAATCTTGCTCTCATTTGTCATCCTGAGGGTCCCAGAGATAAAAAATTTAGCATAGTTTTGTTTGATGAAATACATTTTTTTTATGCTCAAATGTAGGAACTGGGGTTCAAAGTTTGACCCATTGCTGTCTCTGGCTCCACGCCCACCCCGCCCGGCCATCTAGATGTGTGAAAGTTAGTGTATAAGCTAATGATCCATCATGTATGACAATCCTGGGAGTGTGTACATTTAAATTTGGTATTACCATAGCATTTTTTTATATTCTCTACAGTTATGTACTTGAAAATGTATCAATTCCCAAATTAAGCACATTTGGGCAAACTTCTGGCAGGCTTGATATAAATATTGTGCAGTAATGTAATTCTTCACTGGATCAGCATGAAACTTTGCACACACACACTGCTGCCACCAGGTGGCCAAAATCTAAAGTACACCTAGACTTCTATCTGAAAGTATGGCCTTTCTCTTGCATTTCAAAGATGATGGGAACAAAAATTATCTTTTACCAGATCTAATGTGTTATATTCTCCTAAATTAATTTCACATTTCCACAAACTTCAAAGTGTTTCATTCATATGGTATCAAGAATATGCATATCCTTAGGAGTGTCATTTTAGGCAAAAATTTAAGAAAAAGGTACGATCTTTAGGAGGTTTTACGTAACAGGTTTATGAATCTATTCTGATGCTGATACTCTTCTAAAGGAAGCCTGTGTGCTTTCCTGCAGAATTCTTCCCCATGTTTCTCCCTTCTGGTTGTAACTGACTCGTCTTTGAAGTGAGGAGAGTATGCTGTGCTGTATCCAGTATGCTGTGCTGAATCCAGTATGCTGTGCTGTATCCAGTATGCTGTGCTGTATCCAGTATGCTGTGCTGTATCCAGTATGCTGTGCTGTATCCAGTATGCTGTGCTGTATCCAGTATGCTATGCTGTATCCAGTATATTTCCTCAAGCGACTCTTTCGTCGTTAGATGGAAGTTGCAAGGAAAGTTGAAGTAGTCATTGCTATGATAATTGCGGGGAATTTAAACGCTTCCTCCTCCCCTGCTCTTCTTCCTCAAACAGACAAGAATCCTTTGATTGTTGCGTCGGCTTCAAAGGCCACTTGTGTGACGGAGAACAATGAGAGAAGAGAGAAGAAGATTGTCAGAGAGGAGGATGAGAAGGAAATTACCGACTAGTAAATCAGTTTAAGACATCTGTTACCATGGAGTCATGGAGCTAGAAAACAAACAAAGAAAAGCAAAGTCACGTTGATTTGACTAAATCTGAATCCACAGCTCCCTTAATCCCCCCCTCTTTCTCCACCCCTCCCTCTCTCCTCCAACCTCTCTCTCCAGGGTCGATACAAATTGTATATATTTTTCAGAGCTCCAACACAATGTTCTGAACTGCTACCAACCTACAAAGATATATTGAGTCGTCATTTAATGTTTTCATATCTTATACTTCATGTCCTACCTGATTCTCTTGAAAAGTCAGGAACATACTTTTGGGACACCTTTGGTGTAACAATCACACATACAGTTAAGTGGCCATTCCGACTCTCTGGTAATGTAACAAGAGTTGCTCACCACCAATACGATGCTTTATCAAGGGCATTTAAAGTCACTTGTATCCATCATTACTCAATAAGCGGTGTCACCATCGTCAATAAGACAGGATGGAGAGGAATGTGTGAGTGGTTCTTTACAATGTGTAATTAGGACAGGGCGGATCAGAAAAGGTCCTCCAACACTGTGGTGTGAAAGACGTACGCTTTAGACATGATCTAAAGATCTCCAGTGTCATCGCTGTGGGAGCGACTGAGATACTATCCAACTGCCCACAGAACACACACTACTGTATTATCGAGATGAATTTGACAATAAGTTAACCACAGATTCAAGATCAAATTACCAAACTTTCAATTGTAACTTTGTTCATTAAACTGTAGAATACTGTAGAATATGGGTGTAGACTACTCTACCACCAACCACATGAGTCTTCCCTAGTGCTTTTAGGGTTGAACCATAAGAAGCACCTAACTACAGATGTAGGATCAGGTTTCTCTACCACCAATCCTACCCATAACAATTCGATACATCAAACAATATCTGAGCCAGGATCAGCGGTAAGGAAGATGATGGGACCAAAGTTAGCCTTGCCATTAAGATGTTTGTGGATTTTCTGTGCTACTTTGGCATTGTTGTTTTGTACACTGTTCTAGTGGATGATTTGAAAGTTGACTTTTTCTAACCCATTTTAAAAACACACATCAGGGGACAGACCAAAACAAATGTCCTGAGGCAACGTCTAGCCGCGTCCTTAATCTCCTCAAACCACTCCCAACAGAATATACATGACAAAACCAAACACAAGCTGATTGCTGATGGAAAATAGATCAAAATGAACCAATAACGAGGTTGCATCAGATAAGATCATCTGGCTGCTGGGCTTGACTGACTTTGACAGACGGCTGGTATGCTGGTACGGCTAAAGATATTGGTTTGACTGATGCAACTACCCTCCTTCAAAGAGGCATTAGTGGTCCATTAACATTCCATGACATTTTCCCACCCGCCCAGGAAGACAATGGAAGTAATGTAAACAAAGCACTGTCGCGGTGCATGGCAAGGAGAGAGGGGAATGTAATGTAATGTAAAATGGTATTGTTCACTGGGTTGAGATTCCAGGTTTCATTTCTAATGTGGATCTATGGGGGCAGTCTGTCGGCTGGGCTGAAACAGAGGAGAGAGGGAAAGCGGACAGAGGAGAGGAGATGTGAGAGAGAGAAAGAGAGAGGAGAGATAGAAAGAGAGACAGTGAGAAAGAGTAATAAGAGAGAAGGTAATTGAAAGTGCTTAAGGTTTTAAAGGGCAAATGCTAACAGAGGTTATCAGCAGCAGAAACCATCTGAATGTTTTATGGGAATAACTTATCATCTGGACAAAAAAGAAAGTTTGTCATGCTTTATTTAGGGTTAGGGCACGCAGGGGGTTAAAAAAACATCATAAAGAAGACAACCAAAAACTTTAGAGTAACTTTAAAACACTGTGTAAAAGAAAATAGTTTTTTTGTACTTTGAGTGTGCACTGATACGATATAACCTTGGTATATAATACACTCCTGGACATAAACGTGCACCTGGCCCAGCTGTGTCCAACCATAATAAAAAATGTGTCCATTTAGAGATCCCGACAAGACGTACAGTAACACTTGAAAATAATGCTAACCCATAACCGGTGGTGTTATGGTGCGTGAATGAGGACCCAAAAGCGAATTAACAAACAGAGTACTTTAATGACGAACATACGTGGGCTCAGATGGACAGGTAGATTCCGACAGGACAGGACAAGGTTGCAGCACACACGATGATAGTCTGGTTCAGGCATGAGACACATAAACAAACAAACAAGAATCCGACAAGGACAGGAGCAGAAACAGAGACAGATATAGGGACCTAATCAGAGGGAAAAAGGGAACAGGTGGGGAACGGGGTGAATGGGTAATTAGGAGGAGACAAGGCACAGCTGGGGAAAAGAGGGGGAGAAAAGGTAACATAACAACGACCAGCAGAGGGAGACAGGGTGAAGGGAAAGGACAGAGACAAGACAACATGACAGTACCCCCCCACTCACCGAGCGCCTCCTGGCGCACTCGAGGAGGAAGCCTGGCGGCAACGGAGGAAATCATCGATCAGCGCACGGTCCAGCACGTCCCGAGAGGGAACCCAACTCCTCTCCTCAGGACCGTACCCCTCCCAATCTACTAGGTACTGATGACCACGGCCCCGAGGACGCATGTCCAAAATCCTACGGACCCTGTAGATGGGTGCGCCCTCGACAAGGATGGGGGGGGGGGGGGGGAAGACGAGCGGGGGCGCGAAGAACGGGCTTGACACAGGAGACATGGAAGACCGGGTGGACGCGACGAAGATATCGCGGCAGAAGAAGTCGCACTGCGACAGGGTTAATGATTTGAGAGATACGGAATGGACCAATGAACCGCGGGGTCAACTTGCGAGAAGCCGTCTTAAGGGGAAGGTTCTGAGTGGAGAGCCAAACTCTCTGACCGCGACAATATCTAGGGCTCTTCACTCTACGCTTATTAGCAGCTCTCACAGTCTGCGCCCTATAACGGCAAAGTGCAGACCTGACCCTCTTCCAGGTGCGCTCGCAACGTTGGACAAAAGCCTGAGCGGAGGGGACGCTGGACTCGGCGAACTGAGATAAGAACAACGGAGGCTGGTACCCGAGGCTACTCTGAAAAGGAGATAGCCCGGTCGCAGACGAAGGAAGCGAGTTGTGGGCGTATTCTGCCCAGGGGAGCTGTTCTGACCAAGACGCAGGGTTGCGAAAAGAAAGACTGCGTAAGATGCGACCAATAGTCTGATTGGCCCGTTCTGCTTGACCGTTAGACTGGGGGTGAAAGCCGGAAGAGAGACTGACGGAAGCCCCAATCAAACGGCAAAACTCCCTCCAAAATTGAGACGTGAATTGCGGACCTCTGTCCGAAACGACGTCTGACGGAAGGCCATGAATTCTGAAAACATTCTCGATGATGATTTGTGCCGTCTCTTTAGCAGAAGGAAGCTTAGCAAGGGGAATGAAATGAGCCGCCTTAGAGAACCTATCGACAACCGTAAGAATAACAGTCTTCCCCGCTGACGAAGGCAGTCCGGTGACAAAATCTAAGGCGATGTGAGACCACGGTCGAGAGGGAATAGGAAGCGGCCTGAGACGGCCGGCAGGAGGAGAGTTACCGGACTTAGTCTGCGCGCAGACCGAACAAGCAGCCACGAAACGACGCGTGTCATGCTCCCGGGTGGGCCACCAGAAACGCTGGCGAATGGAAGCAAGCGTACCCCGAACGCCAGGGTGACCGGCTAACTTGGCAGAGTGAGCCCACTGAAGAACGGCCAGACGAGTAGGAACGGGAACGAAAAGAAGGTTCCTAGGACAAGCGCGCGGCGACGGAGTTTGAGTGAGTGCTTGCTTTACCTGCCTCTCAATTCCCCAGACAGTCAACCCGACAACACGCCCCTCAGGGAGAATCCCCTCGGGGTCAGTGGAGGCTACTGAAGAACTGAAGAGACGAGACAAAGCATCAGGCTTGGTGTTCTTAGAGCCCGGACGATAAGAAATCACGAACTCGAAACGAGCGAAAAACAGCGCCCAACGCGCCTGACGCGCATTAAGTCGTTTGGCAGAACGGATGTACTCAAGGTTCCTATGGTCAGTCCAAACGACAAAAGGAACGGTCGCCCCCTCCAACCACTGTCGCCATTCGCCTAGGGCTAACCGGATGGCGAGCAGTTCGCGGTTACCCACATCATAGTTACGTTCCGACGGCGACAGGCGATGAGAAAAATACGCGCATGGGTGGACCTTGTCGTCAGAGAGGGAGCGCTGAGAAAGGATGGCTCCCACTCCCACCTCTGACGCGTCAACCTCGACAACGAACTGTCTAGAGACGTCAGGTGTAACAAGGATAGGAGCGGATGTAAAACGATTCTTGAGGAGATCAAAAGCTCCCTGGGCGGAAACGGACCACTTAAAGCACGTCTTGACAGAAGTAAGGGCTGTGAGAGGAGCTGCCACCTGACCGAAATTACGGATGAAACGACGATAGAAGTTCGCGAAGCCGAGAAAGCGCTGCAGCTCGACGCGTGACTTAGGGACGGGCCAATCAATGACAGCTTGGACCTTAGCGGGATCCATCTTAATGCCTTCAGCGGAAATAACAGAACCGAGAAATGTGACGGAGGAGGCATGAAAAGTGCACTTCTCAGCCTTCACGAAAAGACAATTCTCTAAAAGGCGCTGGAGGACACGTCGAACGTGCTGAACATGAATCTGGAGTGACGGTGAAAAAATCAGGATATCGTCAAGGTAAACGAAAACAAAGATGTTCAGCATGTCTCTCAGGACATCATTGACTAATGCCTGAAAGACAGCTGGAGCGTTAGCGAGGCCGAAAGGAAGAACCCGGTATTCAAAGTGCCCTAACGGAGTGTTAAACGCCGTCTTCCACTCGTCCCCCTCCCTGATGCGCACGAGATGGTAAGCGTTACGAAGGTCCAACTTAGTGAAAAACCTGGCTCCCTGCAGGATCTCGAAGGCTGAAGACATAAGAGGAAGCGGATAACGATTCTTCACTGTTATGTCATTCAGCCCTCGATAATCTATGCAGGGGCGCAGAGACCCGTCCTTCTTCTTGACAAAAAAAAACCCCGCTCCGGCGGGAGAGGAGGAGGGGACTATGGTACCGGCGTCAAGAGCTACAGACAAATAATCTTCGAGAGCCTTACGTTCGGGAGCCGACAGAGAGTATAGTCTACCCCGGGGGGGGGTGGTTCCCGGAAGGAGATCAATACTACAATCATACGACCGGTGTGGAGGAAGAGAGGTGGCCCTGGACCGACTGAACACCGTGCGCAGATCGTGATATTCCTCCGGCACCCCTGTCAAATCACCAGGCTCCTCCTGTGAAGAAGAGACAGAGGAAACAGGAGGGATAGCAGACATTAAACATTTCACATGACAAGAGACGTTCCAGGAGAGGATAGAATTACTAGACCAATTAATGGAAGGATTATGACAAACTAGCCAGGGATGGCCCAAAACAACAGGTGTAAAAGGTGAACGAAAAATTAAAAAAGAAATGGTTTCACTATGATTACCAGAAACAGTGAGGGTTAAAGGTAGCGTCTCACGCTGAATCCTGGGGAGAGGACTACCATCCAGGGCGAACAAGGCCGTGGGCTCCTTTAACTGTCTGAGAGGAATGTCATGTTCCCGAGCCCAGGTCTCGTCCATAAAACAGCCCTCCGCCCCAGAGTCTATTAAGGCACTGCAGGAAGCTGACGAACCGGTCCAGCGTAGATGGACCGACAAGGTAGTGCAGGATCTTGAAGGAGAGACAGGAGTAGTAGCGCTCACCAGTAGCCCTCCGCTTACTGACGAGCTCTGGCCTTTTACTGGACATGAAGTGGCAAAATGACCAGCGGAACCGCAATAGAGACAGAGGCGGTTGGTGATTCTCCGTTCCCTCTCCTTAGTCGAGATGCGGATACCTCCCAGCTGCATGGGCTCAGCACCCGAGCCGGCAGAGGAAGATGGTAGTGATGCGGAGAGGGAGGCGACGGAGAGCGCGAGCTCCTTTCCACGAGCTCGGTGACGAAGATCAACCCGTCGCTCAATGCGAATAGCGAGTTCAATCAAGGAATCCACGCTGGAAGGAACCTCCCGGGAGAGAATCTCATCCTTTACCTCTGCGCGGAAACCCTCCAGAAGACGAGCGAGCAAGGCCGGCTCGTTCCAGCCACTGGAGACAGCAAGAGTGCGAAACTCAATAGAGTAGTCTGTTATGGATCGATTGCCTTGACATAGGGAAGACAGGGCCCTGGAAGCCTCCTCCCCAAAAACAGATCGATCAAAAACCCGTATCATCTCCTCCTTAAAGTCTTGATACTGGTTAATACACTCAGCCCTTGCCTCCCAGATTGCCGTGCCCCACTCACGAGCCCGTCCAATAAGGAGAGATATGACGTAGGCGACACGAGCAGTGCTCCTGGAGTAAGTGTTGGGCTGGAGAGAAAACACAATATCACACTGGGTGAGGAACGAGCGGCATTCAGTGGGCTCCCCAGAGTAACACGGCGGGTTATTGATTCTGGGCTCCGGAGATTCGAAAGCCCTGGAAGTGGCCGGTGGATCGAGGCGGAGATGGTGAACCTGTTCTGTGAGGTTGGAGACTTGGGTGGCCAGGGTCTCAACGGCATGTCGAGCAGCAGACAATTCCTGCTTGTGTCTGCCTAGCATCGCTCCCTGGATCTCGACGGCTGAGTGGAGAGGATCCGAAGTCGCTGGGTCCATTCTTGGTCGGATTCTTCTGTTATGGTGCGTGAATGAGGACCCAAAAGCGAATTAACAAACAGAGTACTTTAATGACGAACATACGTGGGCTCAGATGGACAGGTAGATTCCGACAGGACAGGACAAGGTTGCAGCACACACGATGATAGTCTGGTTCAGGCATGAGACACATAAACAAACAAACAAGAATCCGACAAGGACAGGAGCAGAAACAGAGACAGATATAGGGACCTAATCAGAGGGAAAAAGGGAACAGGTGGGGAACGGGGTGAATGGGTAATTAGGAGGAGACAAGGCACAGCTGGGGAAAAGAGGGGGAGAAAAGGTAACATAACAACGACCAGCAGAGGGAGACAGGGTGAAGGGAAAGGACAGAGACAAGACAACATGACAGGTGGTAGTATTCAACTGAATTGGATCAAAAATGCAAGGACTTTGCTGGGGCCTGAACCTGCTGGGCTGTTCATACAGATTTGATAGTTATTTATTTATTTAACCTTTATTTAACCAGGAAAAGCCCCTTGAGACCCAGATTCTCTTTTTCAAGGGAGACCTGGCTAAGAGGGCAGCAACAATCAATACATTACAGAATTAAACATACAACAATGCAATACAATTCAAAAGAACAGCAATCATGGTAGGGATATACAGGTTATTTCTCTGAAGTCTATAATAATAAGGATTTATTAAAACATATAAATGATACAGGAATATAGTTAACTAGTTACAGTGCCTTGCGAAAGTATTCGGCCCCCTTGAACTTTGCGACCTTTTGCCACATTTCAGGCTTCAAACATAAAGATATAAAACTGTATTTTTTTGTGAAGAATCAACAACAAGTGGGTGTAACGGATGTGAAACGGCTAGCTTAGTTAGCGTGGGCGCTAAATAGCGTTTCAATCAGTGACGTCACTTGCTCTGAGACCTTGAAGTAGTAGTTCCCCTTGCTCTGCAAGGGCCGCGGCTTTTGTGGAGCGATGGGTAACGATGCTTCGAGGGTGACTGTTGATGTGTGCAGAAGGTCCCTAGTTCGCGCCCGGGTATGGGCGAGGGGACGGTTTAAAATTATACTGTTACATTGATGCTGTTGACCCGGATTACTGGTTGCTGCGGAAAAAGGAGGAAGGTCAAAAGGGGGGTGAGTGTAACGGATGTGAAACGGCTAGCTTAGTTAGCGTGGGCGCTAAATAGCGTTTCAATCAGTGACGTCACTTGCTCTGAGACCTTGAAGTAGTAGTTCCCCTTGCTCTGCAAGGGCCGTGGCTTTTGTGGAGCGATGGGTAACATCGAGGGTGCTTCGAGGGTGACTGTTGATGTGTGCAGAAGGTCCCTGGTTCGCGCCCGGGTATGGGCGAGGGGACGGTCTAAAAATATACTGTTACATGGGACACAATCATGAAGTGGAACGACATTTATTGGATATTTCAAACTTTTTTAACAAATCAAAAACTGAAAAATTGGGCGTGCAAAATTATTCAGCCCCTTTACTTTCAGTGTAGCAAACTCTATCCAGAAGTTCAGTGAGGATCTCTGAATGATCCAATGTTGACCTAAATGACTAATGATGATAAATACAATCCACCCGTGTGTAATCAAGTCTCCGTATAAATGCACCTGCACTGTGATAGTCTCAGTCTCAGAGGTCCGTTAAAAGCGCAGAGAGCATCATGAAGAACAAGGAACACACCAGGCAGGTCCGAGATACTGTTGTGAAGAAGTTTAAAGCCGGATTTGGATACAAAAAGATTTCCCAAGCTTTAAACATCCCAAGGAGCACTGTGCAAGCGATAATATTGAAATGGAAGGAGTATCAGACCACTGCAAATCTACCAAGACCTGGCCGTCCCTCTAAACTTTCAGCTCATACAAGGAGAAGACTGATCAGAGATGCAGCCAAGAGGCCCATGATCACTCTGGATGAACTGCAGAGATCTACAGCTGAGGTGGGAGACTCTGTCCATAGGACAACAATCAGTCGTATATTGCACAAATCTGGCCTTTATGGAAGAGTGGCAAGAAGAAAGCCATTTCTTAAAGATATCCATAAAAAGTGTTGTTTAAAGTTTGCCACAAGCCACCTGGGAGACACACCAAACATGTGGAAGAAGGTGCTCTGGTCAGATGAAACCAAAATTGAACTTTTTGGCAACAATGCAAAACGTTATGTTTGGCGTAAAAGCAACACAGCTGAACACACCATCCCCACTGTCAAACATGGTGGTGGCAGCATCATGGTTTGGGCCTGCCTTTCTTCAGCAGGGACAGGGAAGATGGTTAAAATTGATGGGAAGATGGATGGAGCCAAATACAGGACCATTCTGGAAGAAAACCTGATGGAGTCTGCAAAAGACCTGAGACTGGGACGGAGATTTGTCTTCCAACAAGACAATGATCCAAAACATAAAGCAAAATCTACAATGGAATGGTTCAAAAATAAACATATCCAGGTGTTAGAATGGCCAAGTCAAAGTCCAGACCTGAATCCAATCGAGAATCTGTGGAAAGAACTGAAAACTGCTGTTCACAAATGCTCTCCATCCAACCTCACTGAGCTCGAGCTGTTTTGCAAGGAGGAATGGGAAAAAATGTCAGTCTCTCGATGTGCAAAACTGATAGAGACATACCCCAAGTGACTTACAGCTGTAATCGCAGCAAAAGGTGGCGCTACAAAGTATTAACTTAAGGGGGCTGAATAATTTTGCACGCCCAATTTTTCAGTTTTTGATTTGTTAAAACATTTAGAAATATCCAATAAATGTCGTTCCACTTCATGATTGTGTCCCACTTGTTGTTGATTCTTCACAAAAAAAATACAGTTTTATATCTTTATGTTTGAAGCTTGAAATGTGGCAAAAGGTCGCAAAGTTCAAGGGGGCCGAATACTTTCGCAAGGCACTGTATATCTAGTTATCTAGTTAACTGTGAATCTGGCCAAACATTCATTCTTTCTCACTCACTCGCACACACACACACACACACACACACACACACACACGTCCATAGCGGTCTGTATCTTTTGGGGCAGCTCGAGGTTAGCCTGGAGGCAGACGGATGACAAACCCCTGAATCTCATAAAAACAATAAAACAATAAAACACTCTCCCACTGTTTCCCCAGGGCATCACACACAACAACAACAACAAAACAATAGACAGGAAGCAATAGCTCTCACAAACAATCTGCCTTATGGGGACATGGCCAAAACCTGCCTTATGAGGACACGGCCAATACATATCTTATGGGGACACGGCCAATACATATCTTATGGGGACATTGCCAATACATATCTTATGGGGACATGGCCAATACATATCTTATGAGGACACGGCAAATACATATCATATCTTATGGCCAAAGCCTGCCTTACGAGGACACGGCCAATACATATCTTATGGGGACCCGGTCAAAACCTGCCTTATGCGGACACGGCAAATACATATCTTATGGGGACACGGTCTAAACCTGCCTTATGAGGACACGGCAAATACATATCTTATGGGGACACGGTCAAAATCTGCCTTATGAGGACACGGAAAATAAATATCTTATGGGGACACGGCCAATACATATCTTATGAGGACACGGCAAATACATATCTTATGGGGACACGGCCAATACATATCTTATGGGGACACGGCCAATACATATCTTATGAGGACACGGCAAATATATATCTTATGAGGACACGGCCAATACATATCTTATGGGGACACGGCCAATACATATCTTATGAGGACATGGCCAATACATATCTTATGGGGACATGGCCAATACATATCTCATGAGGACATGGCCAATACATATCTTATGGGGACATGGCCAATACATATCTCATGAGGACATGGCCAATACATATCTTATGGGGACACGGCCAATACATATCTTATGAGGACACGGCCAATACATATCTTATGGGGACCCGGCCAATACATATCATATCTTATGGGGACACGGCAAATACATATCTTATGAGGACACAGCCAATACATATCTCATGAGGACATGGCCAATACATATCTTATGGGGACACGGCCAATACATATCTTATGAGGACACGGCAAATAAATATCTTATGGGGACACGGCCAATACATATCATATCTTATGGGGACACGGCAAATACATATGGTATGGGGACACGGCCAATACATATGTTATGGGGACACGGCAAATACATATCTTATGGGGACACGGCCAATACATATGTTATGGGGACACCTAGGTCTGCCTAGGTATCTACAATTTATTATGGCATCACATGTTTCACATTATGTACGTACCATGATGTTAACCTGACCCTTCTGGGGACCCGACCAGATACTTTTTTATTAGGACATATACTGTATTCATGATGAGGGTAGTTTCTCTACCCAACAGCAATGCACTATTTTTGCATTCAACCCCCAAACACATCAGTGTAAACTATCTGACAGGAGATGCCTAAAAGGGATTTCGGCAATTATAGAAACATTTTTTTCCCCCTTGCATTAAACGTTAATTAGTTTTTCTGCAAACACAACATTGCGGTGGAGGGTTATACACTGAATACCAAATTCAGGATGTGTGGTATTTTCAACAGTTACTTAATGAAGGACTTAGGATTCCCTTGGGGCAATGTGGACTAAAAACCTCTGGCTCTCATCCAAGTTCTCAGTTGACAGTAGACTTGTTGTTATTCCTCCATCTATATCTCTCAACTGTCCTTTTTGCCATTATCACTCACTTTCTCCTGTCCCTGAGGGCTGGAGGATGAGCCGTCTGGCTAAACCCCCAACAGCCAGCCACGCTACCCCCAAGCTTATAACTCAACTCAGTGATATGCAGCTCCATAAACACAGCAGGGACATTCGGTGAAACTAACAATTTGCACAGATCACAAAAGCTTTTTGTTTCCATTCCTTTGAGTTGAATACAGGTGATCACTGGAGGAACCGCTGGGACATGGTGTCAAGAACAAAACTGTGAATTGTCAAGAGGAGATGAGGTAAAGGGTATAATGGCAACACAACTTGTGCTAATTTAGGAAGTTACATATGTAGCAAATACAAAGGCGTACAAAGAGGCGTGCCCATCTCCCATACCCAGAACAGGACTAATTCAACAACACAAACATAAAATATCTGTTTTCTTTATTTTAGCATTAGTTGCAGGTATGGCACACAAAATGGGTGATAAATCCAAAGAAATACAGTGAAAAAGAAGCCTAATTATATATAGAGCACAGAACAGAGAATAATTATTACAAGGTGTTGGCACAGTACAACATAGGCAACGTAATCGTTACACAGCTCTCAGAAACATCCCTACAGAATTTCATCTCTTCGGTACCCTTATGTAGCAATTCAAATGGGTACCTTTCAGTAGTCTAAAATGGCCTCCTCTCCTCGTCTCTTCTCTTACACTATTCTGCACTGAAATTACAACATGGTAAAATTTCCAAATATCCACCATGTCGCTTCGACTTATCCAAGGGTGTTTTTTAGATCAGAGCAGTTGAAGGAGTGAAGACACAAGAGGAGGAAGCAACTTCAGCGTACTGAGATACATCCCAATGTCATAAACCGAGTATGACAGGAAGTGATGCGGGTAGTAAGGGTTACCACTTCCTGTGATATGTTATATCATTGGGAGATAATGATATTAAAACCTGGTGAAGAATGGCACAATGTGACAAAGCCCTTCTGTTATGATGGACAATAGTGATTTCAGTGAAGTACAGTATGTGTTGAGTTTGCCAAGTATAGTAGTAGGTCTGTGTCCAAGTCAGAAATAATCAATAAACAGGTCTAAATTTGACCTTTTGACAAATATTTTTGTAACAACATGATGCATGGCAAAATTATATGGATCATTTCACAGATAACAGTGTAATATGTGTGAATGTGTCTTTTAAAAAGGGCTTAGGTAAGCTTCAAAGCCTAAATCAATTCTCAATTATTATGGCACACTCATTTTTGATTTACATTCAATATGATCTGGGCATCTTTGTGAAACCAAACAGACTCTACAGCATAAACAGTACATGTAAACGTGATAATGTCCTAGGAACTATAAGATACGCCTTATGAGAGGATGTTATTAATGCTTTCTAACGACTGCCAATCATTCTGCTCTGTTTAGTTTTATGTATGGTGTGTTTTTCTTTTCCATGTATCTGTTTCTTATCACACCTATTTTACACTGCATGTGCTCACACTGTGTACACTACCCGCTTGGACCAAACCAGGCATATTTGCATCACATACATGTTTTCTGCGTCAAAAGTCCCAATACCAACCAAATTACAACTCAATAACAGACAAATTTGTTGGCTACAATTGTCTGGTAAGTTTCATTCTTGATGATCTATGACTGTTAGTTTTTCACAGAATTTGCATTCGTGTCTTTGGATGGGTAAGACTGTATGAATGTCAACGTAACGAGTAAAAATAATACAAGTTATTTATTATCGATGATTGTGTAATATGTTTCTCGGGGTCTATAAGCCTGACTTTGTGTGAGCAGGTCACATATAGGTGCATATATACTGCATTTTATATGTTGAGACCTTATATGTTGTGCTTCCAGTTCTCCAACATAAAACATTGATCATAAACCTTTATAATAGAGCTTCTTCACATTTACAAGTTATACAATTACCAAATAGGTTTAACGTCTTATGTTTCCATCATCGGTTTTTGATACTTCAGCAATGCAAGGGAGACAACAAGAAGATAAAAAGAAGTTAAAAGTCTGATCATTTTCCCAACAGAAAAATATAAGAAACAAGACCAACAAGTCCTCAAAACGTTTTTGTTTTCTCTTCATAACCAACAATGTACAGAATTTTTCTCAAATTCTTGTAGTCTTTTTTTTTTTTTACAATATGTTTTTAAAAACCAGCTGGTTAAGGTAATGGAGGGTCTCATGTAGATCTTCCACAGGCAATCTTCACAGTTTGTGTAAAAGCAGAGAAACATTCTCGCTAGAGTAATAAAATATCATTATTATGATCATTATTCATATTTTTCTCTCCCATTGTTTGATATAAATGGTGGAGGTGTGTGGGGTAGCGAGGCTTACAGTATTCCATCTACCGGCATCTTCAACTCCCTGTACAACACAACGTTATATTAATAGTTCTGTTCTTTTCTTTTAAAAAGTCAGTTCGGCTGGGATGGAGACTCTTTTGGAAACAGCGAGGCAATCAATCGACTGTCTTTGTCCTCATACAGTATGTGTTCTCTGACTGTCTTTCTGAGAAACTCCACAGCCCTTCCTCTCTTAGTAGTCCATCGCGTTCACCCCTCCTGTCCATTTATACTAACTCCTTTATTGAAACGGCCACAACTGCCTGGTTTGTGACATCTTGCAATAGTCCTGGGACCTAGGCCCCCCGGTCTGCCTGACTATCCCCCAGCTTTCCCAAAAACACACACACACACTCACACACACACAATTTCAACTGAATCCCTTTGAGGAAGCGTGCTTTCCACCAGCACTTGTGGGGCAAAATAAACATGTAGAAAATAGCCCATCAGTGGAAACATCACCATCACTATCATCATCATAGGTGTGTTTGGTCTTACCATCCAGGCTAACAGTTCGGTCTGTTCTGTTGTTTGTGATCTGAAGGCACTTTGTTTCATGGCAGGAAGTGGCTTCTGTTCCTCAGCTGCAGGGTTCGACCGACTGGGGGAGACCAGAGACACCTCTCTTCTCATCTGTCGTCCACCCTTCCTTTTTGCTCTCTATCCTCTACTCCTACCCTCCACCTCTTTCCCCTCTGCTCTCCACCTAACCTTCAACTGTCTGTTTGTCAGTCTGTCTGTCCATCTCCACCCATCTCTTTCTGACTGCTACAGACCTCCACCTCCCTATACACGTCATCTGTCCTAACCCCAAAGCCCTTCCTCCACCTCTCTCCTACCCCACTCCACCCTCTAACCCTCCTCTCTTCAACTCTCTCTCCTACCCCACCCCTCTCCACCTCTATGCCACACATCTCTCCACCTCTATGCCCCACATCTCTCCACCTCTATGCCCCACATCTCTCCACCTCTATGCCCCACCCCTCTCCACCTCTATGCCCCACCCCTCTCCACCTCTATGCCCCACCCCTCTCCACCTCTATACCCCACACCTCTCCACCTCTATGACACACCCCTCTCCACCTCTATACCCCACACCTCTCCACCTCTATGCCACACCCCTCTCCACCTCTATACCCCACACCTCTTCAACTCTCTCTCCTACTCTCTCTCCATCTAACCTACAGACCCTGAGTCTGGAGCCTGCCTGGGGTTTGCCTGGAGTCTGCCTGGGGCCTGCTTACTTGGCCTCATATACCCTCTGTTGGCGACTTGGACTGGTGAGGACAGTGTTGTGAAATACTTAGGCAGCTACTGGGCAAGAGGGGAGAGAGAGCTGGGATAGATAACTAAATGTCCAAGTTTCTGTTTTCTACTGCACAGCATCAAGTCGAGAGAGAGAGAGACATGTCAAGGTGTGAAGGTCAGGGTGGCTGGGCAGAGTGAAAATTGTCCTTGATGTGTATCAGGAGCAACTCCAAAAATATAAGACAGACAGAGAAAAGCTTCAATTCCATGTGTTTTTTTAAGCCGGGGAAAAGTCATTTTGTTCTTCAAAAAGTCCCCAATGTCTCAATTCCCACTTACCTTTCAATTTAAGTTTCCTGACTGGCAAAATTGTTCTTGTGCTTTACAAATAGTTTTCCCGCTGCGCTTGTGAACACTCTCACTAAAGTCCAGGCGTCTCAACACCTGGCTTTGCTTCGCTCTCGTAAAAGTGCTCACAATCCTGCGCTTGGGGAGCAATTTTCTGGAAAAGTTGTCACTTTAAAAAAAATTGCGGATCTTATTTTATTACGTTTTATGTGATATTTTTTTCCTTTTTTTCGTCTGTTTTAAAGATTTTCGTCCCTCTTGGTGGTCTGTGTTTGGATTCCCTCGCCGCCGCCTTCTGAATGCATGAATCTTTGGTGATTGGATGCTGAGGGTACAATAACACAGACACCAGGGCCGAGGTCGGGCCCGAGACCGGTTCGGCCCGTTTGCCTCCGCCAGATGGCGCAGGGCAGGGTCACCTATGACCCCACCGGAAGGTCATCGCCAAGGTGACACTCAGCAGCCATATATGGGCAGATGTAGATGGGGCAGCGGATCTGAGATCTAAAGGGGGCGGAGACAGAGTTAAACATTTGTTCAATAACATTTGGCATCATCATGACCCTGAAATCTGTTTCTTCACAAAAATATCTCCAGTAATAATATCCAGTAATTCTTAGTTAAAATGAGACATTAGAAGAACTTTCATTAAAACACATGCTGTTTCCATGGTGGCAGTCAGGATCATGTAATATTCATGGTGAGAGATGGTAAATCCATAATGCATGGAGAGAGTCTGTCCTCGACCTGGGAGACTAACTCCTTAACTACTAATGAAGTGATTAAACTGATCTGAATGATAATGGAGCCAGATGCACTGCAGACAAACATTGTCTGAAACTACTGCCAGTAGATTGCTTGGACTTGACATAGTTTAGTTTACTAGTTTACTTTATTAACATATTACTCCTGGATATTGTAACTGGAAATATTTTGCTTTACATATTTTGTTTTACAAAGTAGATGTTGAAATAGTGACCAGTTATGCTCAAAATCTTATTCATAGCGACAGCTCAGTCTGATTGTGTAATTCATTTCTCACTTTTGATTTTCCAGTTAAGTAACACAGGTATTGTGAGAACAAGTAAGTAGGAATGTATTCATTTGACAAAAAAGCAATATCACAATTTGTTCGTTACAATTGTTCACAAGTGATTCCCTTTATTCAATTCCCAGAAAAATCTATCAACACTCCTTCAATCTGTTCACTTAAAATCAAATTCAAACTAAGAAGTTTATTTCCCTGGAGTGTGTGGTGTGTTTGTGTGTGAGAGAGAGTGTGTCCATTTAGAAGCTGACTTTAATCAGACTTCCTCTCCCTCCTGCAGTGAGCAACACAGTCCTCCTTCTCCTCCTCCTATCTTGTCAATATGGCCGCCTCGTCAATTGCAAGCCATTACCTGTCATGCTTTTCTATTTTTGCTCTCTCTCTCTGGTTGTTCCTCCTTGTCTGCAATTACAGTGATCCCCTCCCCGCGGACTGTCGCTCGTTCCGACGCTCCGTTTGGTCGGGACGGCTATCATTCATGTGATTACTGCCCTGTTGCTATGGAAACCCCACCCCTCTCTTTCTAAAGAGACACTATAGCTGCCGGTTAGAATTGGCCCTCCTGAGACAGCGAGAGCGAACAAGAGAGAGAGAGAGAAAGCACCTCTGCAAGACCCCCTCCTGAAGGACCTGCACCCACACCACAGCATCACCAGCCACACCCCAAACAGCTAAGACGACCCCAAGAAAACCCTGACCACACCCTATATAGGCCCCCCCATAAAAAACCTACAGCATTCCCTCCCCCATATGCCCCCCTAGACACAACTACGACAACATAACCAACAAAAAAAACGGGCCACAACTCCTGCAGCTCTGTCGGATGCTGGGTATGTAAAGAGTCAATGGTAGGCTTTGAGAGGACTCCTATGGTAGGTACACCTATAGCTCATCTCTTGACAGTAGTACTGTAGACTACTGACCTAAACCCAGATTCCCTTAGAGTGTTCACAGTCAGTCCACCGACACCCCTATCAGATTACAGCAAATTCACGCTCTACTTGAACAGTGCTATGCTCAATCATGAGGCATCAAAGCCAAAGGAACTAAATAATATTAACAAATGGTATAGATGGAAGGAAAATAGTGTGGAAATCTACAACAAAAAAACAATTAGGATACAACAAATTCAATCCCTTCTCAACAATTTCCCGGACAAAAGGTTTCACTGTAATAGTGAAGGTGTAAACTTGGCAGTAGAAAACCTAAACAGTATTTTTGACCTCTCAGCTTCCCTATCAAATAAAAAAAGTTCAAGCTGATAACCTAAGAAAGTGAACAACAATGACAAATGTTTTGATAAAGAATGCAAAAACCTAAGAAAGAAACTGAGAAACCTATCCAACCAAAAACATAGAGACCAAGAAAACCTTGTGTCTTCACTATGGTGAATCACTAAAATACACTACGGAAAAAGAAGGAACAGCACATCAGAAATCAGCTCAATGTAATTGAAGAATCCATAGAATCTAACCAGTTCTTGGAAAATTGGAAACAAACAACAACACGAAGAGTTATCTGTCCAAAATGGAGATGTATGGATAAATCACTTCTCCAATCTTTTTGGCTCCATAACAGAGAACAAACAGCAAAAATATATACAAGATCAAATACAAATCTTAAAATAAACTATTGAAGATGACCAGAACCCACTGGATTCTCCAATTACATTACAGGACAAAATACAAACCCTTCAACCCAAAAAGGCTTGTGGGGTTGATGGTATCCTCAATGAAATTATAAAATATACAGACCACAAATTCCAATTGGCCATACTTAACTTCTTAAGCTATAGGGGGCAGCATTTTCAGTTTGGAATAAATAGCGTGCCCAATTTCAACTTCCTGCTACTCATGCCAAGTTTATAAGATATGCATATTATTAGTAGATTTGGATAGAAAACACTCTGAAGATTCTAAAACTGTTTGAAACATGTATAACAGAACTTATGTAGCAGGCAAAACCCAGAGTACTAACCGTTCAGATTTTTTTTTTTTAGGTCTGTCTGTTCACTGAGTTCTCATTGGCAAATTATATTTCTTAGGAACCTGTTTTCAGTTCCTACCACTTCCAATGGATGTCACCAGTCTTTGGAATTTGGTTGAGGTTATTCATTTGTGCAATGAAGAAGTATGCCATCTAGGAACTGCGTAACACTGTTGAGAGTTGGCCAAGACATGAAAAGTAGCGTTAGTTTCCTCTCGTCCTCTATTGAAAACAGATAGACCCGTGTTCAATTTGATCGATTATTAACGTTTAAAAATACCTAAAGTTGTATTTCAAAAGTAGTTTGAAATATTTTGGCAAAGTTTACTTTTCAAATATGTTGTAGTGACATTGCACATTTTGGAAGCTGTTTTTCTCTGGATCAAACGTGTTAAATAAATTGACATTTTGGATATATATGGACGGAATTAATCGAACAACAGGACCAATTGTGATGTTTATGGGACATATTGGAGTGCCAACAAAAGAAGCTCATCAAAGGTAAGGCATGTTTTATATTTTATTTCTACGTTTTGTGTAGCGCCTGCAGAGTTGAAATGTGCTACCCTCTTTGTTTACTATTGTGATATCATCAGATAATAGCTTCTTATGCTTTCGCCGAAAAGCCTTTTTAAAATCTGACATGTTGGCTGGATTCACAACGAGTGTAGCTTTAATTGAGTATCTTACATGTGTGATTTAATGAATTTATTTGAATGGCCAAGTGGCCAAGTGGGATGCGAGCGTCCCCTATCCTAGAGAGGTTAAACTCTTTAACATCATCCTCAGCTCTAGCATATTCTCCAATATTTGGAACCAAGGACTGATCATCCCAATTCACAAAAGTGACCCCAATAACTACCGGGGGATATGCATCAACAGCAACCCAGGGAAAATCCTCTGCATTATCATTAACAGTAGAATCGTACATTTCCTCAGCTAAAACAATGTACTGAGCAAATGTCAAATTGGCTTTTACCAAATTATCGTATGACAGACCACATACTCACAAA
Organism: Oncorhynchus mykiss; assembly: GCF_013265735.2. NCBI lineage: Eukaryota > Metazoa > Chordata > Actinopteri > Salmoniformes > Salmonidae > Oncorhynchus > Oncorhynchus mykiss. The sequence goes on from NC_048568.1 coordinate 30,186,154, forward strand.
CAAACTAAAATAAAGGCAAAGTCTTTGTTGATTTCAAAAAACGTTTGACTCAATTTGGCATGAGGGTCTGCTATAGAAATTGATGGAAAGTTGCAAAATCCATGTACACAAACAACAAGTGTGTAGTTAAAATTGTCAAAAAACACACACATTTCTTTCCACAGGGCTGGGGGGTGAGACAAGGATGCATCTTAAGCCCAAACCTCTTCAACACACTGTATATATCAATGAATTGGCGAGGGCACAAGAACAGTTTGCAGCACCCGTTCTCACCATTCTAGAATCTGAAGTCAAATGTTTACTGTTTGCTGATGATCTGGTGCTTCTGTCACCAACCAAGTAGGGCCTACAGCAGCATCTAGATATACAAATTCCATCTAGCCACCGTTGCCCTAGAGCATACAAAAAACTATACATACCTCGGCCTAAACATCAGTGCCACAGGTAACTTCCACAAAGCTGTGAACGATGTGAGAGACAAGGGAAGAAGGGTCTACTATGCCATCAAAAGGAAAATGAAATTCAAAGTTAAATTAGGCTAAAAATAATTGAATCAGTTATAGAACCCATTGCCCTTTATGGTTGTGAGGTCTGGGGTCCACTCACCAAACAAGAATTCACAAAATGGGACAAACACCAAATTGAGACTCCGTATGTAGAATTCCGCAAAAATGTTCTCTGTGTACAACGTAAAAGACCAAATAATGTATGCAGAGCAGAATTCGGCCGATACCCTCTAATGATCAAAATCATGAAAAGAGCTGTTAAATTCTACAACCACCTAGGAAGAGATTCCAAGACCTTCCATAACAAAGCCATCACCTACAGAGAGGTGAACCTGGAGAAGAGAAAGCTGGTCCTGGGGCTCTGTTCACAAACACAAACAGACCCCACAGAGCCCCAGGACAGCAACACAATTAAACTCAACCAATTCATGATAAAACAAAAAGATAATTACTTGACACATTGGAGAGAATTTACAAAAAAACAGAGCAAACTAGAATTATATTTGGCCCAGGACAGAGAGTACATTATGGCAGAATACTTGATCACTGTGACTGACCCAAAATTAAGGACATTTTTGACTATGTACAGACTCAGTGAAATACCACAGTGTGCAATCACAGGAGAAGATTTGTGATCTGTTGCCACAAGAAAATGGCAACCAGTGAAGAACAAACACCATTGTAAATACAATCTATATTTATGATTATTTACTTCCCCTTTTGTACTATTTGCACATCATTACAATATTACAACATATAGACATAATAATCTTTTGGAACTTTTGTGAGTGTAATGTTTACTGTTGGTTTTTGATTGTTTTCTTCACTTTTGTTTATTATCTATTTCGCTTGCTTTAGCAATGTAAGCATATGTTCCCATGCCAATAAAGCCTCTTAAAATGAATTGAGAGACAGAAAAGATCTACAACCAGCTTACTATGTCTTCCCCAAAATCTTAACTGACTTGAGAACTGACCTTAGATAAGCATCTGAAATACACAGTTTTGCTAATGTTATCGCAGGTGCAGCAAAAAGCAGCTCTAGGCACACTTATAAGATGATCTTACCCTCTCCCAAAGCCTTATCTTATCCATCAGGGTGTTAAACATACAACCATCTTCAGATGAGCAACTAGGGATAAACTCCTCTCATGTTTCTGTACTCACTAACGGCCGGTAGATCTCTACACTCCCCCTCCTCCAGGGTGACATCATCAATTGCGATATCCCCCTCAATACCAGGACCTCGGATACCCTCCAGCACCACCTGAGGTGGGAGAAAAAGATAAAGATGGAGAGAGATAGCTGTTATAGACATAGACTTTAAGTTGGGATTCTTCCCGAATGACTCCCGAATCATCCAATCACACAAGGTTTTACTCACCTGGAAAGAGGCAGTTGGGTGGATGCTAACTTTGGCCTGTTTCCAGTGGTCGCCTTGGTTACCGCTCAGTGACCAGGTGGGCCCCTCTGTCGCTGCCTGACCCTTCTGTCTCAGGAGCGCGTTCAGGGTCCCTACAGATAAGAGAGACCACACGGTCACACACGGTCAAACTCAGCCAGAGACTGTGACACGCAGTCAGAGCCGCCTCAAGTGTTGCCAATAATCATCTCCATAATGTGATATTGCAGCAAGCTTTTCAGGGTCCCTGCAGAGGAAAGATACCACACGGTTAGATATGGCCAGACACGGTCAGAGAGGTTCAGAAAGTCAAATGCTTAAGGGCTTTGAGTGATTCCATATCACAGTATGAATCAGGATATGTATTTTTCAACAAATGCTTAGGCCAGGAGTTCCCAAACTATTTTGACCTGCGACCCCATTTTGATATCACTTTTTTTTGTGACCCCACCATGTAAAGAAAATTATGCAATCAACAGCCAATGTTAACTTTTTAATTTGGGCTATGACAGTCTATTAGAAATCAGTATGACAGTACTTTGGACAGCATTTTAATCTGAAGATGGTTTGAAGTGACTGAAATGCATCAGAAAGGTATTGGGTTCAGAAGATCACCAGGCAATAAAGTTGTATGATCTTCTGTGTAGAAAATAATTTAATTTCCCCCCCATGTGATTTAGTGCTTTGTCTTGTCCACTCGGTTCTAATGGCTTGTGGGCATAATAGAGGGAAACAGCACTTACGTACAGTTGAAGTCGGGAGTTGACATACACTTAGGTTAGAGTCATAAAAACTTGTTTTTCAACCACTACACAAATGTCTTGTTAACAAACTATAGTTTTGGCAAATAGGTTAGGACATCTACTTTGTGCATGACAGAAGTCATTTTTCCAACAATTGTTAACCAATTATTTCACAAATAACTAAGTGAGTGGGTCAGAAGTTTATATACACTAAGTTGACTGTGCCTTTAAACATCTTGGAAAATTCCAGAAAATGATGTCATGGCTTTAGAAGCTTCTGATAGGCTAATTGACATCATTTGAGTCAATTGGATGTGTACCTGTGGATGTATTTCAAGGCCTACCTTCAAACTCAGTGCCTCTTTGCTTGACATCATGGGAAAATCTAAAGAAATCAGCCAAGATCTCAGAAAAATACATTGTAGACCTCCACAAGTCTGGTTCATCCTTGGGAGTAATTTCGAAACACTTGAAAGTACCACGCTCATCTGAACAAACAATATAACGCAAGTTTAAACACCATGGGACCACTCAACCATCATACCACTCAGGAAGGATACGTGTTCTGTTTCCTAGAGGTGAACATACTTTGGTGCGAAAAGTACAAATAAATCCCAGAACAACAGCAAAAGACCTTGTGAAGATGCTGGATGAAACAGATACAAAAGTATCTATATCCACAGTAAAACAAGTTTTATATCGATATAACCTGAAAGGCCGCTCACCAAGGAAGAAGCCACTGCTCCAAAACAGCCATAAAAAAGCCAGCCTACGGTTTGCAACTGCACATGGGGACAAAGATCGTACTTTTTGGAGCAATGTCCTCTGGTCTGATGAAACAAAAATATAACTGTTTGGCCATAATGACCATTGTTATGTTTGGAGGAAAAAGGGGAGGCTTGCAAGCTGAAAAACACCATCTCAACCATGAAGCACGGGGTATGCAGCATCATGTTGTGGGGTTGCTTTGCTGCAGGAGGGACTGGTACACCTCACAAAATAGATGGCATCATAAGGAGGAAAATTATGTGGATAAATTGAAGCAACATCTCAAGACATCAGTCAGGAAGTTAAAGCTTGGTCACAATGTGTCTTTCAAATTGACAATGACAAATGGCTTCAGGACAACAAAGTCAAGGTATTGGAGTGGCCATCACAAATCTCTGACTCCAATCCTATAGAAAATGTGTGGGCAGAACTGAAAAAGCGTGTGCGAGCAAGGAGGCATACAAACCTGACTCAATTTCACCAGTTCTGTCAGGAGGAATAGGCCAAAATTCACCCAACTTATTGTGGGAAGCTTGTGGAAGGCTACCCAAAACATTTGACCCAATTTAAACAATTTAAAGGCACTGCTACCAAATACTAATCGAGTGTCTGTAAACTTCTGACCCACTGTCTTTCATGTGATGAAAGAAATACAAGCAGAAACAAATCCGTCTCTCTACTATTATTCTGACATTTCACAATCTTAAAATAAAGTGGTGATCCTAACTGACCTAAGACATTGAATATTTACTTGGATTAAATGTCAGGAATTGTGAAAAACTTAGTTTAAATGTATTTGGCTAAGGTGTATGTAAACTTCTGACTTCAACTGTCCGTCTAACACTTTTCCCCCCTTACTAGCTCTGACCTTGCTGATAGCTACTTTATTGAGGAAAAATGTACTTACTATGACTGTGATATGTGGTTGTCCCATCTAACTATCTTAAGAGGAATTCACTAACTGTAAGTGGCTCTGGATAAGAGCATCTGCTAAATTACTAACATTTTAAATGTAATTCTCCACAGCAAGAATTTTCCTCAAGCTCAACAGGACTGTTACTCTGAACCCTTGTCTAAGTCAAAGAGAGACAGAGAGAAATAGAGCGAAAGAGAGAGTAAAAGGGAGGGATGTAAGCTGAAAACTAGCTGCTATTGGCAGAGAGGTTTGGAACTCTCTTTGTTATTGTTCTATTAACTTTTACCACCTGGTGATTACACCAGGCAAGCTCCACCCATGCAAAAACTTATATCATATCAGCATCTATCAGGAAATAACACTGATCACATTTTTCACACTTTTACAGTGTTAGTTTCATCAGCTGTTGTACGATATGATTCAAAACACAGGAAAAACAGTATTTTGACTTCAACGGGCATTTAAATGGGCAACACTTTATTTGGATAGTCCATCTGTAGATGTTCTATAGACTATCTACAGGCTATTAGTAACATTTCAACTAACTATATACTAACCCTAACCCCAACCTTAATCCTTATCCTAAACCTAGCCCTAACCCCAACCTTAATCATTATCCTAAACCTAGCCCTAACCCCAACCTTAATCCTTATCTTAAACCTAGCCCTAACCCTTATACTAAACCTAGCCCTAATCCTTATACTAAACCTAGCCCTAACCCTAACCCCAACCTTAATCCTTATCCTAAACCTAGCCCTAATCCTTATACTAAACCTAGACCTAACCCTTATTCTATACCTAGCCCTAACCCTTATACTAAACCTAGCCCTAACCCTTATTCTAAACCTAGCCCTAACCCTTATTCTAAACCTAGCCCTAACCCCAACCTTAATCCTTATCCTAAACCTAGACCTAACCCTCATACTAAACCTAGCCCTAACCCTTATTCTATACCTAGACCTAACCCTTATACTAAACCTAGCCCTAACCCTTATACTAAACCTAGCCCTAGACCTAACCCCAACCTTAATCCTTATCCTAAACCTAGCCCTAACCCCAACCTTAATCCTTATCCTAAACCTAGCCCTAACCCCAACCTTAATCCTTATCCTAAACCTAGCCCTAACCCTTTTACTAAACCTAGCCCTAACCCTTATTCTGTACCTAGACCTAACCCTTATTCTATACCTAGCCCTAACCCTAACCTTAGCAAGCAGTTGCTTATCAACAGATAGTTTGTTAATAGTATGACCATCTGTAGAGCATCTACAGATGGACTATCTGGACGATCCAAATAAAGTGTGGCCTTTAAATGCTGCATAAACTCCCAACGTCAATATTGAGCACTTAACAGAACACATTACTTGATCTTAATGTCAGTTTAACAGTGGAGGTTCTAACTTGTGTCTTGAGGGGGATTTTATCGGAGAATTTAAAAAATTCACTTAAAATTCATCTCTGCCTTCTGCATTTTAAATTCCAAATCCACCTCAGCATTCTGAGCAGAAGCTTGGCGGTGAGTGGTGGCAAAGGTTAACTGGGGGTCGTATGAATTGATACATGTATTAATTCCAAAGTTCTGCCAAGTGACAATGAATTATTCTCAAAACGTAATAATAAAGTTGAATTATAACCAAAGGCCGATAAGTGAAGGGAGTTCTTGTTTAACAAACCAACAACTTTAGGTCAATACTTTTCAATGACTCATATGCATTGAGAAGGGTTTGGAATTCAAATGAGCAGCACCAGCTGAAAGTTGACGTGTTCCTAAATTACAAGTCAACTGAACATTCCAGCTCCTCTGCAGACATTTCCCTCCTATATGGTGTAAAAAGCCTGCCATTCACAGGTCCAATGTGTAGGATCAGTTACACTACTATTCTGGACCAGCAACTTTCATGGTCTGTAATACTGTGAGATAATGACACTGAATGCAACAGAAACTTGTGTGTTGAAGTGATTTACATTGGAGGAGGGCGAGAAGGATCTTTCTGAGGCTGGATGGGGAGGAGGGAGGGAGGGAAGGTGGAGGGAGAGGAGAGTGTGCTGAATTATTTTACATGACAGAGTGGAGGGATCTGGCTGAGCTAGCCATACATAGTCCGGGCTGACAATTTCTTTGAACTTATTGGACTGTACTGTACAGTAGATAGTGTAGTGATGTCTACTGTGTAGTATATAGTGGACAGATGTCTACTGTACTATAGATAGTGGACAGATGTCTACTGTACTGTACTGTATATAGTGTAGAGATGTCTACTGCACTGTAGACAGTGTGGAGACGTCTGCTGAACTGCAGACGGTGTGGAGACCGTGCTGATTAGATAGGTAACTAATGGGAAGGTGAGGCAGGAGAGGGAGCTCTTTATTAGCTCGCCAGGTGGTGCTCAGATAGGTAACTAATGGGAAGGTGAGGCAGGAGAGGGGGCTCTTTATTAGCTCGCCAGGTGGTGCTCAGATAGGTAACAAGACTCCCTAAATTTTATCAGCATATCGATTGCGCAACCAGGGGTGGAAAGACCTTGGATCATTGTTACTCTAACTTCCGCGACGCATATAAGGCCCTGCCCCGCCCCCCTTTCGGAAAAGCTGACCACGACTCCATTTTGTTGATCCCTGCCTACAGACAGAAACTAAAACAAGAGGCTCCCACGCTGAGGTCTGTCCAACGCTGGTCCGACCAAGCTGACTCCACACTCCAAGACTGCTTCCATCACGTGGACTGGGACATGTTTCGTATTGCGTCAGACAACAACATTGACGAATACGCTGATTCGGTGTGCGAGTTCCTTAAAACGTGCGTTGAAGATGTCGTTCCCATAGCAACGATTAAAACATTCCCTAACCAGAAACCGTGGATTGATGGCAGCATTCGCGTGAAACTGAAAGCGCGAACCACTGCTTTTAATCAGGGCAAGGTGTCTGGTAACATGACCGAATACAAACAGTGCAGCTATTCCCTCCGCAAGGCTATCAAACAAGCTAAGCGTCAGTACAGAGACAAAGTAGAATCTCAATTCAACGGCTCAGACACAAGAGGCATGTGGCAGGGTCTACAGTCAATCACGGACTACAGGAAGAAATCCAGCCCAGTCACGGACCAGGATGTCCTGCTCCCAGGCAGACTAAATAACTTTTTTGCCCGCTTTGAGGACAATACAGTGCCACTGACACGGCCTGCAACGAAAACATGCGGTCTCTCCTTCACTGCAGCCGAGGTGAGTAAGACATTTAAACGTGTTAACCCTCGCAAGGCTGCAGGCCCAGACGGCATCCCCAGCCGCGCCCTCAGAGCATGCGCAGACCAGCTGTCCGGTGTGTTTACGGACATATTCAATCAATCCCTATACCAGTCTGCTGTTCCCACATGCTTCAAGAGGGCCACCATTGTTCCTGTTCCCAAGAAAGCTAAGGTAACTGAGCTAAACGACTACCGCCCCGTAGCACTCACTTCCGTCATCATGAAGTGCTTTGAGAGACTAGTCAAGGACCATATCACCTCCACCCTACCTGACACCCTAGACCCACTCCAATTTGCTTACCGCCCAAATAGGTCCACAGACGATGCAATCTCAACCACACTGCACACTGCCCTAACCCATCTGGACAAGAGGAATACCTATGTGAGAATGCTGTTCATTGACTACAGCTCGGCATTCAACACCATAGTACCCTCCAAGTTCGTCATCAAGCTCGAGACCCTGGGTCTCGACCCCGCCCTGTGCAACTGGGTACTGGACTTCCTGACGGGCCGCCCCCAGGTGGTGAGGGTAGGCAACAACATCTCCTCCCCGCTGATCCTCAACACTGGGGCCCCACAAGGTTGCGTTCTGAGCCCTCTCCTGTACTCCCTGTTCACCCACCACTGCGTGGCCACGCACGCCTCCAACTCAATCATCAAGTTTGCGGACGACACAACAGTGGTAGGCTTGATTACCAACAACGACGAGACGCCTACAGGGAGGAGGTGAGGGCCCTCGGAGTGTGGTGTCAGGAAAATAACCTCACACTCAACGTCAACAAAACTAAGGAGATGATTGTGGACTTCAGGAAACAGCAGAGGGAACACCCCCCTATCCACATCGATGGAACAGTAGTGGAGAGGGTAGCAAGTTTTAAGTTCCTCGGCATACACATCACAGACAAACTGAATTGGTCCACTCACACAGACAGCATTGTGAAGAAGGCGCAGCAGCGCCTCTTCAACCTCAGGAGGCTGAAGAAATTCGGCTTGTCACCAAAAGCACTCACAAACTTCTACAGATGCACAATCGAGAGCATCCTGGCGGGCTGTATCACCGCCTGGTACGGCAACTGCTCCGCCCTCAACCGCAAGGCTCTCCAGAGGGTAGTGAGGTCTGCACAACGCATCACCGGGGGCAAACTACCTGCCCTCCAGGACACCTACACCACCCGATGTCACAGGAAGGCCATAAAGATCATCAAGGACATCAACCACCCGAGCCACTGCCTGTTCACCCCGCTATCATCCAGAAGGCGAGGTCAGTACAGGTGCATCAAAGCTGGGACCGAGAGACTGAAAAACAGCTTCTATCTCAAGGCCATCAGAATGTTAAACAGCCACCACTAACATTGAGTGGCTGCTGCCAACACACTGACACTGACTCAACTCCAGCCACTTTAATAATGGGAATTGATGGGAAATGATGTAAATATATCACTAGCCACTTTAAACAATGCTACCTTATATAATGTTACTTACCCTACATTATTCATCTCATATGCATACGTATATACTGTACTCTATACCATCGACGGTATCCTTATGTAATACATGTATCACTAGCCACTTTATACTATACTATGCCACTTTGTTTACATACTCATCTCATTTGTACATACTGTACCCGATACCATCTACTGTATCTTGCCTATGCTGCTCTGTACCATCACTCATTCATATATCCTTATGTACATATTCTTTATCCCCTTACACTGTGTACAAGACAGTAGTTTTGGAATTGTTAGTTAGATTACTTGTTGGTTATTACTGCATTGTCGGAACTAGAAGCACAAGCATTTCGCTACACTCGCATTAACATCTGCTAACCATGTGTATGTGACAAATAAAATTTGATTTGATTTGATTTAATGGGAAGGTGAGGCAGGAGAGGGGGCTCTTTATTAGCTCGCCAGGTGGTGCTCAGATAGGTAACTAATGGGAAGGTGAGGCAGGAGAGGGGGCTCTTTAACTTTAACTTTCTTATCATTGGTTCCGTCCAGCCCCAATTCCCCAAAATACTGTGCAAAGGAATACATTCCCTGTTAAAGGAAAAATGATCTGCCTCTGTCATCCACACCTGCACCTGCAATCCCATACCTCTTCACACCACGGGGAGTTGAGTGTAGCAGGGTGCTCCGTTCCCTCCTCCAAGAGGAGTACGTAACAGATGTCTTCTGTAATGCAGACAGTGTAGTGATGTCTAAGTGATGTAGGCAGTGTAGAGGTGTCGACTGTACTGTAGTGTAGAGATGATACTTTACTTTAGGTAGTGTAGAGATGTCTACTGTACTGTAGACAGTGTAGTGATGTTTACTGTAGATAGTGTAGTGATGTCTACTGTACTGTAGACAGTGTAGTGATGTCGACTATTGCGTAGTGATGTTTACTGCAGACGGTGTGGAGACGTGTAGAGATGTCTACTGTAATGTGCATAGTGTAGAGATGTCTACTGTAAATAGTGTAGTGATGTCTACTGTAGATAGTGTAGTGATGTCTACTGTAGATAGTGTAGTGGTGTCTACTGTAGATAGTGTAGTGATGTCTACTGCACTGTAGATAGTGTAGAGATGTCTACTGTAGATAGTGTAGTGATGTCCACTGTAGATAGTGTAGTGATGTCCACTGTAGATAGTGTAGGGATGTCTACTGTATTGTAGATAGTGTAGAGATGTCTACTGTAGAGAGTGTAGAGATGTTTACTGTAGATAGTGTAGTGATGTATACTGTAGACAGTGTAGTGATGTCCACTGTACTGTAGATAGTGTAGAGATTTCTACTGTAGATAGTGTAGTGATGTCTACTGTACTGTAGATAGTGTAGTGATGTCTACTGTAGATAGTGTAGTGATGTGTACTGAACTGTAGACGGTGTGGAGATGTCTGCTGTACTGTAGATAGTGTAGAGATGTCTACTGTAGATAGTTCTAGTGATGTCTACTGTAGATAGTGTAGTGATGTCTACTGTAGATAGTGTAGTGGTGTCTACTGTAGACAGTGTAGTGATGTCTACTGTAGACAGTGTAGTGATGTCTACTGTAGACAGTGTAGTGATGTCTACTGTACTGTAGATAGTGTAGAGATGTCTACTGTACTGTAGATAGTGTAGAGATGTGTACTGTACTGTAGATAGTGAGGTGATGTCTACTGTAGACAGTGTGGAGATGTCCACTGTAGACAGTGTGGAGATGTCTACTGTACTGTAGATAGTGTAGTGATGTCTACTGTAGATAGTGTAGTGATGTCCACTGTACTGTAGATAGTGTAGTGATGTCTACTGTAGATAGTGTAGTGATGTCTACTGCACTGTAGATAGTGTAGAGATGTCTACTGTACTGTAGACAGTGTAGAGATGTGTACTGTAGATAGTGTAGTGATGTCTACTGTAGCTAGTGTAGTGATGTCTACTGTACTGTACTGTAGATAGTGTAGAGATGTCTACTGTAGACAGTGTAGTGATGTCTACTGTACTACAGATAGTGTGGTGATGTCTACTGTAGATAGTGTAGTGATGTCTACTGTAGATAGTGTAGTGATGTCTACTGTAGACAGTGTGGAGATATCTACTGTAGACAGTGTGGAGATTTCTACTGTAGATAGTGTAGTGATGTCTACTGTACTGTAGATAGTGTAGTGATGTCTACTGTAGATAGTGTAGTGATGTGTACTGAACTGTAGACGGGGTGGAGATGTCTGCTGTACAGCAGATAGTGTAGAGATGTGTACTGTAGACGGTGTGGCGACGTGAGGATGACTAATGTAGATAGTGTAGAGATGTCTACTGTAGATAGTGTAGAGATGTCTACTGTAGACAGTGTAGTGATGTCTACTGTACTGTAGATAGTGTAGAGATGTCTCCTGTAGATAGTGTAGAGATGTCTACTGTAGACAGTGTAGTGATGTCTACTGTACTGTAGATAGTGTAGTGATGTCGACTATAGCGTAGTGATGTTTACTGTAGACGGTGTGGAGACGTCTGCTGAACTGCAGACGGTGTGGAGACGTGTAGAGATGTCTACTGTAATGTGCATAGTGTAGAGATGTCTACTGTACTGTAGATAGTGTAGTGATGTCTACTGTAAATAGTGTAGTGATGTCTACTGTAGATAGTGTAGTGATGTCTACTGTAGATAGTGTAGTGGTGTCTACTGTAGATAGTGTAGTGATGTCTAATGTAGATAGTGTAGTGATGTCTACTGTAGATAGTGTAGTGATGTCTACTGCACTGTAGATAGTGTAGAGATGTCTACTGTAGATAGTGTAGAGATGTCTACTGTACTGTAGATAGTGTAGAGATGTGTACTGTACTGTAGATAGTGAGGTGATGTCTACTGTAGACAGTGTGGAGATGTCCACTGTAGACAGTGTGGAGATGTCTACTGTACTGTAGATAGTGTAGTGATGTCTACTGTAGATAGTGTAGTGATGTCCACTGTACTGTAGATAGTGTAGTGATGTCTACTGTAGATAGTGTAGTGATGTCTACTGCACTGTAGATAGTGTAGAGATGTCTACTGTACTGTAGACAGTGTAGAGATGTGTACTGTAGATAGTGTAGTGATGTCTACTGTAGCTAGTGTAGTGATGTCTACTGTACTGTACTGTAGATAGTGTAGAGATGTCTACTGTAGACAGTGTAGTGATGTCTACTGTACTACAGATAGTGTGGTGATGTCTACTGTAGATAGTGTAGTGATGTCTACTGTAGATAGTGTAGTGATGTCTACTGTAGACAGTGTGGAGATATCTACTGTAGACAGTGTGGAGATTTCTACTGTAGATAGTGTAGTGATGTCTACTGTACTGTAGATAGTGTAGTGATGTCTACTGTAGATAGTGTAGTGATGTGTACTGAACTGTAGACGGGGTGGAGATGTCTGCTGTACAGCAGATAGTGTAGAGATGTGTACTGTAGACGGTGTGGCGACGTGAGGATGACTAATGTAGATAGTGTAGAGATGTCTACTGTAGATAGTGTAGAGATGTCTACTGTAGACAGTGTAGTGATGTCTACTGTACTGTAGATAGTGTAGAGATGTCTCCTGTAGATAGTGTAGAGATGTCTACTGTAGACAGTGTAGTGATGTCTACTGTACTGTAGATAGTGTAGTGATGTCGACTATAGCGTAGTGATGTTTACTGTAGACGGTGTGGAGACGTCTGCTGAACTGCAGACGGTGTGGAGACGTGTAGAGATGTCTACTGTAATGTGCATAGTGTAGAGATGTCTACTGTACTGTAGATAGTGTAGTGATGTCTACTGTAAATAGTGTAGTGATGTCTACTGTAGATAGTGTAGTGATGTCTACTGTAGATAGTGTAGTGGTGTCTACTGTAGATAGTGTAGTGATGTCTAATGTAGATAGTGTAGTGATGTCTACTGTAGATAGTGTAGTGATGTCTACTGCACTGTAGATAGTGTAGAGATGTCTACTGTAGATAGTGTAGAGATGTCTACTGTACTGTAGATAGTGTAGAGATGTGTACTGTACTGTAGATAGTGAGGTGATGTCTACTGTAGACAGTGTGGAGATGTCCACTGTAGACAGTGTGGAGATGTCTACTGTACTGTAGATAGTGTAGTGATGTCTACTGTAGATAGTGTAGTGATGTCCACTGTACTGTAGATAGTGTAGTGATGTCTACTGTAGATAGTGTAGTGATGTCTACTGCACTGTAGATAGTGTAGAGATGTCTACTGTACTGTAGACAGTGTAGAGATGTGTACTGTAGATAGTGTAGTGATGTCTACTGTAGCTAGTGTAGTGATGTCTACTGTACTGTACTGTAGATAGTGTAGAGATGTCTACTGTAGACAGTGTAGTGATGTCTACTGTACTACAGATAGTGTGGTGATGTCTACTGTAGATAGTGTAGTGATGTCTACTGTAGATAGTGTAGTGATGTCTACTGTAGACAGTGTGGAGATATCTACTGTAGACAGTGTGGAGATTTCTACTGTAGATAGTGTAGTGATGTCTACTGTACTGTAGATAGTGTAGTGATGTCTACTGTAGATAGTGTAGTGATGTGTACTGAACTGTAGACGGGGTGGAGATGTCTGCTGTACAGCAGATAGTGTAGAGATGTGTACTGTAGACGGTGTGGCGACGTGAGGATGACTAATGTAGATAGTGTAGAGATGTCTACTGTAGATAGTGTAGAGATGTCTACTGTAGACAGTGTAGTGATGTCTACTGTACTGTAGATAGTGTAGAGATGTCTCCTGTAGATAGTGTAGAGATGTCTACTGTAGACAGTGTAGTGATGTCTACTGTACTGTAGATAGTGTAGTGATGTCGACTATAGCGTAGTGATGTTTACTGTAGACGGTGTGGAGACGTCTGCTGAACTGCAGACGGTGTGGAGACGTGTAGAGATGTCTACTGTAATGTGCATAGTGTAGAGATGTCTACTGTACTGTAGATAGTGTAGTGATGTCTACTGTAAATAGTGTAGTGATGTCTACTGTAGATAGTGTAGTGATGTCTACTGTAGATAGTGTAGTGGTGTCTACTGTAGATAGTGTAGTGATGTCTAATGTAGATAGTGTAGTGATGTCTACTGTAGATAGTGTAGTGATGTCTACTGCACTGTAGATAGTGTAGAGATGTCTACTGTAGATAGTGTAGTGATGTCCACTGTAGATAGTGTAGTGATGTCCACTGTAGATAGTGTAGGGATGTCTACTGTATTGTAGATAGTGTAGAGATGTCTACTGTAGAGAGTGTAGAGATGTTTACTGTAGATAGTGTAGTGATGTATACTGTACTGTAGATAGTGTAGAGATTTCTACTGTAGATAGTGTAGTGATGTCTACTGTACTGTAGATAGTGTAGTGATGTCTACTGTACTGTAGATAGTGTAGTGATGTGTACTGAACTGTAGACGGTGTGGAGATGTCTGCTGTACTGTAGATAGTGTAGAGATGTCTACTGTAGATAGTTCTAGTGATGTCTACTGTAGATAGTGTAGTGATGTCTACTGTAGATAGTGTAGTGGTGTCTACTGTAGACAATGTAGTGATGTCTACTGTAGACAGTGTAGTGATGTCTACTGTAGACAGTGTAATGATGTCTAATGTAGTGTAGTGATGTCTACTGTAGACAGTGTAGTGATGTCTACTGTACTGTAGATAGTGTAGAGATGTCTACTGTACTGTAGATAGTGTAGAGATGTGTACTGTACTGTAGATAGTGTGGTGATGTCTACTGTAGACAGTGTGGAGATGTCCACTGTAGACAGTGTGGAGATGTCAACTGTACTGTAGATAGTGTAGTGATGTCTACTGTAGATAGTGTAGTGATGTCCACTGTACTGTAGATAGTGTAGTGATGTCTACTGTAGACAGTGTGGAGATGTATACTGTACTGTAGACACTGTAGAGATGTCTAATGTAGATAGTGTAGAGATGTGTACTGTAGACAGTGTAGAGATGTCTACTGTAGATAGTGTAGAGATGTGTACTGTAGATAGTGTAGTGATGTCTACTGTAGACAGTGAGAAGATGTCTACTGTACTGTAGATAGTGTAGAGATGTCTACTGTAGACAGTGTGGAGATGTCTACTGTACTGTAGACAGTGTAGAGATGTGTACTGTAGATAGTGTGGCGACGTGAGGATGTCTAATGTAGATAGTGTAGAGATGTCTACTGTAGATAGTGTAGAGATGTCTACTGTAGACAGTGTAGTGATGTCTACTGTACTGTAGATAGTGTAGAGATGTCTCCTGTAGATAGTGTAGAGATGTCTACTGTAGACAGTGTAGTGATGTCTACTGTACTGTAGATAGTGTAGTGATGTCGACTATAGCGTAGTGATGTTTACTGTAGACGGTGTGGAGACGTCTGCTGAACTGCAGACGGTGTGGAGACGTGTAGAGATGTCTACTGTAATGTGCATAGTGTAGAGATGTCTACTGTACTGTAGATAGTGTAGTGATGTCTACTGTAAATAGTGTAGTGATGTCTACTGTAGATAGTGTAGTGATGTCTACTGTAGATAGTGTAGTGGTGTCTACTGTAGATAGTGTAGTGATGTCTAATGTAGATAGTGTAGTGATGTCTACTGTAGATAGTGTAGTGATGTCTACTGCACTGTAGATAGTGTAGAGATGTCTACTGTAGATAGTGTAGTGATGTCCACTGTAGATAGTGTAGTGATGTCCACTGTAGATAGTGTAGGGATGTCTACTGTATTGTAGATAGTGTAGAGATGTCTACTGTAGAGAGTGTAGAGATGTTTACTGTAGATAGTGTAGTGATGTATACTGTACTGTAGATAGTGTAGAGATTTCTACTGTAGATAGTGTAGTGATGTCTACTGTACTGTAGATAGTGTAGTGATGTCTACTGTACTGTAGATAGTGTAGTGATGTGTACTGAACTGTAGACGGTGTGGAGATGTCTGCTGTACTGTAGATAGTGTAGAGATGTCTACTGTAGATAGTTCTAGTGATGTCTACTGTAGATAGTGTAGTGATGTCTACTGTAGATAGTGTAGTGGTGTCTACTGTAGACAATGTAGTGATGTCTACTGTAGACAGTGTAGTGATGTCTACTGTAGACAGTGTAATGATGTCTAATGTAGTGTAGTGATGTCTACTGTAGACAGTGTAGTGATGTCTACTGTACTGTAGATAGTGTAGAGATGTCTACTGTACTGTAGATAGTGTAGAGATGTGTACTGTACTGTAGATAGTGTGGTGATGTCTACTGTAGACAGTGTGGAGATGTCCACTGTAGACAGTGTGGAGATGTCAACTGTACTGTAGATAGTGTAGTGATGTCTACTGTAGATAGTGTAGTGATGTCCACTGTACTGTAGATAGTGTAGTGATGTCTACTGTAGACAGTGTGGAGATGTATACTGTACTGTAGACACTGTAGAGATGTCTAATGTAGATAGTGTAGAGATGTGTACTGTAGACAGTGTAGAGATGTCTACTGTAGATAGTGTAGAGATGTGTACTGTAGATAGTGTAGTGATGTCTACTGTAGACAGTGAGAAGATGTCTACTGTACTGTAGATAGTGTAGAGATGTCTACTGTAGACAGTGTGGAGATGTCTACTGTACTGTAGACAGTGTAGAGATGTGTACTGTAGATAGTGTAGTGATATCTACTGTACTGTACTGTAGATAGTGTAGAGATGTCTACTGTAGACAGTGTAGTGATGTCTACTGTACTACAGATAGTGTGGTGATGTCTACTGTAGATAGTGTAGTGATGTCTACTGTAGATAGTGTAGTGATGTCTACTGTAGACAGTGTGGAGATATCTACTGTAGACAGTGTGGAGATTTCTACTGTAGATAGTGTAGTGATGTCTACTGTACTGTAGATAGTGTAGTGATTTCTACTGTAGATAGTGTAGTGATGTGTACTGAACTGTAGACGGGGTGGAGATGTCTGCTGTACAGCAGATAGTGTAGAGATGTGTACTGTAGACGGTGTGGCGACGTGAGGATGTCTAATGTAGATAGTGTAGAGATGTCTACTGTAGATAGTGTAGAGATGTCTACTGTAGACAGTGTAGTGATGTCTACTGTACTGTAGATAGTGTAGAGATGTCTCCTGTAGATAGTGTAGAGATGTCTACTGTAGACAGTGTAGTGATGTCTACTGTACTGTAGATAGTGTAGTGATGTCGACTATAGCGTAGTGATGTTTACTGTAGACGGTGTGGAGACGTCTGCTGAACTGCAGACGGTGTGGAGACGTGTAGAGATGTCTACTGTAATGTGCATAGTGTAGAGATGTCTACTGTACTGTAGATAGTGTAGTGATGTCTACTGTAAATAGTGTAGTGATGTCTACTGTAGATAGTGTAGTGATGTCTACTGTAGATAGTGTAGTGGTGTCTACTGTAGATAGTGTAGTGATGTCTAATGTAGATAGTGTAGTGATGTCTACTGTAGATAGTGTAGTGATGTCTACTGCACTGTAGATAGTGTAGAGATGTCTACTGTAGATAGTGTAGTGATGTCCACTGTAGATAGTGTAGTGATGTCCACTGTAGATAGTGTAGGGATGTCTACTGTATTGTAGATAGTGTAGAGATGTCTACTGTAGAGAGTGTAGAGATGTTTACTGTAGATAGTGTAGTGATGTATACTGTACTGTAGATAGTGTAGAGATTTCTACTGTAGATAGTGTAGTGATGTCTACTGTACTGTAGATAGTGTAGTGATGTCTACTTTACTGTAGATAGTGTAGTGATGTGTACTGAACTGTAGACGGTGTGGAGATGTCTGCTGTACTGTAGATAGTGTAGAGATGTCTACTGTAGATAGTTCTAGTGATGTCTACTGTAGATAGTGTAGTGATGTCTACTGTAGATAGTGTAGTGATGTCTACTGTAGACAGTGTAATGATGTCTAATGTAGTGTAGTGATGTCTACTGTAGACAGTGTAGTGATGTCTACTGTACTGTAGATAGTGTAGAGATGTCTACTGTACTCTAGATAGTGTAGAGATGTGTACTGTACTGTAGATAGTGAGGTGATGTCTACTGTAGACAGTGTGGAGATGTCCACTGTAGACAGTGTGGAGATGTCAACTGTACTGTAGATAGTGTAGTGATGTCTACTGTAGATAGTGTAGTGATGTCCACTGTACTGTAGATAGTGTAGTGATGTCTACTGTAGACAGTGTGGAGATGTATACTGTACTGTAGACACTGTAGAGATGTCTAATGTAGATAGTGTAGAGATGTGTACTGTAGACAGTGTAGAGATGTCTACTGTAGATAGTGTAGAGATGTGTACTGTAGATAGTGTAGTGATGTCTACTGTAGACAGTGAGAAGATGTCTACTGTACTGTAGATAGTGTAGAGATGTCTACTGTAGACAGTGTGGAGATGTCTACTGTACTGTAGACAGTGTAGAGATGTGTACTGTAGATAGTGTAGTGATATCTACTGTACTGTAGATAGTGTAGTGATGTCTACTGTAGCTAGTGTAGTGATGTCTACTGTACTGTACTGTAGATAGTGTAGAGATGTCTACTGTAGACAGTGTAGTGATGTCTACTGTACTACAGATAGTGTGGTGATGTCTACTGTAGATAGTGTAGTGATGTCTACTGTAGATAGTGTAGTGATGTCTACTGTAGACAGTGTGGAGATATCTACTGTAGACAGTGTGGAGATTTCTACTGTAGATAGTGTAGTGATGTCTACTGTACTGTAGATAGTGTAGTGATGTCTACTGTAGATAGTGTAGTGATGTGTACTGAACTGTAGACGGTGTGGAGATGTCTGCTGTACAGCAGATAGTGTAGAGATGTGTACTGTAGACGGTGTGGCGACGTGAGAATGTCTAATGTAGATAGTGTAGAGATGTCTACTGTAGATAGTGTAGAGATGTCTACTGTAGACAGTGTAGTGATGTCTACTGTACTGTAGATAGTGTAGAGATGTCTCCTGTAGATAGTGTAGAGATGTCTACTGTAGACAGTGTAGTGATGTCTCCTGTACTGTAGATAGTGTAGTGATGTCGACTATAGCGTAGTGATGTTTACTGTAGACGGTGTGGAGACGTCTGCTGAACTGCAGACGGTGTGGAGACGTGTAGAGATGTCTACTGTAATGTGCATAGTGTAGAGATGTCTACTGTACTGTACTGTATTGTATAGAGATGTCTACTGTACTGTAGATAGTGTAGTGATGTCTACTGTAAATAGTGTAGTGATGTCTACTGTAGATAGTGTAGTGATGTCTACTGTAGATAGTGTAGTGGTGTCTACTGTAGATAGTGTAGTGATGTCTACTGTAGATAGTGTAGTGATGTCTACTGCACTGTAGATAGTGTAGAGATGTCTACTGTAGATAGTGTAGTGATGTCCACTGTAGATAGTGTAGTGATGTCCACTGTAGATAGTGTAGGGATGTCTACTGTATTGTAGATAGTGTAGAGATGTCTACTGTAGAGAGTGTAGAGATGTTTACTGTAGATAGTGTAGTGATGTCTACTGTACTGTAGATAGTGTAGTGATGTTTACTGTAGATAGTGTAGTGATGTGTACTGAACTGTAGACGGTGTGGAGATGTCTGCTGTACTGTAGATAGTGTAGAGATGTCTACTGTAGATAGTTCTAGTGATGTCTACTGTAGATAGTGTAGTGATGTCTACTGTAGATAGTGTAGTGGTGTCTACTGTAGACAGTGTAGTGATGTCTACTGTAGACAGTGTAGTGATGTCTACTGTAGACAGTGTAATGATGTCTAATGTAGTGTAGTGATGTCTACTGTAGACAGTGTAGTGATGTCCACTGTACTGTAGATAGTGTAGAGATTTCTACTGTAGATAGTGTAGTGATGTCTACTGTACTGTAGATAGTGTAGTGATGTCTACTGTAGATAGTGTAGTGATGTGTACTGAACTGTAGACGGTGTGGAGATGTCTGCTGTACTGTAGATAGTGTAGAGATGTCTACTGTAGATAGTTCTAGTGATGTCTACTGTAGATAGTGTAGTGATGTCTACTGTAGATAGTGTAGTGGTGTCTACTGTAGACAGTGTAGTGATGTCTACTGTAGACAGTGTAGTGATGTCTACTGTAGACAGTGTAATGATGTCTAATGTAGTGTAGTGATGTCTACTGTAGACAGTGTAGTGATGTCTACTGTACTGTAGATAGTGTAGAGATGTCTACTGTACTGTAGATAGTGTAGAGATGTGTACTGTACTGTAGATAGTGAGGTGATGTCTACTGTAGACAGTGTGGAGATGTCCACTGTAGACAGTGTGGAGATGTCAACTGTACTGTAGATAGTGTAGTGATGTCTACTGTAGATAGTGTAGTGATGTCCACTGTACTGTAGATAGTGTAGTGATGTCTACTGTAGACAGTGTGGAGATGTATACTGTACTGTAGACACTGTAGAGATATCTAATGTAGATAGTGTAGAGATGTGTACTGTAGACAGTGTAGAGATGTCTACTGTAGATAGTGTAGAGATGTGTACTGTAGATAGTGTAGTGATGTCTAGTGTAGACAGTGAGAAGATGTCTACTGTACTGTAGATAGTGTAGAGATGTCTACTGTAGACAGTGTGGAGATGTCTACTGTACTGTAGACAGTGTAGAGATGTGTACTGTAGATAGTGTAGTGATATCTACTGTACTGTAGATAGTGTAGTGATGTCTACTGTAGCTAGTGTAGTGATGTCTACTGTACTGTACTGTAGATAGTGTAGAGATGTCTACTGTAGACAGTGTAGTGATGTCTACTGTACTACAGATAGTGTGGTGATGTCTACTGTAGATAGTGTAGTGATGTCTACTGTAGATAGTGTAGTGATGTCTACTGTAGACAGTGTGGAGATATCTACTGTAGACAGTGTGGAGATTTCTACTGTAGATAGTGTAGTGATGTCTACTGTACTGTAGATAGTGTAGTGATGTCTACTGTAGATAGTGTAGTGATGTGTACTGTAGACGGTGTGGCGACGTGAGGATGTCTAATGTAGATAGTGTAGAGATGTCTACTGTAGATAGTGTAGAGATGTCTACTGTAGACAGTGTAGTGATGTCTACTGTACTGTAGATAGTGTAGAGATGTCTCCTGTAGATAGTGTAGAGATGTCTACTGTAGCGTAGTGATGTTTACTGTAGACGGTGTGGAGACGTCTGCTGAACTGCAGACGGTGTGGAGACGTGTAGAGATGTCTACTGTAATGTGCATAGTGTAGAGATGTCTACTGTACTGTACTGTATTGTATAGAGATGTCTACTGTACTGTAGATAGTGTAGTGATGTCTACTGTAAATAGTGTAGTGATGTCTACTGTAGATAGTGTAGTGATGTCTACTGTAGATAGTGTAGTGGTGTTTACTGTAGATAGTGTAGTGATGTCTACTGTAGATAGTGTAGTGATGTCTACTGCACTGTAGATAGTGTAGAGATGTCTACTGTAGATAGTGTAGTGATGTCCACTGTAGATAGTGTAGTGATGTCCACTGTAGATAGTGTAGGGATGTCTACTGTATTGTAGATAGTGTAGAAATGTCTACTGTAGAGAGTGTAGAGATGTTTACTGTAGATAGTGTAGTGATGTATACTGTAGACAGTGTAGTGATGTCCACTGTACTGTAGATAGTGTAGAGATTTCTACTGTAGATAGTGTAGTGATGTCCACTGTAGATAGTGTAGTGATGTCCACTGTAGATAGTGTAGGGATGTCTACTGTATTGTAGATAGTGTAGAAATGTCTACTGTAGAGAGTGTAGAGATGTTTACTGTAGATAGTGTAGTGATGTATACTGTAGACAGTGTAGTGATGTCCACTGTACTGTAGATAGTGTAGAGATTTCTACTGTAGATAGTGTAGAGATGTCTACTGTACTGTAGACAGTGTAGAGATGTGTACTGTAGATAGTGTAGTGATGTCTACTGTAGCTAGTGTAGTGATGTCTACTGTACTGTACTGTAGATAGTGTAGAGATGTCTACTGTAGACAGTGTAGTGATGTCTACTGTACTACAGATAGTGTGGTGATGTCTACTGTAGATAGTGTAGTGATGTCTACTGTAGATAGTGTAGTGATGTCTACTGTAGACAGTGTGGAGATATCTACTGTAGACAGTGTGGAGATTTCTACTGTAGATAGTGTAGTGATGTCTACTGTACTGTAGATAGTGTAGTGATGTCTACTGTAGATAGTGTAGTGATGTGTACTGAACTGTAGACGGGGTGGAGATGTCTGCTGTACAGCAGATAGTGTAGAGATGTGTACTGTAGACGGTGTGGCGACGTGAGGATGACTAATGTAGATAGTGTAGAGATGTCTACTGTAGATAGTGTAGAGATGTCTACTGTAGACAGTGTAGTGATGTCTACTGTACTGTAGATAGTGTAGAGATGTCTCCTGTAGATAGTGTAGAGATGTCTACTGTAGACAGTGTAGTGATGTCTACTGTACTGTAGATAGTGTAGTGATGTCGACTATAGCGTAGTGATGTTTACTGTAGACGGTGTGGAGACGTCTGCTGAACTGCAGACGGTGTGGAGACGTGTAGAGATGTCTACTGTAATGTGCATAGTGTAGAGATGTCTACTGTACTGTAGATAGTGTAGTGATGTCTACTGTAAATAGTGTAGTGATGTCTACTGTAGATAGTGTAGTGATGTCTACTGTAGATAGTGTAGTGGTGTCTACTGTAGATAGTGTAGTGATGTCTAATGTAGATAGTGTAGTGATGTCTACTGTAGATAGTGTAGTGATGTCTACTGCACTGTAGATAGTGTAGAGATGTCTACTGTAGATAGTGTAGTGATGTCCACTGTAGATAGTGTAGTGATGTCCACTGTAGATAGTGTAGGGATGTCTACTGTATTGTAGATAGTGTAGAGATGTCTACTGTAGAGAGTGTAGAGATGTTTACTGTAGATAGTGTAGTGATGTATACTGTACTGTAGATAGTGTAGAGATTTCTACTGTAGATAGTGTAGTGATGTCTACTGTACTGTAGATAGTGTAGTGATGTCTACTGTACTGTAGATAGTGTAGTGATGTGTACTGAACTGTAGACGGTGTGGAGATGTCTGCTGTACTGTAGATAGTGTAGAGATGTCTACTGTAGATAGTTCTAGTGATGTCTACTGTAGATAGTGTAGTGATGTCTACTGTAGATAGTGTAGTGGTGTCTACTGTAGACAATGTAGTGATGTCTACTGTAGACAGTGTAGTGATGTCTACTGTAGACAGTGTAATGATGTCTAATGTAGTGTAGTGATGTCTACTGTAGACAGTGTAGTGATGTCTACTGTACTGTAGATAGTGTAGAGATGTCTACTGTACTGTAGATAGTGTAGAGATGTGTACTGTACTGTAGATAGTGTGGTGATGTCTACTGTAGACAGTGTGGAGATGTCCACTGTAGACAGTGTGGAGATGTCAACTGTACTGTAGATAGTGTAGTGATGTCTACTGTAGATAGTGTAGTGATGTCCACTGTACTGTAGATAGTGTAGTGATGTCTACTGTAGACAGTGTGGAGATGTATACTGTACTGTAGACACTGTAGAGATGTCTAATGTAGATAGTGTAGAGATGTGTACTGTAGACAGTGTAGAGATGTCTACTGTAGATAGTGTAGAGATGTGTACTGTAGATAGTGTAGTGATGTCTACTGTAGACAGTGAGAAGATGTCTACTGTACTGTAGATAGTGTAGAGATGTCTACTGTAGACAGTGTGGAGATGTCTACTGTACTGTAGACAGTGTAGAGATGTGTACTGTAGATAGTGTGGCGACGTGAGGATGTCTAATGTAGATAGTGTAGAGATGTCTACTGTAGATAGTGTAGAGATGTCTACTGTAGACAGTGTAGTGATGTCTACTGTACTGTAGATAGTGTAGAGATGTCTCCTGTAGATAGTGTAGAGATGTCTACTGTAGACAGTGTAGTGATGTCTACTGTACTGTAGATAGTGTAGTGATGTCGACTATAGCGTAGTGATGTTTACTGTAGACGGTGTGGAGACGTCTGCTGAACTGCAGACGGTGTGGAGACGTGTAGAGATGTCTACTGTAATGTGCATAGTGTAGAGATGTCTACTGTACTGTAGATAGTGTAGTGATGTCTACTGTAAATAGTGTAGTGATGTCTACTGTAGATAGTGTAGTGATGTCTACTGTAGATAGTGTAGTGGTGTCTACTGTAGATAGTGTAGTGATGTCTAATGTAGATAGTGTAGTGATGTCTACTGTAGATAGTGTAGTGATGTCTACTGCACTGTAGATAGTGTAGAGATGTCTACTGTAGATAGTGTAGTGATGTCCACTGTAGATAGTGTAGTGATGTCCACTGTAGATAGTGTAGGGATGTCTACTGTATTGTAGATAGTGTAGAGATGTCTACTGTAGAGAGTGTAGAGATGTTTACTGTAGATAGTGTAGTGATGTATACTGTACTGTAGATAGTGTAGAGATTTCTACTGTAGATAGTGTAGTGATGTCTACTGTACTGTAGATAGTGTAGTGATGTCTACTGTACTGTAGATAGTGTAGTGATGTGTACTGAACTGTAGACGGTGTGGAGATGTCTGCTGTACTGTAGATAGTGTAGAGATGTCTACTGTAGATAGTTCTAGTGATGTCTACTGTAGATAGTGTAGTGATGTCTACTGTAGATAGTGTAGTGGTGTCTACTGTAGACAATGTAGTGATGTCTACTGTAGACAGTGTAGTGATGTCTACTGTAGACAGTGTAATGATGTCTAATGTAGTGTAGTGATGTCTACTGTAGACAGTGTAGTGATGTCTACTGTACTGTAGATAGTGTAGAGATGTCTACTGTACTGTAGATAGTGTAGAGATGTGTACTGTACTGTAGATAGTGTGGTGATGTCTACTGTAGACAGTGTGGAGATGTCCACTGTAGACAGTGTGGAGATGTCAACTGTACTGTAGATAGTGTAGTGATGTCTACTGTAGATAGTGTAGTGATGTCCACTGTACTGTAGATAGTGTAGTGATGTCTACTGTAGACAGTGTGGAGATGTATACTGTACTGTAGACACTGTAGAGATGTCTAATGTAGATAGTGTAGAGATGTGTACTGTAGACAGTGTAGAGATGTCTACTGTAGATAGTGTAGAGATGTGTACTGTAGATAGTGTAGTGATGTCTACTGTAGACAGTGAGAAGATGTCTACTGTACTGTAGATAGTGTAGAGATGTCTACTGTAGACAGTGTGGAGATGTCTACTGTACTGTAGACAGTGTAGAGATGTGTACTGTAGATAGTGTAGTGATATCTACTGTACTGTACTGTAGATAGTGTAGAGATGTCTACTGTAGACAGTGTAGTGATGTCTACTGTACTACAGATAGTGTGGTGATGTCTACTGTAGATAGTGTAGTGATGTCTACTGTAGATAGTGTAGTGATGTCTACTGTAGACAGTGTGGAGATATCTACTGTAGACAGTGTGGAGATTTCTACTGTAGATAGTGTAGTGATGTCTACTGTACTGTAGATAGTGTAGTGATTTCTACTGTAGATAGTGTAGTGATGTGTACTGAACTGTAGACGGGGTGGAGATGTCTGCTGTACAGCAGATAGTGTAGAGATGTGTACTGTAGACGGTGTGGCGACGTGAGGATGTCTAATGTAGATAGTGTAGAGATGTCTACTGTAGATAGTGTAGAGATGTCTACTGTAGACAGTGTAGTGATGTCTACTGTACTGTAGATAGTGTAGAGATGTCTCCTGTAGATAGTGTAGAGATGTCTACTGTAGACAGTGTAGTGATGTCTACTGTACTGTAGATAGTGTAGTGATGTCGACTATAGCGTAGTGATGTTTACTGTAGACGGTGTGGAGACGTCTGCTGAACTGCAGACGGTGTGGAGACGTGTAGAGATGTCTACTGTAATGTGCATAGTGTAGAGATGTCTACTGTACTGTAGATAGTGTAGTGATGTCTACTGTAAATAGTGTAGTGATGTCTACTGTAGATAGTGTAGTGATGTCTACTGTAGATAGTGTAGTGGTGTCTACTGTAGATAGTGTAGTGATGTCTAATGTAGATAGTGTAGTGATGTCTACTGTAGATAGTGTAGTGATGTCTACTGCACTGTAGATAGTGTAGAGATGTCTACTGTAGATAGTGTAGTGATGTCCACTGTAGATAGTGTAGTGATGTCCACTGTAGATAGTGTAGGGATGTCTACTGTATTGTAGATAGTGTAGAGATGTCTACTGTAGAGAGTGTAGAGATGTTTACTGTAGATAGTGTAGTGATGTATACTGTACTGTAGATAGTGTAGAGATTTCTACTGTAGATAGTGTAGTGATGTCTACTGTACTGTAGATAGTGTAGTGATGTCTACTTTACTGTAGATAGTGTAGTGATGTGTACTGAACTGTAGACGGTGTGGAGATGTCTGCTGTACTGTAGATAGTGTAGAGATGTCTACTGTAGATAGTTCTAGTGATGTCTACTGTAGATAGTGTAGTGATGTCTACTGTAGATAGTGTAGTGATGTCTACTGTAGACAGTGTAATGATGTCTAATGTAGTGTAGTGATGTCTACTGTAGACAGTGTAGTGATGTCTACTGTACTGTAGATAGTGTAGAGATGTCTACTGTACTCTAGATAGTGTAGAGATGTGTACTGTACTGTAGATAGTGAGGTGATGTCTACTGTAGACAGTGTGGAGATGTCCACTGTAGACAGTGTGGAGATGTCAACTGTACTGTAGATAGGGTAGTGATGTCTACTGTAGATAGTGTAGTGATGTCCACTGTACTGTAGATAGTGTAGTGATGTCTACTGTAGACAGTGTGGAGATGTATACTGTACTGTAGACACTGTAGAGATGTCTAATGTAGATAGTGTAGAGATGTGTACTGTAGACAGTGTAGAGATGTCTACTGTAGATAGTGTAGAGATGTGTACTGTAGATAGTGTAGTGATGTCTACTGTAGACAGTGAGAAGATGTCTACTGTACTGTAGATAGTGTAGAGATGTCTACTGTAGACAGTGTGGAGATGTCTACTGTACTGTAGACAGTGTAGAGATGTGTACTGTAGATAGTGTAGTGATATCTACTGTACTGTAGATAGTGTAGTGATGTCTACTGTAGCTAGTGTAGTGATGTCTACTGTACTGTACTGTAGATAGTGTAGAGATGTCTACTGTAGACAGTGTAGTGATGTCTACTGTACTACAGATAGTGTGGTGATGTCTACTGTAGATAGTGTAGTGATGTCTACTGTAGATAGTGTAGTGATGTCTACTGTAGACAGTGTGGAGATATCTACTGTAGACAGTGTGGAGATTTCTACTGTAGATAGTGTAGTGATGTCTACTGTACTGTAGATAGTGTAGTGATGTCTACTGTAGATAGTGTAGTGATGTGTACTGAACTGTAGACGGTGTGGAGATGTCTGCTGTACAGCAGATAGTGTAGAGATGTGTACTGTAGACGGTGTGGCGACGTGAGAATGTCTAATGTAGATAGTGTAGAGATGTCTACTGTAGATAGTGTAGAGATGTCTACTGTAGACAGTGTAGTGATGTCTACTGTACTGTAGATAGTGTAGAGATGTCTCCTGTAGATAGTGTAGAGATGTCTACTGTAGACAGTGTAGTGATGTCTCCTGTACTGTAGATAGTGTAGTGATGTCGACTATAGCGTAGTGATGTTTACTGTAGACGGTGTGGAGACGTCTGCTGAACTGCAGACGGTGTGGAGACGTGTAGAGATGTCTACTGTAATGTGCATAGTGTAGAGATGTCTACTGTACTGTACTGTATTGTATAGAGATGTCTACTGTACTGTAGATAGTGTAGTGATGTCTACTGTAAATAGTGTAGTGATGTCTACTGTAGATAGTGTAGTGATGTCTACTGTAGATAGTGTAGTGGTGTCTACTGTAGATAGTGTAGTGATGTCTACTGTAGATAGTGTAGTGATGTCTACTGCACTGTAGATAGTGTAGAGATGTCTACTGTAGATAGTGTAGTGATGTCCACTGTAGATAGTGTAGTGATGTCCACTGTAGATAGTGTAGGGATGTCTACTGTATTGTAGATAGTGTAGAGATGTCTACTGTAGAGAGTGTAGAGATGTTTACTGTAGATAGTGTAGTGATGTATACTGTAGACAGTGTAGTGATGTCCACTGTACTGTAGATAGTGTAGAGATTTCTACTGTAGATAGTGTAGTGATGTCTACTGTACTGTAGATAGTGTAGTGATGTCTACTGTAGATAGTGTAGTGATGTGTACTGAACTGTAGACGGTGTGGAGATGTCTGCTGTACTGTAGATAGTGTAGAGATGTCTACTGTAGATAGTTCTAGTGATGTCTACTGTAGATAGTGTAGTGATGTCTACTGTAGATAGTGTAGTGGTGTCTACTGTAGACAGTGTAGTGATGTCTACTGTAGACAGTGTAGTGATGTCTACTGTAGACAGTGTAATGATGTCTAATGTAGTGTAGTGATGTCTACTGTAGACAGTGTAGTGATGTCTACTGTACTGTAGATAGTGTAGAGATGTCTACTGTACTGTAGATAGTGTAGAGATGTGTACTGTACTGTAGATAGTGAGGTGATGTCTACTGTAGACAGTGTGGAGATGTCCACTGTAGACAGTGTGGAGATGTCAACTGTACTGTAGATAGTGTAGTGATGTCTACTGTAGATAGTGTAGTGATGTCCACTGTACTGTAGATAGTGTAGTGATGTCTACTGTAGACAGTGTGGAGATGTATACTGTACTGTAGACACTGTAGAGATATCTAATGTAGATAGTGTAGAGATGTGTACTGTAGACAGTGTAGAGATGTCTACTGTAGATAGTGTAGAGATGTGTACTGTAGATAGTGTAGTGATGTCTAGTGTAGACAGTGAGAAGATGTCTACTGTACTGTAGATAGTGTAGAGATGTCTACTGTAGACAGTGTGGAGATGTCTACTGTACTGTAGACAGTGTAGAGATGTGTACTGTAGATAGTGTAGTGATATCTACTGTACTGTAGATAGTGTAGTGATGTCTACTGTAGCTAGTGTAGTGATGTCTACTGTACTGTACTGTAGATAGTGTAGAGATGTCTACTGTAGACAGTGTAGTGATGTCTACTGTACTACAGATAGTGTGGTGATGTCTACTGTAGATAGTGTAGTGATGTCTACTGTAGATAGTGTAGTGATGTCTACTGTAGACAGTGTGGAGATATCTACTGTAGACAGTGTGGAGATTTCTACTGTAGATAGTGTAGTGATGTCTACTGTACTGTAGATAGTGTAGTGATGTCTACTGTAGATAGTGTAGTGATGTGTACTGAACTGTAGACGGTGTGGAGATGTCTGCTGTACAGCAGATAGTGTAGAGATGTGTACTGTAGACGGTGTGGCGACGTGAGGATGTCTAATGTAGATAGTGTAGAGATGTCTACTGTAGATAGTGTAGAGATGTCTACTGTAGACAGTGTAGTGATGTCTACTGTACTGTAGATAGTGTAGAGATGTCTCCTGTAGATAGTGTAGAGATGTCTACTGTAGCGTAGTGATGTTTACTGTAGACGGTGTGGAGACGTCTGCTGAACTGCAGACGGTGTGGAGACGTGTAGAGATGTCTACTGTAATGTGCATAGTGTAGAGATGTCTACTGTACTGTACTGTATTGTATAGAGATGTCTACTGTACTGTAGATAGTGTAGTGATGTCTACTGTAAATAGTGTAGTGATGTCTACTGTAGATAGTGTAGTGATGTCTACTGTAGATAGTGTAGTGGTGTTTACTGTAGATAGTGTAGTGATGTCTACTGTAGATAGTGTAGTGATGTCTACTGCACTGTAGATAGTGTAGAGATGTCTACTGTAGATAGTGTAGTGATGTCCACTGTAGATAGTGTAGTGATGTCCACTGTAGATAGTGTAGGGATGTCTACTGTATTGTAGATAGTGTAGAAATGTCTACTGTAGAGAGTGTAGAGATGTTTACTGTAGATAGTGTAGTGATGTATACTGTAGACAGTGTAGTGATGTCCACTGTACTGTAGATAGTGTAGAGATTTCTACTGTAGATAGTGTAGTGATGTCTACTGTACTGTAGATAGTGTAGTGATGTCTACTGTAGATAGTGTAGTGATGTGTACTGAACTGTAGACGGTGTGGAGATGTCTGCTGTACTGTAGATAGTGTAGAGATGTCTACTGTAGATAGTTCTAGTGATGTCTACTGTAGATAGTGTAGTGATGTCTACTGTAGATAGTGTAGTGGTGTCTACTGTAGACAGTGTAGTGATGTCTACTGTAGACAGTGTAGTGATGTCTACTGTAGACAGTGTAATGATGTCTAATGTAGTGTAGTGATGTCTACTGTAGACAGTGTGGAGATGTCTACTGTACTTTAGATAGTGTAGAGATGTCTACTGTAGACAGTGTAGTGATGTCTACTGTACTGTAGATAGTGTAGAGATGTCTACTGTACTGTAGATAGTGTAGAGATGTCTACTGTAGACAGTGAGAATATGTCTACTGTACTGTAGATAGTGTAGAGATGTCTACTGTAGACAGTGTGGAGATGTCTACTGTAGACAGTGTAGTGATGTCTACTGTAGATAGTGTAGTGGTGTCTACTGTAGGCAGTGGAGTGATGTCTACTGTAGACAGTGTAGTGATGTCTACTGTACTGTAGATAGTGTAGAGATGTCTACTATGGATAGTGTAGTGATGTCTACTTTAGATAGTGTAGTGATGTCTACTGTAGACAGTGTAGTGATGTCTACTGTAGACAGTGTAGTGATGTCTACTGTAGACAGTGTAGTGATGTCTACTGTAGACAGTGTCGTGATGTCTACTGTAGACAGTGTAGAGATGTCTACTGTAGACAGTGTGGAGATGTCTACTGTAGATAGTGTAATGATGTCTAATGTAGTGTAGTGATATCTACTGTAGATAGTGTAGTTCGGTCTACTGTACTGTAGATAGTGTAGAGATGTCTCCTGTAGATAGTGTAGAGATGTCTACTGTAGACAGTGTAGTGATGTCTACTGTAGACAGTGTAGTGATGTCTACTGTAGATAGTGTAGTGGTGTCTACTGTAGGCAGTGGAGTGATGTCTACTGTAGACAGTGTAGTGATGTCTACTGTACTGTAGATAGTGTAGAGATGTCTACTATGGATAGTGTAGTGATGTCTACTTTAGATAGTGTAGTGATGTCTACTGTAGACAGTGTAGTGATGTCTACTGTAGACAGTGTAGTGATGTCTACTGTAGACAGTGTAGTGATGTCTACTGTAGACAGTGTCGTGATGTCTACTGTAGACAGTGTAGAGATGTCTACTGTAGACAGTGTAGTGATGTCTACTGTAGATAGTGTAGTGATGTCTAATGTAGTGTAGTGATATCTACTGTAGATAGTGTAGTTCGGTCTACTGTACTGTAGATAGTGTAGTGATGTCTACTGTACTGTAGATAGTGTAGAGATGTCTACTGTAGATAGTGTAGTGATGTCTACTGTAGATAGTGTAGTGGTGTCTACTGTAGATAGTGTAGTGATGTCTACTGTACTGTAGATAGTGTAGTGATGTCTACTGTAGATAGTGTAGTGATGTCTACTGTACTGTAGATGGTGTAGAGATGTCAAATGTACTGTAGATAGTGTAGTAATGTCTACTGTAGATAGTGTAGTGATGTCTACTGTAGATAGTGTAGAGATGTCTACTGTACTGTAGATAGTGTAGAGATGTCTACTGTACTGTAGATAGTGTAGTGATGTCTACTGTACTCTAGATAGTGTAGTGATGTATACTGTACTCTAGATAGTGTAGTGATGTCTACTGTACTGTAGATAGTGTAGAGATGTCTACTGTACTGTAGATAGTGTAGAGATGTCTACTGTACTGTAGATAGTGTAGAGATGTCTACTGTACTGTAGATAGTGTAGTGATGTCTACTGTACTCTAGATAGTGTAGTGATGTCTACTGTAGACAGTGTGGAGATGTCTACTGTAGATAGTGTAGTGATGTCCACTGTACTGTAGATAGTGTAGAGATATCTACTGTACTGTAGATAGTGTAGTGATGTCCACTGTACTGTAGATAGTGTAGAGATATCTACTGTACTGTAGATAGTGTGGTGATGTCTACTGTATTGTAGATAGTGTAGAGATATCTACTGTACTGTAGATAGTGTGGTGATGTCTACTGTAGATAGTGTAGAGGTGTCTACTGTAGATAGTGTAGTGATGTCTACTGTAGATAGTGTAGTGTTGTCCACTGTACTGTAGATAGTGTAGAGATGTCTACTGTAGATTGTGTAGTGTTGTCCACTGTACTGTATATAGTGTAGAGATGTCTACTGTAGATAGTGTAGAGATGTCTACTGTAGATTGTGTGGTGATGTCTACTGTAGATAGTGTAGAGGTGTCTACTGTAGATAGTGTGGTGATGTCTACTGTAGATAGTGTAGAGGTGTCTACTGTAGATAGTGTGGTGATGTCTACTGTAGATAGTGTAGAGGTGTCTACTGTACTGTAAATACCTGGTAAAATAACGGATAAATTAAAAAATAAATAAAATATATTGTAGAGGTGTCTACTGTACTGTACGACAGATGGTGAAGCAATGTGTACAGTAGTACTGTACTGTAGACAGTGTAGTGATGTGTACTGTAGATAATGTAGTGATTTCCAATGTACTGTAGATAGTGTAGTGATGTCTACTGTACTGTAGATAGTGTAGATATTACTACAGTAATGTAGACATTGTAGCGATGTATACTGTACTGTAGACAGTGTAGTGATGTGTACAGTAGATAGTGTAGTGATGTCTACTGTACTGTAGATAGTGTAAATATTACTACAGTAATTTAGATAGTGTAGTGATGTATACTGTACTGTAGATAGTGTAGAGATGTCTACTGTAGATAGTGTAGTGATGTCTACTGTAGATAGTGTAGAGATGTCTACTGTAGATAGTGTAGTGATGTCTACTGTAGATAGTGTAGTGATGTCTACTGTAGATAGTGTAGTGATGTCTACTGAACTGTAGACAGTGTAGAGATGTTCACTGAACTGTAGACAGTGTAGAGATGTTCACTGAACTGTAGACAGTGTAGATATGTCTACTGTACTGTAGAGATGTGTAATGTACTGTAGATAGTGTCGTGATGTCTACCGTATTGTAGATAGTGTATATATGTCTACTGTACTGTAGATAGTGTAGAGATGTGTAATGTACTGTAGATAGTGTAGAGATGTGTAATGTACTGTAGATAGTGTAGAGATGTGTAATGTACTGTAGATAGTGTAGAGATGTGTAATGTACTGTAGATAGTGTAGAGATGTGTAATGTACTGTAGATAGTGAGGTGATGTCTACTGTAGACAGTGTGGAGATGTCTACTGTTCTGTAGATAGTGTAGAGATGTCTCCTGTAGATAGTGTAGAGATGTCTACTTTAGATAGTGTAGTGATGTCTACTGTAGACAGTGTAGTGATGTCTACTGTAGGCAGTGGAGTGATGTCTACTGTAGACAGTGTAGTGATGTCTACTGTAGACAGTGGAGTGATGTCTACTGTAGACAGTGTAGTGATGTCTACTGTACTGTAGATAGTGTAGAGATGTCTACTATGGATAGTGTAGTGATGTCTACTTTAGATAGTGTAGTGATGTCTACTGTAGACAGTGTAGTGATGTCTACTGTAGGCAGTGGAGTGATGTCTACTGTAGACAGTGTAGTGATGTCTACTGTACTGTAGATAGTGTAGAGATGTCTACTATGGATAGTGTAGTGATGTCTACTTTAGATAGTGTAGTGATGTCTACTGTAGACAGTGTAGTGATGTCTACTGTAGACAGTGTAGTGATGTCTACTGTAGACAGTGTAGTGATGTCTACTGTAGACAGTGTCGTGATGTCTACTGTAGACAGTGTAGTGATGTCTACTGTAGACAGTGTAGAGATGTCTACTGTAGACAGTGTGGAGATGTCTACTGTAGATAGTGTAATGATGTCTAATGTAGTGTAGTGATATCTACTGTAGATAGTGTAGTTTGGTCTACTGTACTGTAGATAGTGTAGTGATGTCTACTGTACTGTAGATAGTGTAGAGATGTCTACTGTAGATAGTGTAGTGATGTCTACTGTAGATAGTGTAGTGGTGTCTACTGTAGATAGTGTAGTGATGTCTACTGTACTGTAGATAGTGTAGTGATGTCTACTGTAGATAGTGTAGTGATGTCTACTGTACTGTAGATGGTGTAGAGATGTCAAATGTACTGTAGATAGTGTAGTAATGTCTACTGTAGATAGTGTAGTGATGTCTACTGTAGATAGTGTAGAGATGTCTACTGTAGACAGTGTAGTGATGTCTACTGTAGATAGTGTAGAGATGTCTACTGTACTGTAGATAGTGTAGAGATGTCTACTGTACTGTAGATAGTGTAGAGATGTCTACTGTACTGTAGATAGTGTAGAGATGTCTACTGTACTGTAGATAGTGTAGTGATGTCTACTGTAGACAGTGTAGAGATGTCTACTGTAGACAGTGTAGAGATGTCTACTGTACTGTAGATAGTGTAGAGATGTCTACTGTACTCTAGACAGTGTAGTGATGTCTACTGTACTCTAGATAGTGTAGTGATGTCTACTGTAGACAGTGTGGAGATGTCTACTGTAGATAGTGTAGAGATGTCTACTGTACTGTAGATAGTGTAGAGATGTCTACTGTACTGTAGAAAGTGTAGTGATGTCTACTGTACTCTAGATAGTGTAGTGATGTCTACTGTAGACAGTGTAGTGATGTCTACTGTAGATAGTGTAGTGATGTCCACTGTACTGTAGATAGTGTAGAGATATCTACTGTACTCTAGATAGTGTAGTGATGTCTACTGTAGATAGTGTAGTGATGTATACTGTAGATAGTGCAGTGGTGTCTACCTATAGATAGTGTAGTGATGTCCACTGTACTGTAGATAGTGTAGAGATATCTACTGTACTGTAGATAGTGTGGTGATGTCTACTGTATTGTAGATAGTGTAGAGATATCTACTGTACTGTAGATAGTGTGGTGATGTCTACTGTAGATAGTGTAGAGGTGTCTACTGTAGATAGTGTAGTGATGTCTACTGTAGATAGTGTAGTGTTGTCCACTGTACTGTAGATAGTGTAGAGATGTCTACTGTAAATTGTGTAGTGTTGTCCACTGTACTGTAGATAGTGTAGAGATGTCTACTGTAGATAGTGTAGAGATGTCTACTGTAGATTGTGTGGTGATGTCTACTGTAGATAGTGTAGAGGTGTCTACTGTAGATAGTGTGGTGATGTCTACTGTAGATAGTGTAGAGGTGTCTACTGTATATAGTGTGGTGATGTCTACTGTAGATAGTGTAGAGGTGTCTACTGTACTGTAAATACCTGGTAAAATAACGGATAAATTAAAAAATAAATAAAATATATTGTAGAGGTGTCTACTGTACTGTACGACAGATGGTGAAGCAATGTGTACAGTAGTACTGTACTGTAGACAGTGTAGTGATGTGTACTGTAGATAATGTAGTGATGTCCAATGTACTGTAGATAGTGTAGTGATGTCTACTGTACTGTAGATAGTGTAGATATTACTACAGTAATGTAGACATTGTAGCGATGTATACTGTACTGTAGACAGTGTAGTGATGTGTACAGTAGATAGTGTAGTGATGTCTACTGTACTGTAGATAGTGTAAATATTACTACAGTAATGTAGATAGTGTAGTGATGTATACTGTACTGTAGATAGTGTAGAGATGTCTACTGTAGATAGTGTAGTGATGTCTACTGTAGATAGTGTAGTGATGTCTACTGAACTGTAGACAGTGTAGAGATGTTCACTGAACTGTAGACAGTGTAGAGATGTTCACTGAACTGTAGACAGTGTAGATATGTCTACTGTACTGTAGAGATGTGTAATGTACTGTAGATAGTGTCGTGATGTCTACTGTACTATAGACAGTGTAGTGATGTCTACCGTATTGTAGATAGTGTATATATGTCTACTGTACTGTAAATAGTGTAGAGATGTGTAATGTACTGTAGATAGTGTAGAGATGTGTAATGTACTGTAGATAGTGTAGAGATGTGTAATGTACTGTAGATAGTGTCGTGATGTCTACCGTATTGTAGATAGTGTATATATGTCTACTGTACTGTAAATAGTGTAGAGATGTGTAATGTACTGTAGATAGTGTCGTGATGTCTACCGTATTGTAGATAGTGTATATATGTCTACTGTACTGTAGATAGTGTAGAGATGTGTAATGTACTGTAGATAGTGTAGAGATGTGTAATGTACTGTAGATAGTGTCGTGATGTCTACTGTATTGTAGATGTGGTCGTAATGACGACTGTATTAAAGATAGTGCAGTGATGTCTACTGTACTGTAGGCAGTGTAGAGATGTCTACTGTACTGTAGATAGGGATGTCAGTGTCATAGTGCTCAAACAGGGATTTTGATGGTGTCGAGTCCAGTTGTACATTTTTTATTGGGCTACTCACAGCGATAGGATGTGGGAATGAACATGTGTGTGTGTGTGTGTTTTTGTTGATTATTAATGAATCTCTCCAGCCAACTCCTGAATTCCCTACAGGCATGTTTTGTAATCTGTATGTGGAGCTGTTGCAGACTCATCTTGAAGAAACTTTGAAGTAACATTTGTATCCTATTTCTTTAAGTGCAGCCTATATAAAACAGATGAGCAATGTGCCGCAATATTCCTTACTGATGTCACAGAGCTGAATGTAGTGTAGAAGGCTTTTAATTAGTTATTCTGAAGCAGAGGAGGAAAATGTTCCATCCCTCCACTCCTAATAATTTTATTTGGGAGAATCCCTTTTCCGTAGTCTCACAACAGTAAACCCCAAAGGGATAATCAGTTTAATACAGGATAGGATTAATTCCCCTATAACCGCCAGACACTTCCCATTTTATTTGCCTAGAAAGAGGAATTACAGCGCTTTAGAGAGCTAGACAGAGCACAAATAGCATTAGCACTCCTAGCTAATGAAATAGGCCTGATCCCCTGGCCACTTCGCAGAGCTCCAAATAAAACATACTCTTTGGTGTGTGTGTGTTTGTGTGCTCTGACTTAATCCTGTAAACAAACGTGACACCAGCTCCAAAGGCAATCTTTGAAGTGCGCTTCAGAAAACTTGTTTAGACCCGGGCCTAGGTAGCTAGCGCCGCCCGCTAGATACATTTGGAAAGTCTCTCTCTCTCTCTCTCTCTCTCTCTCTCTCAGTGCATGCTGGGAGTTTGAGTGTTTGGTGTGGAGGGCTCTTTCCTAACTTATTTTCTTGATTCTTTCCTTTCTTTTCTTAAAATGTTTATTTTCTAAGATGGAGGGTTGATGCACTGTTTGTTTTAGCGGTACCCACTGTTTTTTTTAAGTTAGGGAGGAAAAGGACAGAGTTTTAGTTTACTGGGGTTTTTAAAGGCTTGGTGTGCGTGATGGCTTCACAGCCTAGTGCGGAGAAGACACTGCCGTTATGGCATGGATTCAGGTGTGTTCCTTAAGGTGGAGGAGGTTCTGCTAGTGGAATATTTGTAAGGGGTGTGTTGGTGTCAATTTCTCCTCTTTCTACCCCCTCGACCAGGGACGTAGTTGTAAATTTGCCTCTGTTTATTACGGATGATCAAATCAGGAAAGAGCTGAGTCGTTTTGGTAAGTTTGCTAGTGGGTTACGTGTACTGTCTGCAGGTTTTCAGGCAGATGCTGTCAAGCATGTTGTTTCGTTCCGGAGGCAAGTATTCATGTTACTGAATAACAATGAGCAACAGCTGAACGTGCATTTTAAAGTGAGGCATGGGGAGGGGCTCTACGCAGGGTTTGCCAGCACAAATAGTCTACGGTGCTTTGAGTGTGGGGATTTGGGGCATAAGAGCTTTGCATGCCCACATAAAGGCCATAGACAAGATGAGGGTACAAGCGCCAGTGGGGGAAATCGAGGTCAACGTGCAAGGGGCCATGAGACGCAGGCAGCAGAGGCTGGGCCTAGTCATGCTACAGAGAGTGGGGTAGATGAGGCTGGGTCTAGTCAGGCTATAGATGGTGGGGTAGTTGAGGCTGGGTCTAGTCATGTTATGCTAGTGGATGAGGAGAGTATTGTGGGGAAGGGGAAGCAACAAGGGGGGTTGGAGGACTGTGTCATGTGGAAGAGGAAAAAGGGGGAGAAGAAAGGAACCTTTGCCTGGTGCTGGTAGTGAGGCCCCGACTAGAGAGAAAGGGCGGGTGGTCAGGATGGGAGATAGAGATGAGGAGGAGGAAGGTGAGTCTGAGGAAGAGGACGATGAGGAGGATTTATTTTAAGACTCCTCCTCAATGGGTTCAGAGCTGACAGCCAGTCAGTATATGGTGAGGGAACTGTCAAGGTTCCTGAATGAGAAGAAGGGAAAAAGTTAATCTTGAGGATTTTCTTTGCGATCTGGTAAAGTTTTTTGATAGAAAAATTACATACTTACCTGATTTGTTGGATATTTAACAATTACTGTATTTACTTAACAAGCAGTAAGATATTCATGTGCTGGTAATGCCGTGTTTTATGGTCTCCACTCTAGCATGCTGTAGCTAATCCGGGCGTATGGTTTTACTAGAGATAGCTTGAGATGGATATCTTAGTGATAAAAACCAATAGCCACATTCCATTCTATGATTAGTGGTGCATGTGAGACATATGTCTCCGGTCTGATTGAGCCTGCATTCCATAGACAAGATGTTTAGCCGGGGAAGAGAGAGCCTGGAGGAGCAGAACAAAGGCCTCAGTATTCCTAATTATCCTGCAATGTGGGAAAACAACACCAGAGGCAGATGACCAGGAGATGAACCCAGAGTGTCTAATGATGGACCTTAGTCTGCATGGGAAGGGTGGAGACAGCAATGACAGAATTTTTAGGTCTACTATATATACACACAACTCTGCATTTCTGTAAAAGTTAAGCACTCGGTCCGACAGTCAAGACTGTTGGATTGACGGCTTCATTATTGCAATAATTAATCAATATTAAATAAAGATGATTGTTTGAAGAAATGACCAAGTCTCTCTCAGTACTGAATTTCCATGACAGTTTGTAAGGGCATGGTGTCCTCTCACCCAGGAAACGGTTTAGGTTGAGGAAGTGGGTCACAACAGTGCGTAAAGGTCTACCTTCAGACGTTGTTTATATGAATAGTTTATTTCCGGCACTGGGGCCTTTTGAGCTTTGCTATTGGTCTCTTTCTTTGATGGCTTTTCTCCCACTTCTTATGGAGACTCTTTGGGTAGGATAGCTCAATATAAATGGTGCCAGAGATGCGGGAAAGAGGAGTGCGTTGGGTGAATATGTAAAACAAAAGAAAGTATAGGTGTTGTTTCTGCAGGGGACCCATAGTGATGTGGTGAATTAAGTCAATTGGGGGCTCTGGCGGAAAGGGGCAAGTGTGCTGAGCCATGGGACAACTGTTAGTGCAGGGGTGGCAGTCCTTTTTGTATCTGGTCTGTCTGTAAAAATGTGCTCCTCAAAGGAGGTGTGTAGGGGTTGTCGTGGCAGAATCATAATTATTTAGGTAACATTGATAAATAATATGTTTTATTAATTTTCATAAGTATGCTTATGTAGGAAAGTTACTTGGGCCCCAGAGAGGGGAGAGGTCAGGCTTGTCTTCTTATGGGAATGTGTCTGTAACTATTGTATGTCCTCTCTGAGGTTGCCCTTATCTTGATTTAGTATATGGCCTAGGAGGCTCACTGTCTTTTCTGATCTTGTCCAGGAGGGAGTGTATTTGAGATGGGAGTATCTAGAATTGACAATTGATATATGCTATTGGATGAGGTAATGTTTTCGTCCTAAGTGGTACCAAGAACGAGATAAGAACTTTGTTTAGGAGACCAAACTGAACAATAATTTATAGCTAATGCTATCTAGCTATGGGATACTCCTCTTTCAAGTAAAAGGTTATTTGTGTAATGTTCCTAAGATCTGTTATTCGTCATGTGAGTTGAGATGGGTGTGTCTTGGATATAAATGATACTAAGAACTGTTTTGTAAGCACTCTGAGAGAATTCATTTATAGACACTGAATTGATCTGAGAGTCACTGGGCTATGGTGAAGCTCATAAATAATTAAATATGGACTTTATAATATACTCTGACTTGTCTGTGGTTTGCTCTCTCATTATTTGGTAATACATGACATTTCCACAACAGGGGACACTGCTTATAGTACCGCTTGCCATGCGGTAGTAAAGAGAACAGTCTATGACTGAGGTGGCTGTGGTGTTTTACAATTTTTAGGGCCTTCCTCTGACACCGCCTGGTGTAGAGGTCCTGGATGGCAGGCAGCTTAGCCCCAGTGATGTATTGGGCCGTACACACTACCCTCTGTAGTGCCTTGCAGTCGGAGGCAGAGCAATTGCCATACCAGGCAGTGATGCTCTCAATGTTGCAGCTGTAGAACCTTTGAGGATCTGAAGACCCATGCCAAATCTTTTTAGTTTCCTGAGGGGGAAAAGGCTTTGTCGTGCTCTCTTCATGACTATCTTGGTGTGTTTGGACCATTCTAGTTTGTTGGTGATGTGGACACCAAGGAACATGAAGCTCTCAACCTGCTCCACTACAGCCCCATCATTGAGAATGGGGGCGTGCTCAGGTCCTCCTTTCCTGTAGTCCACAATCATCTCCTTAGTCTTGCTTATGTTGAGGGATAGGTTGTTATTCTGGCACCGCCAGGTCTCTGACCTCCTCCCTATAGGCTGTCTTGTCGTTGTAGGTGATCAGGCCTACCACTGTTGTGTTGTCTGCAAACTTAATGATGGTGTTGGAGTTGTGCCTGGGTGAACAGGGAGTACAGGAGGGGACGGAGCACTCACCCCTGGGGGGGATCCAGTTTTGAGAATCAGCGTGGCAGATGTGTTGCAGCCTACCCTCACCACCTGGGGGCGGCCCGTCAGGAAGTCCAGGATCCAGTTGCAGAGGGAGGTGTTTAGTCCCAGGATCCTTAGCTTAGTGATGAGCTTTGAGGGCACTATGGTGTTGAACGCTGAGCTGTAGTCAATGAATAGCATTCTCACACAGATGTTCCTTTTGTCCAGGTGGGATAGGGCAGTGTGGAGTGCAATAGAAATTGCATCATCTGTGGATCTGTTTGGGCAGTATGCAAATTGGAGTGGGTCTAGGGTTTCTGGGATAATAGTATTGATGTGATTCATTACCAGCCTTTTAAAGCACTTCATGGCTACAGACGTGAGTGCTACGGGTCTCTAGTCATTTAGGCAGGTTGCCTTCATGTTCTTGGGCACAGGGATAGTAGTGGTCTGTTTGAAACATGTTGGTATTACAGACTCAATCACGGACATGTTGAAAATGTCAGTGAAGACACGTGCCAGTTGGTCAGCACATGCCCGGAGCACACCTCCTGGTAATCCGTCTGGCCCCGAAGCCTTGTGAATGTTGACCTGTTTAAAGGTCTTACTCACGTCAACTATGGAGAGCGTGATCACACAGTTGTCCGGAACAGCTAATGCTCTCATGCATGCCTCAGTGTTGCTTGCCTCGAAGCCAGCATAGAATGATTTAGCTTGTCTGGTAGGCTCGTGTCACTGGGCAGCTTGCGGCTGTGCTTCCCTTTGTAGTCTGTAATAGTTTACAAGTCCTTCCACATAAGACAAGCATCAGAGCTGGTGTAGTACAATTCGTTCTTATCCCTGTATTGACGCTTTGCCTATTTGATGGTTCTTTGCAGGGCATAGCAGGATTTCTTATTATTTCTTATGAGTCCCGCACTTGAAAGTGTCAGTTCTACCCTTTAGCTCAGTGCGAATGTTGCCTGTAATCCATGGCTTCTGGTTGGGGTATGTACGTACGGTCACTGTGGGGATGACGTCCTCGATGCACTTATTGATAAAGCCAGTGACTGATGTGGTGTACTCCTCAATGCCATCGGAAGATTCCCGGAACAGTATACAGCGCTCTCATCCTCAGAGGCTAGGAGAGTTTTAGGGGAACTATAACGTAGTATTAGTGAGATGGAGGTAGAGCTAATGGGGCAAGGCAATGTAGGCCTCCAGGCTAATTTAGCTGAATAACGTAGGGACCTGGGCAGTTTTTTCAGGTTAAAGCAAAGGGAGCACTTGTAAGAGCTAGGTTTTCCATGCTCAAGGAGATGGATGCTCCCAGCTACTTGTTCTTTGGTTTGGAAAGAGAGTGGGGAAGACAAGTGTATGCATTGTCTACGTCTTTCGGATGGGCGGGTGACCTCTGTGGTGGGGGAGATGCGGGAGCGGACTGTGGAGTTCTATACTGTATAGGGCAGAACTGTGTGATCCTATGTGTGCTCAGGTTTTGTTTGCAGAACTCCCTAAGCTCTCTCTGGCACATAGGGATGAAATAGACATTGCCCTGTTGTCCCATGAACTGGCAGAGGCTGTAACTCAGATGCCCCCCAGCCGTGCACCGGGGGTTGATGGTCTCACAGTGGAGTTTTGTAAAACAATCAGGGGAATAATTGGACTGGATATCTTTTGCGTGTTGTGTGAGTGCGTCGGGGTAGGAGATGTCAGCTGAAGGGAACCAACATGCGCGCTGCTGAGGAGAGCTGGTGGATTAGGGTTGGACCGGCAGCTCTTCCTCATGAAGCTGCAGAGTCTGAGTACAGCAGGTCTCTCAGACTTTTACTCTGCAGGGCTGAGGGCCTGGCAGCTGCTAAGGCCCACATGAGAAGGGGATGTGGAGCCTGGGCTGTGGGTGTGGGAGGAGCCTATC
Source organism: Oncorhynchus mykiss (assembly GCF_013265735.2). Lineage (NCBI taxonomy): Eukaryota > Metazoa > Chordata > Actinopteri > Salmoniformes > Salmonidae > Oncorhynchus > Oncorhynchus mykiss. The sequence goes on from NC_048568.1 coordinate 30,228,969, forward strand.
TTCCTCAACCCAGCCATCCCTTTGAAATTGGTTCAGTGGCTACGCTGCAGAGGCAACTGATGGCAATGGGTTTACTAAGGCTGGGTGACCTACAACTGCTGGGAGAAGAGGGGTGGAAAACCCTGGAAATCCTGGCACAACAAACAGGACTAACATCTCTTGCTGGAGAGATTCCTGGAGGAGGTCCAGGAGGCACTGTCTGGGGGATGGAGGGAGGCAGGGAGGTAAGGAGGGAGGGGGGGTGCAGGGAGAGAAGGAGGGATGAAGGGGATGGAGGGAGAAGGGGACTCGGCTGGCGATCAATCTGAGCAAATTGGAAATGTCAAGGCCTGCTCAACCTCAGCTGAGCTCTGGAACTGCTCTAATCTCCCCACTGACCCCCCTCACCCACCTCCTTTCCTTCCTCAGTCCCACTTCCTCCCTCTCTCCCCCCTTCACACATTCCAGATGTTCGGAGCCAACCGCACCTGGCAACTCCCACATTCCACTAGGGTAGGCTAAGCATACTAGTCTCCACAGTGTAGGTGTGTGTGTATGTGAGCGTGAATGTCTGCTTGTGTGTGTGTGTGTATATGCACACGTGTGCGTAGCTAACTCAACAATATCCCTCATCTTGATGCTAACTCTAGCACAGCCCTTTGTCAAGATGGATGATACAGTAGCTAGCTCCCTCCATGTCAGTTCGCTCTCTTGTTTGATGCAGGACAATGATGTTTCAATAGCAGTTGTCTCATACAGCAAAGGGACTCACTTTAGAGCTCTTCACAGCAAACACTTTCTCTGCAGGCTTCATTAGGGACACTAAGAGACAATGAGAAGGTAATGTAAGAGGTGAAGTAATACCCCATTATCAGTAGAGAGGAGACCAGAGACCACACGATTATCAGTATAGAGGAGACCAGACTATTATCAGTAAAGAGGAGACCAGACTATTATCAGTAAAGAGGAGACCAGACTATTATCAGTAAAGAGACCAGACTATTATCAGTAAAGAGACCAGACTATTATCTGTAAAGAGACCAGACTATTATCAGTAAAGAGACCAGACTATTATCAGTAAAGAGGAGGCCAGACTATTATCAGTAAAGATGAGACCAGACTATTATCAGTAAAGATGAGACCAGAGACTATTACGTCCTACTCCCTCCCTCTCTACCCTGATGTAGTCTACTACTACCCCCCTGTTAGACTGATAGGCTTCACTGTGGAGACTTGAGTTGTATATACACACACACATGTGGACGCACACACACACACTGGAGAGTACAAGCCCAGTAGAGGACATAGCTGGTACTGCTTCACTGCCAGGGGTCCAATCTTACTTCCCCCTTGCGCACACACACACACACACACACACACACACACACACACACACACACACACACACACACACACACACACACACACACAGAGAGAGTCTGGGAGCAGAGCATTAGTAGCAGAGTACCTCTTCACTGGGAGACAGGAAATGGTTGTAGACGTGGATGCGTTCAGATAAACATCTCCTCTCTGAAACTACATCAAAAAGATGTCATCAAGGCAAATGGTGGCTACTTTGAAGAATCTCAAATATAACATCTATTTTGATTTGTTTAACACTTTTTTGGTTACTATATGATTCCATATGTGTTATTTCATAGTGTTGATGTCTTCACTATAATTCTACAATGTAGAAAATAGTAAAAATAAAGAAAAAACATTGAATGAGTTTGACTGGTACTGTGCACTGGACAAAATAAAGGTTCTTAAATGGTTCCTCGTTAGCTCTTAAGGTGCCTTGGAGATCTCTTGCCTGATAAAGAACCTTTGAGTCTACGGTTCTTCAGAATTCTATAAGGTTCTTGAAATGTTTGGATACCTGCAAATAAGTCCCTTTCATGGCACACAGGACATTGGTCAGTGTTTTAACTAGTGTTGATTTTTCAGTGTAACAATTCTAGTGTTTATTCAATAGTTAAATTCATACTGTAAAGAGTTATATTATCACTCAGTGGTGTAAAAGAACCCCAGTGTTAATAACCAGAGTTGAACCAAAACCATGCACATCAGTATCATATTTCCCAGCATGCTCTTTTGCAGGTTGATTTTTAGAATTGTTTGTTTAAACGCCTATTTTTTGCATGTACATTGATTGATTAATTAATCTTATGCACCTCAAATTTAAATAACATACAGTTTTCTAAACTAATCTAATCTGTTACTTGAACTTGAAACCCATTACTGAATGGGTTGTTTAAGTTTAGATGTTTAAGGTACTCTAATATCTTAGTCTTCCCAACCCTGGCAGTCATTTTGAGTGCAGATTTGTGGGAGAATAACATTTCTAAATGTTGGATATCCACAATAGGAAATACACATCACTTTGCAAACCAGCATAATGTGACTTGCAGGCAAATTATGAGTTGCATATCATTGTATTAGAGTAAAACTAGGCCTTATAAAATATGTATTGTATTGTCTTAAATAATACAAGTGTTATGACAACATATTCACTTTGGATCTCACTTGGTGAAGGCCACAGGACTGCAACAACTGTGTCTCTGTCACTAGCAAACACAGTCATGGGTGACAATAGTAACTCACTTCAAGGGCACCCTGCGAACTATGCAAATGAGGCTTAAATCCCTACAGAAGGGCTATTCAATTTCGGTCTTGGAGGGATCAAACATTTCTGATTTTGGATTTTTGTATGGTTTTTCAAAGAACAATCCCATTTCTGGCTCTTTCAGGTTATGTAGATATAGGACTCGTTTTACTGTGGATATAGATACTTTTGTACCTGTTTCCTCCAGCATCTTCTACATTTTAGAATAATAGTGAATTCATCACAACTATGAAATAAAACATATTGAATCAGTTAACAAATTCTTATTTACAAGGACAGCCTACTCCTTCCTCCCTGTTGGGGAATTGAGCCCAGGTCTGCCACGTGCCCGCACGACACAGGGATTCTTTAGCTAAATAGTCCAGCACTGTAGCCTACTCTCCCCAAATTTTATCAGCATATCGATTGCGCAACCAGGGGAGGAAAGACCTTGGACCATTGTTACTCTAACTTCCGCGACGCATATAAGGCCCTGCCCCGCCCCCCTTTCGGAAAAGCTGACCACGACTCCATTTTGTTGATCCCTGCCTACAGACAGAAACTAAAACAAGAGGCTCCCACGCTGAGGTCTGTCCAACGCTGGTCCGACCAAGCTGACTCCACACTCCAAGACTGCTTCCATCACGTGGACTGGGAGATGTTTCGTATTGCGTCAGATAACAACATTGACGAATACGCTGATTCGGTGTGCGAGTTCATTAGAACGTGCGTTGAAGATGTCGTTCCCATAGCAACGATTAAAACATTCCCTAACCAGAAACCGTGGATTGATGGCAGCATTCGTGTGAAACTGAAAGCGCGAACCACTGCTTTTAATCAGGGCAAGGTGTCTGGTAACATGACCGAATACAAACAGTGCAGCTATTCCCTCCGCAAGGCTATCAAACAAGCTAAGCGCCAGTACAGAGACAAAGTAGAATCTCAATTCAACGGCTCAGACACAAGAGGCATGTGGCAGGGTCTACAGTCAATCACGGACTACAGGAAGAAACCCAGCCCAGTCACGGACCAGGATGTCTTGCTCCCAGGCAGACTAAATAACTTTTTTGCCCGCTTTGAGGACAATACAGTGCCACTGACACGGCCTGCAACGAAAACATGCGGTCTCTCCTTCACTGCAGCCGAGGTGAGTAAGACATTTAAACGTGTTAACCCTCGCAAGGCTGCAGGCCCAGATGGCATCCCCAGCCGCGCCCTCAGAGCATGCGCAGACCAGCTGGCCGGTGTGTTTACGGACATATTCAATCAATCCCTATACCAGTCTGCTGTTCCCACATGCTTCAAGAGGGCCAGCATTGTTCCTGTTCCCAAGAAAGCTAAGGTAACTGAGCTAAATGACTACCGCCCCGTAGCACTCACATCCGTCATCATGAAGTGCTTTGAGAGACTAGTCAAGGACCATATCACCTCCACCCTACCTGACACCCTAGACCCACTCCAATTTGCTTACCGCCCAAATAGGTCCACAGACGATGCAATCTCAACCACACTGCACACTGCCCTAACCCATCTGGACAAGAGGAATACCTATGTGAGAATGCTGTTCATCGACTACAGCTCGGCATTCAACACCATAGTACCCTCCAAGCTCGTCATCAAGCTCGAGACCCTGGGTCTCGACCCCGCCCTGTGCAACTGGGTACTGGACTTCCTGACGGGCCGCCCCCAGGTGGTGAGGGTAGGCAACAACATCTCCTCCCCGCTGATCCTCAACACTGGGGCCCCACAAGGTTGCGTTCTGAGCCCTCTCCTGTACTCCCTGTTCACCCACCACTGCGTGGCCACGCACGCCTCCAACTCAATCATCAAGTTTGCGGACGACACAACAGTGGTAGGCTTGATTACCAACAACGATGAGACGGCCTACAGGGAGGAGGTGAGGGCCCTCGGAGTGTGGTGTCAGGAAAACAACCTCACACTCAACGTCAACAAAACTAAGGAGATGATTGTGGACTTCAGGAAACAGCAGAGGGAACACCCCCCTATCCACATCGATGGAACAGTAGTGGAGAGGGTAGCAAGTTTTAAGTTCCTCGGCATACACATCACAGACAAACTGAATTGGTCCACTCACACAGACAGCATCGTGAAGAAGGCGCAGCAGCGCCTCTTCAACCTCAGGAGGCTGAAGAAATTCGGCTTGTCACCAAAAGCACTCACAAACTTCTACAGATGCACAATCGAGAGCATCCTGGCGGGCTGTATCACCGCCTGGTATGGCAACTGCACCGCCCTCAACCGTAAGGCTCTCCAGAGGGTAGTGAGGTCTGCACAACGCATCACCGGGGGCAAACTACCTGCCCTCCAGGACACCTACACCACCCGATGTCACAGGAAGGCCATAAAGATCATCAAGGACATCAACCACCCGAGCCACTGCCTGTTCACCCCGCTATCATCCAGAAGGCGAGGTCAGTACAGGTGCATCAAAGCTGGGACCGAGAGACTGAAAAACAGCTTCTATCTCAAGGCCATCAGACTGTTAAACAGCCACCACTAACACTGAGTGGCTGCTGCCAACACACTGACACTGACTCAACTCCAGCCACTTTAATAATGGGAATTGATGGGAAATGATGTAAATATATCACTAGCCACTTTAAACAATGCTACCTTATATAAATGTTACTTACCCTACATTATTCATCTCATACGCATACGGATATACTGTACTCTATAGCATCGACGGTATCCTTATGTAATACATGTATCACTAGCCACTTTATACTATACTATGCCACTTTGTTTACATACTCATCTCATTTGTACATACTGTACCCGATACCATCTACTGTATCTTGCCTATGCTGCTCTGTACCATCACTCATTCATATATCCTTATGTACATATTCTTTATCCCCTTACACTGTGTACAAGACAGTAGTTTTGGAATTGTTAGTTAGATTACTTGTTATTACTGCATTGTCGGAACTAGAAGCACAAGCATTTCGCTACACTCGCATTAACATCTGCTAACCATGTGTATGTGACAAATAAAATTTGATTTGATTTGATTTGATTTGACCATCACGTTGTACAGAGCCATATTTTCCGTTCCATCCATTACGTTTTTCTTGAAATAGAAACACCATAATATTAATCAAATTAATTAAGTAACATTTCTTAAAATCAGTCCCATATACTATGTTCTTACAAAAAAGGTTTTCAATTCTCTAGTACAGCCACTAATGGAAGCTATCAAATGCTTCTCAAAGATGCCCTCTGTTGGTCAAACTAGCACTAACTAGCATTAATGGTACCAGTGGTTGGCACTTAAATAACGTGCCATAGAATTCTGCGGCACCACGCAAGCTGTGCTGCAGTGCGCTGCAACTTTTAAAGGATGAACCACTGTAGATGCCCAATGAGCTTTTTGTGTTTTTGGCACCCCCTTGAGTACAAAGCCGGAAATAGTGTATATCCCGGGATGAAAGGAGGATGGTATGATGATATGCAAATCTGAATAACACCAAACCCTATTTGTGGATCACCACCTGGATTCAGGTCTTATGTAGTAAAATGTGCTTTTTTGCAGATGTTTACTGACACCAGCCATATTGTTGTACACACGTTACGTAATGTTAGCTAACGAGCCATCCAGCTAACATAAGTTAATTAAACAACAATGAACAAAGAGTCAACAATGCCTAACATTAAGCTCTAACTAGTGAAGCAAACAGCTCTGGGAAATAAATAATAACCTCCGCTAGAGAGCCAACCAGCTAACATTAGCTAGCTAGCTAACAGTACACTTTAGCTTAAGACATATAGCTAGCTAGCTAGGTAAACAATCAACCTAGCTAGGTAAACAACGTTTAAGATCACACATGTCACGTAACGTTAGCTAACGAGCCAGCCATCTAATGTTAGCTGGTTAAACAACAATGAACAGCTTGCCAACAATGCCACAGTGCTGGGAACTAACCAACCAGGTCCGATCTTAGCTAGCTAAAATTAGGCTCTAAATAGAAAAGTAAATGTCTCTGGGAAAGAAATAATAACGTCAGCTAGAGAGCCAGACAGCTAACGTTAGCTAGCTAGCTAACAGTACAGTTTAGTTTTAAATGAAACCACTTTCAGTCAAAATTAGAAATGTGTAATATCTGAAAATGTAGCTAGCTAACGCTAGACTATCTGTCCTGTATACATCATCATGTATGATGCTGGACGCATCTCCCTGTCCCTGCCATACTACGGTTGCCCTTAGCTTGAAGATGCAATCCGGAGACAGGTGTTTTCTCCATCTCTTTAGCTATTATACTCTAGTTCCACTGATATCAAAACTTGATCCTCCAGAAAATGGGGAGCAACACTTATGCAATTGCACAACACAATACATAAAAAAATGCCGCGTTCGACACGATTACCGACATAGACTGACGAGCTCAAATAGACAGAAGCCTTGAATATGGCAGACCAATCCTAACTCCTCTCTCGGCATGTCCAGCCCACTCATTATCTCAGCCAATCATGGCTAGTGGGAAGGTTGTTCGCTTTTTCTGTGGCTTAACCAACAAGGTTCGTAATTTAACAATTTAATTAGTATTTACAGATGGCATACAAGTTTGTTATTAAGGCACATGAAAGTTCACATGTTCGAGAAGGCATTCCTGTCAATTTTTTTTATTTTGATCCCCAAAATATTTTTTACATTCAAACAGCTCTCCTGTGAAGTCGTGACTTGCGACATATGTCCAGTTTCCTGAATCAGGTCACATTTGGTTCCAACTTGCGCTTTGATTTTTAAGAGTGTACATCTTCTTAAAGGGAAAAACATAAAGCCATCAATCAAAATTATGGATCTTATAATGGATCCAATATCCAGAATAATGGATCTAATATGGATGATTACGACATGAAGCTATGAGATTAGAAAAATAGTCACTGGAGAGAAGCCTCTGACTCAATCATGTATTGATGAGAGAATACAGAGAATACAAGGAACATGTCCTTTGTTTGTGACTTGCTGTTATGTGTTGGAGGGAAAAAGACTGACATGTTCTTCTTACCGATGTGTTTTCCGTACATGTGGAAGAAGAAGCCGAAGCAGTATGCCGGGGGATTGGTGATGCCGTACGGGTTCTTGGGCGCCACGTTGAAGAAAGGACTGACCAGCCTTGCTACCTCACCCTCCTTCCGAGGCCGGGATGTCTCGATGTACATGTAGAAACCTGTAGGGTAGAGAGAACAACACCAGAGGGCCAGGCTGTATTTAGGACCCAATGAGAGCTCTGTTGTTTGTAGACATGACTCTTAATAAATCCTGTTGGGGCAAAGGGGGCACAAGGAGTTCCCTGAAGGGAACACGCCCTCCCATTCAGCTGATAAAAATATTATTTAGAAATATTTAACTTTCACACATTAACAAGTCCAATACAGCAAATGAAAGATAAACATCTTGTTAATCTACCCACCGTGTCCGATTTTTAAAATGTTTTACAGCGAAAACACAACATATATTTATGTTAGATGACCACCAAATTCAAAAACACACAGAGCAATACTTCACAGTCATAAAAGCATAAATATAGATAAAATGAATCACTAACCTTTGATTATCTCCATCAGATGACACTCATAGGACATCATGTTATACATGTATTGTGTGTATTGTGTGTATTTTGTTCGATAATGTGCATATATATATCATGGGCACATGATATAGAGGATGTATGGGCACATGATATAGAGGATGTATGGGCACATGATATAGAGGATGTATGGGCACATGATATAGAGGATGCATGGAACAAGCCCTCAATATTTTAGAATCGTTTGGGATGAAAATGGCGTCTCCATCCAGCTACGAGTGAAACAGTGGAAGTCAATTTCCACTAAAGACCTCTCCTCTAACCAGACACTAACCAGAGGGCAGAGGGGACAGAATAGATGGCCATATCTCAGATCTGAAACCTTCATGGGAGAAGCAGCAGTGAAACGAACCTTCCCCGCACATGGCCCGAGTCTCATTCCAGACTCAAACTACAGTCCCACTTTGGGTCTAGGATGGTTAAAAACCTTCATACCCTCCAGCTAAAATCAAATAGAATTTCTTCTCTTTGTTGAATTTGATATCAGATAATTGCAGCCCCTTAGGACTGGTGGCTGGTAATGAAATGCTGGACAGTTTCAACTAATTACAGTGATTAAAGCCAGTATATTATTTACTACTTCAGCTGCTGGTGCTACTAGAGCTGTCCATTCCTGTAAAGACCAGATCAATGCTCACTCTCCCTCGGGACTGACACACAGGCCAACTGCCACCGTTTCTTGCTGAGGTTGTGTGTCAGACTGTGAAACGAATTTGCCTGTGTTTACACTGTATCAATCTCTCATATTGAACACTAGCAGGCAACTCTGTCAGGCACTGTCCCCATGGAAACCAGAGAGAGAGAGGATGGGATATATATATATATATATATATATACACAAGTGGAGGACAGAGGAGCCTCTGAAAGAAGAAGTTACAGGTCTGTGAGAGCGAGAAATCCTGCTTGTTTGTAGGTGACCAAATACTTATTTTCCACCATAATTTGCAAATAAATTCATAAAGAATCCTACAATGTGATTTTCTGGATTTTTTAAATGTATTTTGTCTGTCATAGTTGAAGTGTACCTATGATGAAAATTACAGGTCTCTCTCATCTTTTTAAGTGGGAGAACTTGCACAATTGGTGGCTGACTAAATACTTTTTTGCCCCACTGTATATATATCTATATATATATAGAGAGAGAGAGTTGAGAGAGAGAGAGGATACACGCAGAGAGAGAGATGACTACCATGAAAGTGAGAGTGTTTAATTCTTGGCGCTACCCATCCCGTTAGCGGGATCATTTTCGTCAGCAACCGCTGAATAGCATAGCACCACAGTCAAATAATATTACTAAAAAATATTCATATTCATGAAATCACAAGTGCAATATTGCAAAACACAGTCTAGCCTTTTGTTAATCCACCTGTCATCTCAGATTTTGAAATTATGCTTTACAGCGAAAGCAATCCAAGCGTTTATGTAAGTTTATCGATAGCATAGCATAACATCATGTACACTTAGCATCAGGAAGCTTGTTTGTTGCATGTTCCATTGTGTTGATATTGACAAGTGTTATTGATTGGCCGCGTGTAGTGAGTGTTGTTTATACAGTACTGAGTTGTACTGAGTTGACTACCAGGGTCAAGACTAAAATATTACTCAGAAAGACCTGGAAGCCAACCGTACCAATACGCTGTGAAAGAACATGCGTCACAAACAGATACATGTAACATAGCTGAAGCCACCTGGAGTCGTAGCCAAACGCTTGCAAATAAGTGTCCAAAAATATTCTAACTAGTTAACCTGGCTAACATAGTTAACTGTGGGCAAAACAATTCCCATATGACCTTCTTTGTCGCATTGAAGATTCCCAAACACAGTGCACCTAAAATACTAATAACATCACAATAAAACATACAGTACAGTAGCTTTGTTTTCTTTCCTGGGTTTGCTCACCCTGTTTGGATCCGCTGCGGTCACCGCTAGGCCCGGTGTTGGGCGTGTACTTGGTGTCACGGGTGGCGGCGCTGTGTCTCGTCCAATCGAAGTCGTCGTTCTTGTCCTGTGTGAACATGCAGATGGGCTCCTCCTCAAAGCTGCAGTGGAACTCTCCTGAAGAGCGGATCAGAAATCCACTGTTACAGTCATCATTGGAATATAAACACTAGAACCTCATCATGTAATGTCTACAGTAGTAGATGAACGCTGCAGTAACTGTCATGGAGCACTGGTCGAGAAATGCTCTTATAATCATGTCCAAATGTAGGTACAAATCAGATGAGGCTATAGGAGGATGGGCTTATTGTAATGGCTGGAATGGAATGAATGGAACGATATCAAACACATCAAATATATGGAAACCACGTTTGACTCTGTTCCATTAATTCCATTCAAGATTTTACAATGAGCCCGTCCTACTATAGCTCCTCCCACCAGCCTCCTCTGGTACAGATGGAAATACTTGATAGAACCTTTTCATGGTGTTCACCATGACATTGGCTACTGAACCATGAATGAATGGCAGTGGTGCATTCTATATTATTATGTTGATCATGTGAATAAACACATCAGTCAATGGATACTGCTATGCTTGTCTACCAATGTGTGCACGACTAAGTCTCTGAGTCTGAGTTCACCCAATGAATGGCTTCAGATAGCTGACCATGAATCTAGTGGATCATGAATTACTGCTGTGCAATGCATTCTATAAGAGGACATACTGTTGAAGTTAATGATGTTTGAAATCAACACAGGCCGATGCATGTGTGTCTAACAATGAGAGAGCTATAGGTATATGCAAAAAAAAAAGGAAACACCAAAATAGTGTCTTAAAAGGCTGTTGGGTCACGACGAGCTGACAGAACAACTTCAATACTCCTTGGCTGTGTTTGAATACTCACACTAACCGCACTATTTGTGATATAAATTGAGTATGTAGTATGCTTATTGGTCATAGTATGCATTAAGTTAGTATGCCAAAAGTTGTACATCTATTCGTCAAAATTCAAAGTATACAAGCAGTGGACACCATTTCTGTGCATTCTAGGGCAAATTCTTCAGAAATGGGCGTGGCTTCACAACATTTTCAAATTTGAAGAAAATAACAGAAAATATTCAGCCGAAGTCCGACGAGCACAGATACAAATTTAAGTCCAAAAAGTGAATATTCATTGCTTTAACTAATTCAAACAAATGTTAAGAAAATATTGGGCAATGTAATAAAGAAGTAATTACTTTTCAAATAAGTTACAATTTGATAGCTACGCTAGCCTTACGAACCACATAGCATTACGGCAGTTGCTTGTATGTATTTATTTTATTTAACTAGGCAAGTCAGTTAAGAAGAAATTATTATTTACAATGACGGCCTACTGGGGAACAGTGGGTTAACTGCCTTGTTCGGGGGCAAAACCTTTTTACCTTGTCAGCTAGAGGATTCAATCCAACAACCTTTTGGTTACTGGCCCAACACTCTAACCAGTAGGCTACTTGCTTCCCCAATGTACTGGTATGTTAGCTAGCTACCTAATGTTAGTTTGCTACTAATACATCAAACGTTCCAGTATATTAACTATTCATAGTTGTGTGTGGTATGTCTGTCTCGAGCCGCATACAGTGTATCTCGTGCAGAGTTGAGCCATATAGGGTTTAACATAGGAATGGGCACAAATAATGAAACATCAAATACAAATAAGATTTCTAGCTGGTCATTTGTTATGCTAACAAGCTAGCAAGAAGTTGCATAGCAACAGCATCAATTTTCGGTAGACAGGCAAAGCGCTAGTACACTGAAAGAATACACTTTGTTTACAGTATACTAAAATTAACAAATAGTATATAGTATGTAGTGTATATACTCATTAAGTATGTAGTATACAGTATGTTAGTATGGGTATTCGAACACAGCTCTTTGCAGACATTCTACAAGTGTCTGGAACTCTTCTGGAGGGATATTTTGTGGATGGTGGTGAAAAACGCTGTACCAGGAGCCGCTCCAGAATCTCCCATAAGTTTTCAATTGGGTTGAGATCTGGTGACTGAGACATGCGCACACACACACACACACTTGATTTCCCCTTATGAATGATGTATTAACTCCCACAAAAATGTCCATTCATTATAAATTAAGATTCTACATCTGTAGGCCCTGTAGGTCTCTATCGACGGTTCTCTTAAAGAGATATGGTTGTCAAACTGTAATATAAAATAATATAATACGAAAACAACACGATATAACCAGGAGACATTTAGAAACAGAAGTGTCCTCAAAGAGTTGGTAAAAAGCAGCATTTAGATTCAGGACGTGGGGCCTTGTGATAAATATTCATTGATTTATTAAAAGGTAGCTGGAAGCAGTTTGAAGTGGCGACCTTGGTGGAGGCAGGAACTAGAGGCTTTACACAGGTAGTGGAGAAGCAGGCGTGGAAAGGAGGGGAGGAGGAGAGGGGGGAGAGAGAGAGATGAGAGAGAGAGAGGCGCGCACACACACACACACTCACAGAGGAGAGTGGCCCAGCTAAGACAGCCAGAGACAGAGAGAGGGGTCTCAGCTCTTGACTCCTCTCCCCTCCAGTGTCCAGATTTGCAGATCTAAATGGGGATCTGGCCCCCAGCATCTCTCTGCTAATGTCAATCCACTGTGAGCTAAACTACATGGACCTGAGCCTTAGTGGAGATGGACGGGGGATTGGGAGGGGAGGAGTGGAGTGGAGTGTAGGAGGACATAGAGGAGTAGGAGATGGAAAAGTGGAAGGAGGAGGAGTAGGAGGAAGGGGGGGTTGTAGGGGAGTAGTGAAGAGGTGTGCAGATTAGATATATTGTTTAGATAAGATTGGCTGCCATCTATAATCTATAGGGGGTTTGATAATGATGCTGGTAATAAATGATTATATTTGTATGTGCTAACTGCTAACCCAACACAATTACACAATACGCTTTAGCAAGCGAGTGTTTGTGAAGTAGGGAGATGTTAATGTGGAGGTTTTCCGTAAATTACATGGGACCTGATTAATGTGAGAACGTTGGAGAGAACACATAGAATGCATTAATGAGCACTATGCGCACACACACACACACGCACACGCACACACACATTCCACTGATATCCCCCATCCCACAGTTATAAAGTATATTACAGGAAAACTACTCAGCAGGATTCTGGCAGGGCTGCTCAGCTCTGCCTAGTTAAGGGTGGGAATGTCCTCATCATACTCTGAGACATGCTAAGTGATGTGAGAAACAAAACAAACAGTTACTTACTCAGGTGAGGGTTGACGGGAGCTGAAAATCAAAAGCGAGGTAGTCATTAGTAAACAATACAATAGTCTTCCATCATTTAAACAGCAGTTTGCTTACTCATATAGAAGGGTTTGGGTGTTGCCCTTGAGGTGTTGCGGAGTAATGGGACATAATGTCAAAAGGTACCGTTACACCCAAAACAGCACACAAACAGTGTTATGCAGCCTTCTAACCTGACATTTGTAATGATTGAACATTAGCAGCTGGTAAACTTTGAATTCTGTTTCCTGGTGGCCATTATCTCAACTTCTAATGACACATTCTCAGAGAGTACAATTATAGAGTTGAATTGGAAATGGAAATGTTTAATCAACTTTTAAATGGCATAACTGATAGAGAAATCATCTCCAGTGCAGCAGAGACAATCATTATCAGAGTAAAGATAGGAATGGATCCAAGAACAAATGAGACATTTGAAATAAAAGAGGATACAAATCTGTCCACACGGATGAGTGCACACACACACGCACACACACACACACACACACACACACACACACACACACACACACACACACACACACACACACACACACACACACACACACACACACACACACACACACACACACACACACACACACACACACACACACACACACACACACACACACACACACACACACACTTCCCCCTCTGTGCTATCTATTGTGTGAGACTGGGACTACTAAGAACAGCCAGACTGTTAATAATCTTAGATAAAACAGATGATCACTATTCCGTTAATTTGCCTTACTGATGTCCGTACCAAAGGCAACTTCCACTCACAAGCACCTTACATAAACGTTGAGGCATGTGAGACACAATGTTTCATCTCACTAATTTGTAGGAATAGCCTTTGTTGGTTGTGTTTTGACAAGGGCCAGGGCCCTCATTTATAAATCGTGCGTACGTACAAAATATACCCCAAAATTTGCTTGCACCAGTTTTCATGCAAAAGTTGGCGTTTATAAAAATGTTACTTGATGTGAGAATGTGCTTACGTCCCTGCAAACTTTAGACCATGCGCACACCCATCTGCTAGTGGATGAAATATTGTATTGCTAGTAGGGCTGTTAGGTGACCATATTTGTAACGGTTTTCTTCTTCCTTCTGACGAGGAGTATGAAATATCGGACCAATATGCAGCGTGGTAAGTGTTCGTCATATTTATTACACTGAACACAGAAAACAAACGAACAAAGAGAATAAAGGAAAACCGAAACAGTATGGTGAAAACACTGAAACGAAAAATAATCACCCACAACTCAAAATGGGAAAACAGGCTACCTAAGTATGTCTCTCAATCAGAGACAACGATAGACAGCTGCCTCTGATTGAGAACCATACCAGGCCAAACACATAGAAAAAGAAAGAATAGCCATCCACATCACACCCTGACCAAACTAAAAATAGAAACATACAAAGCAATCTACAGACAATATTTCCGCCACACCGGCGGTCACGAGTCATGACCGCATTCTAATTCCAAGTGACCATTTAGTCCCGGTAACTAGGCTTCTCCAAGCTTTGATGCTGCTGATGGTCATTACTAGTCTACCAAACTTGCTAACTCCCTGGTACTCAGCGCTCTATTGTCCCTCTAATCACTCTGACATCAATGCAAATTAATTTGAAAATCAAATCAAACTTTTCAAGGGTACCCATGAACTCATGTTGCGCACATATTTTTTCCCACTGCCCCTGTTCCCGAGACATGTGCATGATAATAGTCCATTTCAAATAAAATAAAAAAAATTCACACATATAATAAATAATATGTAAAGACAAGATTAAATCAAGAAGAGTCTGATGGGTGACAATATTAGCCTATCACTTGTGAATTATTATAATGATGCCCAGCTTGCGTGCACTAAGGCAAGAAACAGCGCATTACTTTTTTTGGCAACTTTTTCAAATCATAGTCGCACATCTCCTTAGCCTAGCCCACAGGCCTATATGTTTTGATAAGGTTTATATCACAACTAAAGTGGCCAAAAAACTTCTTAAAATGCTGCAAATTAATCAGCTTTAGAACCGGTGTAGAGCCTAACTGGCATACATAGGCAGCGCTTGAGTTCCAAGTTTGAGGAACATCATTTTCACCATAAAAAAAGCATTACATTCATAATCACATTCCCGGTTACTTATGAGTATGGTGTTTTCCCGCTAATTCACAGCATTTTGGAACATTCACACTTATAGCCTACTGTCGTGTGCGCATTGCTGTGCTTATAATGTGAAGAAATAGCCTAATAGTATATCAACATTTTAAGCTAAACATTCTGATCTGTTCATCATTCGCAATGCTTTTAAGATATTTTGTGATGCTCACGCATAACACAACTGTGTAATGCTCCGGGTGTCGTGGGTGTGGAGTCAAACGCAGGAGACAGAGAGTGCAATGCTGTGCGTCTTTAATAGCACCAACGCACCACAGGGTGCTCACAATAGTTACGTTCCCAAACACAGGGAATCAAAATGTACAACGGAAAAATCACGACCAGGCACTAACACGTACCTCTACAACAGAGCCGAAGGTTATACTGAAATAATCCCGCACAACAACCAGGCGGGCCGGCTGTCTAATAAAGACAAACTAATTATACATAAACAGGTGCTACCACTAAACATACAAGGAGGGGGAGCAAAGACAATCAGTGGCAGCTAATAGGCCGGTGACGACGACCGCCGAGCGCCACCCGCCCGGGAAGGGGAACCACCCTCGGTCGGACTCGTGACAAACTGTCCCAGAGTATGTTTGGAGTATTCCTTTTTTTACACAGAAGGACAAGTTGACCAATACAATAGGTTAACTTTTATACTATGTGGGATAGTAGATTGACATTGGCCAGTCCTTTTGCTGTTTGTTTGGCCTACTCATCTTGTTGGCTGACGAAAGGTAAATGTGGACAGTTCACATTTACCTTTGCGCCTCGGAATTCGATAGGAAGGATGCGCGCAGTTGCATCCACGATGTGTCCGTCTTCATTTGTAGCATACTCCAGAGCTAAGGTTTGAGAAGGGCCCAATCACTGACAGGCATTGGCTAATAAGAATTGAGATATCTGAGAAAGCCATGTGAGTGAGAGGCGCTTCGGAGCACGCAGCTGGGAGAAGGGAATTATAATGATTATATTCAGCCCAAGGGCACAATGGCCACTGTCTGCAAAAGGCATGGATTTCCTTAGGTGGTATTACGGCCACACAAGGGTGATGCTGCTGGGAAGTTCGAGGCATTATCAAGTGCTTGTCAAATTGTGAATGAGAGACTGATGAAGTGTGCGCAGCCTGCGCAAAAAAACTAAGCAGAGCTCATGCCTTTCATGCAACTTTAAAAAAAAATAATAATTTGAGTTGCATCATGCAGCTTTAGAATGTATTAAAAATCAAAACATACAGCCTAACATTTTAATCACAACTAAAGTTGCATTAATAACTCTAAATGCATATAGGAGGACCTGTTTCCTGTTAAATGCTCAACACAGAATAGCCACATGTGTGCACTCCCTCAGAAATTGTATGGAGAAAATAACCTTTCTATTTTATTCAATTGTATTCTTCACATTATCAAATAAAATAAAATAATGACACAGAATTCTACGCAAATATTGTCTGCTAAATTAACTAGTGTAGCCCACAGCCATATGACATAGACAGATCAGGGCCTAACATAAGGACAACTCATAGTATGCCATTCTGTTCTTCTGAAATCCATATATTTTTTCCTTATCATATTTCTTTAGACCTATCTAAAATAAATAATGGATTTATTGTGATGGTGTAGGCTACATTAAATTGATTTATTAGACTTTTTAAAATGTAGATGTCCCAAAGGTCTGCACCAGTGGCTTATAGGCTATGCATGGAAGCCAGGACATGCTAAATGTGTTTATGTTAATTAACGGTCAATTACCGTGAGACTGGCAGTTATTTGCTTGACAATAACCGGCTGTCAAAATGTAAAGCCCACCGCAGCCGTAATTGCAAGCTGGCAAGTAGGTATTTTGTGCAAATGGGGGCTATGATGAAAAGCTTATTCCTAAAAAACTATGGAATCATCTAAAATAATTTGACATTTCATAACCATTGCAGAATATATTCCTCACCTTTTCTGGCCATGATGGGTTCATATTCCCAAAGGAGCCATACAACAAATGACCATGTGAAGCTCTAATTTAATTGGACCTAGAAGCCCAGTATACAGATTTTAACAGCTTATCTTTTACCTTGAAGTTGGCCTATGTATCAAGTTTCAAGTTTTTATTGTCATGTGCACAATTACAGTGAAATGCCTTTCTTGCTTGCTCTTTCCCAACAATGCAGTGATGAATATCAGTAGTACTATGACAAATACATTAAAACATCTAACTACTGTAAGTATTGTAATTGCATCTTTTTTTGTAGCCTGCCCTACAATTTTTCAGAATTCATAATATTCCAGTCCATAAAATTTAGGTTGGGGGAGAAGGTCGATATAAAACTTTGTTAAATTCAAACATTTTGTAGACAGGTCCACGACAATTTGCTATTGTTTTCTTGTTCAGAAACTGACACTGTCCTTTTCCAGAAACAGTATAAATGACTGCTAAATATGAAAACATTCTGCCAACACACTAAATAGACCGGTAGCTTATGCAAAATATTTGACTGTATGTGTATGGAGGTGTTTTCCAGGTGGAGTTTTAATGCTCGTTCATGTGCACAGTTTTACCACAGGAAACATGAGTATGTATGGCATGTGCCAAGTTTATAAATCTCAATATTTGTGTACATGCTCAGACCTTTCAGAAATGGCGTGCTCAAAATGTTTGTGTGCAACGGTTATATATGAGGCCCCAGGAGATTTCCCTGAACATGTGGGGTGATGAGGAAAAACGAAGGGCCTCGTATAACTAACTATACTGGGGCTCAGCGTTTTCCCTGGTCAGGTAGTCTGGAAAAGTCATCCCTGTAAATGATATCAGGCAACCCACCGGTCTTTCAGGAGTGTGTCGTTTTGGTTTCTGCGCTGATGGTGGCCTGTAATGAGTTCTTTGTAGAGAGCCTAAATGAATGAGTTGATGAAACAGTCTGACCTTACCTTTCTACTCATTATTCCTTGTTAAAAAAACAAACGTATGCTTGCATTTGATTTTAATAACTATAATTACAATATTCTAGAGCTACACCGGTGACCTGTCTATCATATCACTACAGTTACATAAACATGAGAATAATACTTTAATATTCTAGAGAAACACTGGTGACCTGTCTATCATATCACTACAGTTACATAAACATGAGAATAATACTTTAATATTCTAGAGCAACACTGGTGACCTGTCTATCATATCACTACAGTTACATAAACATGAGAAGAATACTTTAATATTCTAGAGAAACACTGGTGACCTGTCTATCATATCACTACAGTTACATAAACATGAGAATAATACTTTAATATTCTAGAGAAACACTGGTGACCTGTCTATCATATCACTACAGTTACATAAACATGAGAAGAATACTTTAATATTCTAGAGCAACACTGGTGACCTGTCTATCATATCACTACAGTTACATAAACATGAGAAGAATACTTTAATATTCTAGAGCAACACTGGTGACATTCCACTAAAAGATGGCTGTGCCAGTTACAGAAATATAATTCACAGAACAGGATCCAGTAGATTGTCCCTTTTATTGAAATACTTGTCAGGGTCGTTGCGCATTCTACCTGCCACTCCTCTGCCTGGCTTCATCAACATTCTTCATTGATAATTTTACGATGGTTTAGCAAGGTGGCTATTCCCCTTGACCTTTCTGTGTTAGCCACCTAGCTATTTGACTGTATGTGTATGGAGGTGTTTTCCCCTCAATTTAAGCCAGTTAGCCCCGCAGCTCATTTTTTGTGGAGTAAATACAATTTAAGCTGTCAGGAAGATGTATGGGCTTTTTAATGTTAGATTCCTGTCCCCGTGAATAGATGTGCAACTTCAGCTTAACCGCAGAACTGTGTTACAGCTACCGGCAATGATTTATGGAATGCAGCAACTCATGGAAGGAATAGATTTTAATCCACTCGATTAAATTTGATTTGAAGTATTAACAAATCATTCCCAAAACAAAAACATTGGTTAAGAACTGAAGGGCCAGCCAGGTCTCCTATACACTGAGGCAAACTGAAATAGAGGCGATTCATGGAGATAAAAGAAAAGAGAGCCATTTTTCAGACTTATTGTTGTCCTTTAGCTATAAACACAGCTGTTTCTCAATCCATGACAAGAAAAGGAAGGAGGAGGACAGGAAATAAGAGACAGTGGAAAGAGGAGAGGAAAGAAGAGGAAAGGAAAGAAGAAGAGAAGAGATGAGGAGATGAAAGGAAGATAAGAGAGCAGAGGAGAGAAAAAAAAGATAGGAGAGGAGATGAGAGAATGAAAGCAAGAAGGACATTTTTGTCCTTTATGGAAAGTTTCACACATCATCATCTTGCAAGTGTCTAATTGATATTACTCTTCTTCTATATACTCTTTGTTGTAGTCCAAGGGCTGTTTGACCAAGGCCCTCTTTACAGTGGTTTGTTAGGAAGTTCTATTGTGACTGAGCATGGCTGTAGCAAGACAAGACACTTCTGCAACTTCCCCTCATGACGAAGGACAAGAGCCCTGAACCAACGCTGCCTATAGGCTACTTCCTATACAGTACACACTCAATGTACTCTTTCTACAGATAGAGGAGACACTGCAGTAACCGAATAAGCCTCTTTTGTTAATAATACTGCTGTTGGCTAAATCAGGGTCACAAAGTGATTATTGGTAGTCTTAAACACATCTACTTTGAAACTAAAGTATACACATCACACACATGGTTATGGTCTTAAAACAAAGAAGACACCTGAGACGTTTAAAGTTTAAATGTATTACATTTTGAATTTTCATCCCAATATTACACTTTCTATACATCACAGAAGACTGAAATATAACAAAACCGTTTGACATAAACACCAGATGATTATTAATTATGGAATTATATTTTTAATAATATTCCACCCTTCAGGCCACTAGAGGGCGACTTGGTCAATTGACTGCAGGACAGGACTAAACAGTCCACCCAGAGACAGTAAAACACTATTTTGTGCTGCAATTGCCAGGGTCACCACAATATTTTGACAGCCCCTTTCTAAAGGAACCACTTCTAGGTGAGTCACTGTGGGTGTGTCTGTTTGCCCTAACAGGTGCTGCCGGCCAATAGCAGAAGCTTGAAAATTGGTGTCTTTGTGCTTGTGTATTGAGAAATCCAACAGTCAACCATGATGTATTTCCTATAACGAGGACATACACAAATCAATTCTAATGGTACAATAACTGTTTCAGCCTTGTAGCAGTCCCACTCATTCAAACACATTGACTTGAGAGGTTGAATAGTTTAAAGCATACAGCAGGGTTCCCCAACTGGCTGCCCGCAAGTCCCCCCCCCCCCCCCCCCCACAAGTTTTCTGAGCAAAGTAACAATAATAATAAAATAAATGTAATGTCATTGTTGGACATAAAGTTCCAAGTGATTTTAATTCACGATATCTGTTCCTAAGTATTCCGACACATAATAATAGAAGATAATAACAATATTGGTCAATTTGCAGTCTACAAATGATTTGTTATTATGTTACGGCGCCCCGACCATCTGCTCAAGAAAACAATCATCTCACGGCTGAATCTAGTTGATGATCCCTGGCATACTGTGTGCCTACAGTTTGGAGTAGAAGATTAAGGAGATGTTGCTATAGGCTCTTTTATATTTCCAAGCATATCGATGAGACTGAATCCCATGTCCAAACAGTGTAGTTCCACAGCGCAGCAGAGAAATAAAAGGCTCCACAGAGGGGAATCAACCATTCTGGTTTAGAGAATAGTTTTATGCTTTAGCCGCGGGCCTGGAAACAGATGCTGCTGATTTTTCTGACAGTTCTATTCTTTTATTCTCTAGTGAGTACTCCCAAGCCGAATCTCTCTCCTCCCTTCTTCTCTTTCCTCTCCCAATTTCTCCCTTTCTCTCTCCTGTTTCCCCTCCTCTATCGCTCTCTCCTCTGATTCTCCCTCTTTCCACATTTCTCTCTCTCTACCATTTTTTGAGGCCTTTTGCTTATGAAAATATTTCATTTGACTGATATTTTACCTGCAGCCTCTGAGTCACACAGTCTTAGTCTAAATGAATGTGTCAGTCATATCTTTCCCCCTCTACCCTCTCCACGACACACCCACCCACACCCACTTCATGCCAGGCAGTGCCATTACAAATATATTTTTATTTCTACTTTGTGTAGTAATTGTGTTTTACGACCAGAGACAATAGACCGAACTTGACAGTAAGTATTGTCACAGCATGCTTAAACATTATTTGGTCTGATTGTCCAGGTGCAGTAGCAGTTACTGAACAACAAGTTATGACTGGCCCATCAAAGATATTGTGTTCACTATAGCGTACAGACATTTGAGGTGCCTACTGAATATGTTATAGACTGGAAATTGCGTCATACTGTGTCAACTGTGGGCGCTAAAGAACTCCCAGGCAAGCTGTGAAGACTTAAAACGATCCTCCATTTCTCCATTGTTCCCACACAAATGGTTCAATTAACGAAAGAGGATGAGAGATAGAGTAATTGTAACAGTTAGGACTAGACTAGAGTATATGAGTGTACTCTCTGCTTGTACACTTCTAGGTACACTTCTAAGTAATGCCATCTTCAAACGTGAACTTTACAGAGTCAGTAGACACTTTATTCAACCTCAATTCTCTTGAACACTATTATATACTCCAAAGCATCTGCCAGGGTGACTAGATGTGTCTGCGAGGGAGACTAGATGTGTCTGACAGGGAGACTAGATGTTTACTAGATGTGTCTGCTAGGGAGACTAGAAGTCTACCAGATGTGTCTGCCAGGGAGACTAGGTTTCTACTAGATGTGTCTGCCAGGGAGACTAGGTCTCTACTAGATGTGTCTGCCAGGGAGACTAGATGTTTACTAGATGTGTCTGCCAGGGAGACTAGGTTTCTACTAGATGTGTCTGCCAGGGAGACTAGGTTTCTACTAGATGTGTCTGCCAGGGAGACTAGATGTTTACTAGATGTGTCTGCCAGGGAGACTAGATGTTTACTAGATGTGTCTGCCAGGGAGACTAGGTTTCTACTAGATGTGTCTGACAGGGAGACTAGGTTTCTACTAGATGTGTCTGACAGGGAGACTAGATGTTTACTAGATGTGTCTGCCAGGGAGACTAGGTTTCTACTAGATGTGTCTGACAGGGAGACTAGGTTTCTACTAGATGTGTCTGACAGGGAGACTAGGTTTCTACTAGATGTGTCTGACAGGGAGACTAGGTCTCTACTGGATGTGTCTGACAGGGAGACTAGGTTTCTAATAGATGTGTCTGACAGGGAGACTAGGTTTCTAATAGATGTGTCTGACAGGGAGACTAGGTTTCTACTAGATGTGTCTGACAGGGAGACTAGGTCTCTACTGGATGTGTCTGACAGGGAGACTAGGTCTCTACTAGATGTGTCTGACAGGGAGACTAGATGTTTACTAGATGTGTCTGACAGGGAGACTAGGTTTCTACTAGATGTGTCTGCCAGGTAGACTAGATGTCTACTAGATGTGTCTGACAGGGAGACTAGGTTTCTACTAGATGTGTCTGCCAGGTAGACTAGATGTCTACTAGATGTGTCTGACAGGGAGACTAGGTTTCTAATAGATGTGTCTGACAGGGAGACTAGGTTTCTAATAGATGTGTCTGACAGGGAGACTAGGTTTCTACTAGATGTGTCTGACAGGGAGACTAGGTTTCTACTAGATGTGTCTGCCAGGTAGACTAGATGTTTACTAGATGTGTCTGACAGGGAGACTAGGTTTCTAATAGATGTGTCTGACAGGGAGACTAGGTTTCTAATAGATGTGTCTGACAGGGAGACTAGGTTTCTAATAGATGTGTCTGACAGGGAGACTAGATGTTTACTAGATGTGTCTGACAGGGATACTAGGTTTCTAATAGATGTGTCTGACAGGGAGACTAGGTCTCTACTAGATGTGTCTGACA
The DNA here is from genome assembly GCF_013265735.2 of Oncorhynchus mykiss. Taxonomy (NCBI): domain Eukaryota; kingdom Metazoa; phylum Chordata; class Actinopteri; order Salmoniformes; family Salmonidae; genus Oncorhynchus; species Oncorhynchus mykiss. The sequence continues at coordinate 30,252,458 of NC_048568.1, forward strand.
GGGAGACTAGGTTTCTAATAGATGTGTCTGACAGGGAGACTAGGTTTCTAATAGATGTGTCTGACAGGGAGACTAGGTTTCTAATAGATGTGTCTGACAGGGAGACTAGGTTTCTAATAGATGTGTCTGACAGGGAGACTAGGTCTCTACTAGATGTGTCTGACAGGGAGACTAGGTTTCTACTAGATGTGTCTGACAGGGAGACTAGGTCTCTACTAGATGTGTCTGACAGGGAGACTAGGTTTCTAATAGATGTGTCTGACAGGGAGACTAGATGTTTACTAGATGTGTCTGACAGGGAGACTAGGTTTCTAATAGATGTGTCTGACAGGGAGACTAGGTCTCTACTAGATGTGTCTGACAGGGAGACTAGGTTTCTAATAGATGTGTCTGACAGGGAGACTAGGTCTCTACTAGATGTGTCTGACAGGGAGACTAGGTTTCTAATAGATGTGTCTGACAGGGAGACTAGGTTTCTAATAGATGTGTCTGACAGGGAGACTAGGTCTCTACTAGATGTGTCTGACAGGGAGACTAGGTCTCTACTAGATGTGTCTGACAGGGAGACTAGGTCTCTACTAGATGTGTCTGACAGGGAGACTAGGTCTCTACTAGATGTGTCTGACAGGGAGACTAGGTCTCTACTAGATGTGTCTGACAGGGAGACTAGGTCTCTACTAGATGTGTCTGACAGGGAGACTAGGTTTCTAATAGATGTGTCTGACAGGGAGACTAGGTTTCTAATAGATGTGTCTGACAGGGAGACTAGATGTTTACTAGATGTGTTTTACAGGGAGACTAGGTTTCTAATAGATGTGTCTGACAGGGAGACTAGGTTTCTAATAGATGTGTCTGACAGGGAGACTAGGTCTCTACTAGATGTGTCTGACAGGGAGACTAGGTTTCTACTAGATGTGTCTGACAGGGAGACTAGGTTTCTACTAGATGTGTCTGACAGGGAGACTAGGTTTCTAATAGATGTGTCTGACAGGGAGACTAGGTCTCTACTAGATGTGTCTGACAGGGAGACTAGGTCTCTACTAGATGTGTCTGACAGGGAGACTAGGTCTCTACTAGATGTGTCTGACAGGGAGACTAGGTTTCTAATAGATGTGTCTGACAGGGAGACTAGGTCTCTACTAGATGTGTCTGACAGGGAGACTAGGTCTCTACTAGATGTGTCTGACAGGGAGACTAGGTTTCTACTAGATGTGTCTGACAGGGAGACTAGGTTTCTACTAGATGTGTCTGCCAGGGAGACTAGGTTTCTAATAGATGTGTCTGACAGGGAGACTAGGTTTCTACTAGATGTGTCTGACAGGGAGACTAGATGTTTACTAGATGTGTCTGACAGGGAGACTAGGTCTCTACTAGATGTGTCTGACAGGGAGACTAGGTTTCTAATAGATGTGTCTGACAGGGAGACTAGGTTTCTACTAGATGTGTCTGCCAGGTAGACTAGATGTCTACTAGATGTGTCTGCGAGGGAGACTAGATGTGTCTGACAGGGAGCCTAGATGTTTACTAGATGTGTCTGCCAGGGAGACTAGATGTTTACTAGATGTGTCTGCCAGGGAGACTAGGTCTCTACTGGATGTGTCTGCCAGGTAGACTAGATGTCTACTAGATGGGTTTGCCAGGGAGACTAGATGTCTACTAGATGTGTCTGCGAGGGAGACTAGATGTGTCTGACAGGGAGCCTAGATGTTTACTAGATGTGTCTGCCAGGGAGACTAGGTTTCTACTAGATGTGTCTGACAAGGAGACTAGATGTTTACTAGATGTGTCTGCCAGGGAGACTAGGTTTCTTCTAGATGTGTCTGACAGGGAGACTAGGTTTCTACTAGATGTGTCTGACAAGGAGACTAGATGTTTACTAGATGTGTCTGCCAGGGAGACTAGGTTTCTACTAGATGTGTCTGACAGGGAGACTAGGTTTCTACTAGATGTGTCTGACAGGGAGACTAGGTCTCTACTGGATGTGTCTGACAGGTAGACTAGGTTTCTACTAGATGGGTTTGCCAGTGCATCTTGTTCCAAATCCACCATGTTGACTGATACGGAGAGCTCATTATCAGCCACACACACACTAGGGTCCGGCTAACACACACACACACACACACACACACACACACACACACACACACACACACACACACACACACACACACACACACACACACACACACACACACACACACACACACACACACACACACACACACACACACACACACACACACACACACACACACAGAGAGAGAGAGAGACAGTGACTTCATTTTGGCAGGCTTCCATGTCCACTGGTCCGCTACTGTATTACAAAGCAAAGCGTTTAATGGCAAGGCTCAAGGTGCCGATAGGCCAGAACAACCCGACCGTTCATAAACCCCACAACCTACAATCCCCGGCCACCGCTTGCTCTCCAAGATTCATATCAATCACGTTTAAAGGGTCTGGTCTTGGTGAGGGGCCATCTCTTAAAGACTGTGATGGCGTGTTCACGGCTCAAACCTGCCAACCGGAATAATCACTGTGAATTCCAGAAACACTGCTTGAATCTCGAGGACGGAAATAACTTTGGGATCACATCCCTGTGTCCTTCATTTGAAATGTTTTCTCTTTCTCTCTCTCTTTTCTTCTGTCTTTCACTCTGTTTTTCTCTCTCATTCTATCTGTGTATGCATTACAGGCTATTACGGTGCTTCAATTTCCAGCTTGTCTCCTGCATCGAGAGAGGCAAGGAAAAGAGAGCAGAGGAGAGGACAGAAGAGGAAAAGAGAGGAGAGAAGAGTACAGAAAAGGAAAAGAGAGGAGAGAAGAGGACAGAAGATGAAAAAAGAAGTGAAGAGAGGAGAGGACAGAAGAGAAGAGAGGAGAGGAGAGAAGAGGAAAAGAAAAGAGAGGAGAAAAGAGAAGTGAGTAGAGGAAAGAGGACAGAAGATGAAAAGAGAAGAGATGAGAAAAGAAGTGAGGAGAGGATAGGACAGAAGAGGAAAAGAGAGGAGAGGACAGGAGAAGAGAAAAGAGAAGAGAGAAAAAGAGGAGGAGAAAAGAAGAGGAGAGAAGAGGACAGAAGAGGAGAAAAGAGGAGAGAAAAGTACAGAAGAGAAGAGAGGAGAGAAGAGGACAGAAGAGGACAAGAGGAAAGATAAGAGAGTAGAGTAGAGGACAGAAGAGGAGAGAAGAGGAGAAATTAAAAAGACAACAAAGTAAGAGGAAGAGAAGAGAAAACAAATTGGTGAGATAGACTATACTCCCATCACTCTGAGCTTCTGAATGGATGAGCTTAACAGCAGCATTGTAAACTGCAGGGCATGCCTCAGCCCAGTCTCTGAACGCAGTGACACAGACAGGAGAGGACTGAATCACACAACTAGCTTACCAGTGACCCCTTCACCTGTGCTAGAGGGATATAGACAGGTCACACAGCAGTGCTGAATATACTCACAGTCAGATTTAGTGAGGGTTTGATCATGCCAGGGAGACAGAACGCTCACACACCTTTGGCTGGTATTCTGACCAGGTACTGCAGGGGCCACCTACACATTAAGTCTGTTTTGGAGGGGCTGTTGGGAAGCAAATACTGAATTTGGATCAGCAAACAGCTGCTGACTTTGTCACAACAGTAGAATCTGAGGGAGATTGGTGACACAGCCATTCTTCATACCACAGCCAGCTTGGGACACTAAGCAGTTTTCACTAACAAACTCAGCAAACCTGCTATCCTCTGCTGTTCGCCCACAAAGGAGGAATTGCTCATCCTGCCATTCTGTCAGACCTAAAAAGCTGTGTAAGCCTACATCATCATCATCATCACAGAACCCAATGATGAGTTAACTTAATCTTGGTCTACAGGAAATTGATCTAATGTTGCTCCATAGTCATTATGTTACTTTCCTGCAAACTCAAAAACACTATGAAACATATGGGCTAATTATATTTCCTATCAAATAGTGAACCTCAGGTGGTATAATAACACTGTAATTAACACTAACATAATGACATCTCTTTTTTAATCAGATTCTTGTGCATGTCTCCTCGCTGATGACATGATGTGATGCACTAGGGCAGGGATCATTAACTAGATTCAGCCGCGGGCAAATTTGTTCTTGAGCGCATGGTTGGGAGTCCAGAACATAATTACACCTCATTTGTAGATTGCAAATTGACCACAAGAAGCCCGAACAGATATAATTTTACTAAAACATAATCATTTGAAACCTCCCTTACAATGGTATATGATCACATGTCTCTATTATGTGTGAGAATACTTGGGAACAGATTTCCTAATTTTAAAATCACTTGGCGCTGATTCCCTGATTCCCTGATGTTTTAACAGTCTTTTATGTCCAACAATGACAATTCAACCCCATATAATATATATTATTATTTTTTGCTCTGAAAACCTGTGGTTGGGGGGCCTCCCGAGTGGAGCAACGGTCTAAGGCACTGCATTGCAGTGCTTGAGGCGTCACTACAGACCCTGGTTTGATCCCGGGCTGTGTTGCAGCCGGCCGCGACCGGGAGACCCATGAGGCGGCGCACAATTGGCCCAGAGTCATCTGGATTAGGAGGGGGGTTTGGCCGACCAGGATGGCCTTGCCCCATCGTGCTCTAGCGACCCCTTGTGGCAGGCCGGGTGCATGCACGCTGACACGGTTGCCAGTTGTACGGTGTTTCCTCCAACACATTGGTGCGTCTGGCTTCTGGGTTAAGTGGGAAGTGTGTCAAGAAGCAGTGCGGCTTGGCAGGGTTGTGTTTCGGAGGACGCATGGCTCTCAACCTTTGCCTCTCCCGAGTCCGTACGGGAGTTGCAGCAATGGGACAAGACTGTAACTACTAATTTGATATCACAAAATTGGGGAGAAAAAAAGGGGGAAAAAGAAAACTTGGGGGGGGGCAAATAAAGCCACCTGTGGGCCAAATTCGGCCAGCGTGCCACCAGTTGGGGAACCCTGCACTAGGTACATCATATGTCATTACATCACTCAGTTTCTATATTTATTCATTTGGAGAATGCTATACAGTATGAGAGTGATAATGACAGTAAAATGGTAATTACAACAATTTTTCCGATGCTAGTCTCACAGTCACGTGAGACATCCCTAGCATACAGACTATCCACTGGTTTGCTAGCATGTGGGCGTGTAGTAGTGGGAGCTGGTGCCGTCCCTGGCCCATTTCCAGGCCTACACTACTGTAATTAGCAATTAGTATAGTCACATGCACACTCATGTACGCACACAGACAGACACATACACACACACACACGCACGCACGCACACACACACCAGGGAAAGGAGCTGCTCAGAGCTGCAGAAGCAGCCTCTCACAGCTCTAATGAGCTGCAGTAAAACTGAATAATTCAAAACTGCAGAAGTCGGGCAGCAGCTCATCTCAGGGTGCAGCACGCAGGCAGGCACACAGTGTGTCTGACACCTAACAGCACAGTCAGTGTCAGAGTGCTTCTCAATCACAGGTCCTATAGCCTAGCTTAGCTAAAAGATATCTGCTAACTATAGCCTGAGCATCACTTAACCAGTAGTCATTCAGATACATATAGCATTTAATTACATTGTCTTGTCATTCTGACAAAGATTGCAGATGGGATCTTGAATTTACTGGCAGATGTTATGATGCTTTGTGTCTTATGCTCATGATAGCCAAGCTAGCTCCGGTATCTCACTGTCAATAATGGGTTTGCTGTGGGTTAGCTAGCATAGCCAAGCTAGCTCCTGAAAAAGGCTACATGATGTGACTCTAATGATGATTTGAAAAACGTCGCTTGAAAGGCATGAGCTCTGCTTTGTTATTTTGTGCAGACTGTACACACTTCGTCAGTCTCTCATTCACAATTTTAAAAGTACTTGATAATGCCTCAAATTTCCTGGCGGCATCATCTTTGTGTGGCCATAATGCACCATCTTCCTGGGTGCTGCCTGCTTGGGGACGCAAGTGAGCATCCTTATCCAATTCCGAGGTGCATATTGGAGATATTGAAAGAACTGTCCACATTTATTTTACGTCAACCAACAAGATGAGTAGGCCTAACGAACAGCAAAAGCACTAGCCTTTTTTATTTAACTAGGCAATTCAGTTAAGAACAAATTCATATTTATAATGACGGCCTACCGGGGTGGGTTAACTGCTTTGTTGAGGGGTAGAACGACAGATTTTTACCAGCTATGGGATTCCATCCAGCAACAGGCCCAAAGCTCTAACCACTAGGCTACCTGCCGCCTATGTCAATCTACTATTCCCTATAGTACAAAAGTTGACCTATTCTATGCGAGAAAAATAAATATTCCGCAACAGTTGTGGGATACGATAGATCGCAAATTAATACAACCACTTCATACACCCACGCATCAAAAACATTTTTTTCACGCAATGAGGCTGACGCAACAGATGAGAACATTAAGCTTAAAATGTTGGTAAACTATTAGTCTATTTCTTCACATTATAAGTGCAGCAATGTGCACACGGCAGTAGGCTAAAAGCGCAAATCTTCCATTAGCGGGAAAACACCATTATGACCACAAATGCGATTATGCATGTATTTTAAATAAAGGTACATTTTTATGGTGAAAATGATCTTCCCCAAACTTGAAACTCACGTGCTGTTTATGTATGCCAGTTAGGCTCTACACCCGCTGTAAAGCGGATTCATGTGCTTCATTTTAACAAGTTATTTCGCCAGTTTAGTTGTGATACAAACCTTATCAAAACATATGTCTATGTGACTATGATTCGAAAAAGTCACAAAAAAAGGCATTGTTTCTTGCCTTAAGCTGGGCATCATTCACAAGCGATAAGGGATAATATATCATTCACAAGCGATAAGTGATAATATATCATTCACAAGTGACAGGCTAATATTGTCACGCATCAGACTATTCTTGATTTAATCTCGTCTTTACAGATACTAAATTATACATGTGAGAAATTTGTTTTAACTTAGAATGGACTATTATCATGCACCTGTCTCGAAACAGGGGAAAATACATCTTATCTCTACACTTAAATAGAGAATGGAGGACAATTTTCCTGTGGTTCATTTTCAAGCCAGCCAGTTATGCTATACTCCAGTTGTAAAGATTAGCATTGTGCTAAATATTAGTAAAGTTTAGAAATAAATATGGTAGGCCTAGGCTATAGATAGCTGATGGGATCCTCCTCTTTTTAAGAGGCATACACTCAGTTTTCTCACACAATTGCATAGCCTATAGAAATGTTGCTGAGTACCAGGCAGCAAGTTTGCTCGGCTACTAATGACTATCAGCAGCATCAGAGCTTAATTACTGTGACTAAATGGTCACGTGGAATTTGACTGCCTTCATGACCACCGGTATGGCGGTAATACGGTCACCGCAACAGCCCTAATAATATATGCCTGATGTTATTACATCCACAATCAAAAGGAACAACTAGATATACAGTAGGGTTCCCAAAATATCTAGGTTTTCCAGAAATCCCGGTTGGAAGATTCCCAGAATCAGGAGGGAATGAGCAGGAAAACAGGAATCCTCAACAAGGATTTCTGGAAAACTTGGGAATTTTCTGAAATTTATCCAAATTGTGCAACCTTAGACATACAGTACATAGACTGATCCAATGGTCTACTCACCACTGTAGGTGATGATCCTGATCGTGGAGTCCCCCTCTCCGAAGCGTGTGATTGGGGTGAGGCGCACCTCATAGGCCTCTGGCTTGATAAGCTCTGTCAGGTTGTGTGTGATCAGCTCTCCCTTGGTGATGGTTCCTTCCACAGTGATCTCCTGCTCCCACCACCGCTGTTGTCCCATCTGGACAGGAGGACACATTACAACAGAGTTAGAATTTGTGAAACTAACACACGCATGAATTCAGTGGCACGCAGGCACGGACACACACGGACACACACGAACACACACACGGAAAGTAAATAACACTATAATAAGACTCCCGGTGACATTTCGGTGTTTCAAACCAGTGTTGCCTTTGTGAATGGAGAAGAAGAGTAAGTCCTGATTGAAAAATGTAATAGGAATGAGACTCATGTCATGAATGTAGTTTAGAAACCTTTACAAGACACGACAGGGGGCATGACCAGAGGTGATGCTAACCAATCTATAGTAGATTCTCAACACTTGCCTTTCCATTCTCATCCTGATCAACATCCTCTCACCAAACATGGTCATCTTTGAAGTTTCCCTCTAATCACAGTCCACAACGTTTCTCTATCCATCACATCACACAGACCGGGCACGTGCCTTAAAAGAGACTCCAACTGTAAAGAGAATTTTACATCACATCTTTTCATGTTGCTCTCCCGTGAACCTGCCTTCAGGTGATGATCTAATCTGAATCGCCATCATACAGCTCCTGCTAGTCAGACAATGGCAACGTGACTTTGAACCAGTATGGAATACAAAGAAGCAAAGAGATGGGATCCTGCATTCAATAGGAAGGTATTGAACATTAGAGAGAACAAGAGTGTGAGAGAGGGAGAGAGAGAGATATACATATATACAGTGGGGAGAACAAGTATTTGATAAACTGCTGATATTTCAGGTTTTCCAACTTAAAAAGCATGTCGAGGTCTGTAATTTTTATCATAGGTACACTTCAACTGTGAGAGACGGAATCTAAAACAAAAATCCAGAAAATCACATTGTATGATTTTTAAGTAATTAATTAGCATTTTATTGCATGACATAAGTATTTGATACATCAGAAAAGCAGAACTTAATATTTGGTACAGAAACCTTTGTTTGCAATTACAGAGATCATACGTTTACTGTAGTTCTTGACCAGGTTTGCACACACTGCAGCAGAGATTTTGGCCCACTCCTCCATACAGACCTTCTCCAGATCCTTCAGGTTTCGGGGCTGTCACTGGGCAATACAGACTTTCAGCTCCCTTCAAAGATTTTCTATTGGGTTCAGGTCTGGAGACTGGCTAGGCCACCCAGGACCTTGAGATGCTTCTTACGGAGCCACTCCTTAGTTGCCCTGGCAGTGTGTTTTGGGTCGTTGTCATGCTGGAAGACGCAGCCACGACCCATCTTCAATGCTCTTACTGAGGGAAGGAGGTTGTTGGTAAAGATCTTGCGATACATGGCCGCATCCATCCTCCCCTCAATACGGTGCAGTTGTCCTGTCCCCTTTGCAGAAAAGCATCCTCAAAGAATGATGTTTCCACCTCCATGCTTCACAGCTGGGATGGTGTTCTTGGGGTTGTACTCATCCTTATTTTTCCTCCAAACACGGCGAGTGGAGTTTAGACCAAAACGCTAAATTTTTGTCTCATCAGACCACATGACCTTCTCCCACTCCTCCTCTGGATCATCCAGATGGTCATTGGCAAACTTCAGACGGGCCTGGACATGTGCTGGATTGAGCAGGGGGGCCTTGCGTGCGCTGCAGGATTTTAATCCATGATGGTGTAGTGTGTTACTAATGGTTTTCTTTGAGACTGTGGTCCCAGCTCTCTTCAGGTCATTGATCAGGTCCTGCCGTGTAGTTCTGGGCTGATCCCTCACCTTCCTCATGATCATTGATGCCCCACGAGGTGAGATCTTGCATGGAGCCCCAGACCGAGGACGATTGACCGTCATCTTGAACTTCTTCCATTTTCTAATAATTGCGCCAACAGTTGTTGCCTTCTCACCAAGCTGCTTGCCTATTGACCTTTAGCCCATCCCAGCCTTGTGCAGGTCTACAATTTTATCCCTGATGTCCTTACACAGCTCTCTGGTCTTGGCCATTGTGGAGAGGTTGGAGTCTGTTTGATTGAGTGTGTGGACAGGTGTCTTTTATACAGGCAATGAGTTCAAATAGGTGTAGTTAATACAGGTAATGAGTGGAGAACAGGAGGGATTCTTAAAGAAGAACTAACAGGTCTGTGAGAGCCGGAATTCTTACTGGTTGGTAGGTGATCAAATACTTATGTCATGCAATAAAATGCAAATTAATTACTTAAAAATCATACAATGTGATTTTCTGGCTTTTGTTTTAGATTCCGTCTCTCACAGTTGAAGTGTAGCCATGATAAAAATTACAGACCTCTACATGCTTTGTAAGTAGGGAAACCTGCAAAATTGGCAGTGTATCAAATACTTCCTCTCCCCACTGTACATACACCTCACTTGATTTGGCAATGTTAATATATGTTTGCCATGCCAATAAAGCATCTTGAATTGAATATATATATATATGAGAGAGAGACTAGACAACTTCCTGGACAAAATGTTTCACTGTAATAGTGAAGTTGTAAATTTAGCAGTAGAAAATGTTAACAGTGTATTTGACCTCTCAGCTTCCCTGTCAAATCTAAAAATGTCAAGCAGAAAAACGAAGTCCATTCTTTTTCTCTAAACCAAAGAAAATTTGGATGATGAATCCATTTCAGAGATTCCCTGAAATGTAATTTTCACTAGTGCCCCATGTGCTCGGATACCCAGCAGGTCTGCCAATGCAGCTTTTTTTCTCTTGAGGGCCTGAGTATGGCCCCGAACTCCTGTGGTATCAACAAATGTCAGGAGCTCCACTATCTAAGACTCTAGGGCGTTCATTGATCTGGTGATATCTCTGGTGACGTTCATTGATCTGGTGATATCTCTGGTGATGTTCATTGTGCGCTGATTAAAGAATTGTTGAGGTTCTATGTGATTTCTGTCTAAATCACTGACTGTGCAGTTAAAGTCCCCAACAATAAATAAATAATCCTCAGTATTACATTTCTCAATGGTATTTGATAATGTCTCTAAAAAAACAAACCCTCTCAACTGCCACTACTGGCATATACATTTATCAGACACATTGTGATGTGTTCATATCTGGCTCTAACTTTTAATAACCTCCCCTCAACCTCATATGATAAAGACAAAAACCCTCTTGAGAACAGGATGGCCAAACCCCAACTTTTTGAGTTTTTGTGACAACACACCACTGCCCCCCCACTCCTGTTGACACATAACTTCATTTTCCATATTACTATGCGTTTCTTGTAGAAAACTTACGTCACTTCCCTTTCCCTTTAGTAACTCATACACTACGGCTCTTTTTTTACGTCTCTCGCCCCATTTACGTTTAAAACATCTTAAAACTGCTCATGGCTGAAAGAAAATGCAGAGTAAGAGACAGAAAACACATTTCTTTACAGAGTTAAGGCTGCGACTGAACTCTTTAATTTCCTTTAGAATTTAAATCACTTGTCACTCTCGTGACCACTTTCTTGAGTCTAGAGATTTCAGGGCTTGTCAAACCTCCCACCGTTATTTTTGACATCAGAAATGTTGCAGATTCAATAAACAATTAACATTCAGGAAAATAATCTGTTACATTATAATCCTGCATATATTTATTTCCTTTTGTCAAATTCAAAAAACTGCGTACCTTCTCAATCCCATACCTTCCACCACATTTCTCTCGCTATTTTGTTGTGAGGCATCAGATGCCTCACTATCGCTATTGTCCCCCGAAGAAAATTCCACCTCTACAACCTGTTTATCCTAAACTGATTTATCAATCTCTACCTTCCTCTTGGAATTAGAGCCTTTGCCACCCCTTAAATTCTTCCACTTACTCCTCGGTACTTTAAAAACAGCTACTTAATTTTCCATTGTTGCACTCTCCTCTTGAACTCCCATTTCATATTCCAGCACCCCCTCAGCAACCTCAATCACAGTCTCACCGACTGTTCCCCCCTATTCTTTTTTCCTGACCTACCACAATTGCCCCCATAGCCACACTGCTTTCCTTTCCTACTTTTCCCCCACATCTACACAAGCCCCTCCCGCTGGTTGCTCCCTCGAGAAAACCAACCTCGACTGTCCCACCATCCCTATACGTGCTTAGTTATATTGAGACAGTATAACCTTACAACAACTAAATCACTCAATATACACTACTGTTCAAACTTTTGGGGTCACTTAGAAATGCCCTTGTTTTTGAAAGAAAAGCTATTTTTTTTGTCCATTAAAATAACATCATATTGATCAGAAATACAGTGTGGACATTGTTAATGTTGTAAATGACCATTGTAGCTGGAAACGGGCTGATTTTCTATGGAATATCTGCATAGGCCCATTATCAGCAACCATCACTCCTGTGTTCCAATGTCACGTTGTGTTACAGTAGCTAATTCAAGTTTATAATTTTAAAAGGCTAATTGATCACACTGTATTTCTGATTAATGTGATGTTATTTTAATGGATCAAAAATGTGTTTTTCTTTCAAAAACAAGGACATTTCTAAGTGACCCCAAACCTTTGAACAGTAGTGTATATGCATTTATACACACCGAAACCCAATAGAGTGATAATAATTCCAGTCGCTCCCACAGTCACTCCTGCTTCCCAACTTACTCCCAGCATGCACACCAACGAGAGAGAGATCGAGAGAGAGAGGGAGAGAGAGAGGGAGAGAGAGAGAGAGTGATGGGCAAGAGAGAGAGTAGAAGGAAAGAGAGAAAGTAGAAAGAAAGAGAGAGAGTAGAAGGAAAGAGAGAGAGTAGAAGGAAAGAGAGAGAGGGGGAGAAGAGAGAGGGGCAAGAAAGAGAAAGACAGAGAGGAAAGAGGGTTGTATTTTCTCCTAGAAGATCAGTTGTAGAATAGCAGAGACCTGGAAAAGAGGATTGTAACAGCTTCTGCATCACAATTAGTCACCATATGTCTGTGTGAATGTTTGAAGCCAGGCTAGAAAGGGAGAGGGAGGAGAGAGGGAAAGAGAGAAGCGATAGATGAGTTTGTAATGATGCAATGTGTGTGTGTGTGTGTGTGTGTGTGTGTGTGTGTGTATACGTGCGTGTGTGTTTGTTAGGCCAGAGACAATTAAGTAATTAACTAGAGTGTGTCTGCTCTGTAATTACCGACTGAGAGTTGTCATTAAGTTAGGTTCACAGGTAAATCTGCTTTTGTCTGTTATTGATAATTGTACACGGGCTGTAACTGCTTGCGCCAACCCTTTTAATTTACACTCTACCACAGAGTACAAAAGGCACCTCTGCTAATTGGCATGAATTGGAAGGGTTCGGGATGAGAGTTGAGGAAGTGTGTGTGTGTGTGTGTATATGAGTGCCCAGGAGCGTTCGTGTGTGAGTGTGCATGCATGTGTGTGTGTGCGTGTGTGAGGAAGTAGTAACTGCTGTTAACGGCAGATGGAGGCCTTAAATGCCAATCTTGGCTTCAGAACCACTCTGCCTCAAACTGACTGAGCAAATGGAAGCTGATGAATCCATCTTTCCACCATCAGGGAACAGAATTGTCTTTTAAATAATTAAATCGAACTGCAATTGCTCATTACAGAACCCGTTCACTATTTTAACGTGATTTCCAACAATGGGTCTCTGTTCAACTTCCTTAAGTTTGGTGTTTCTGTTTTATTTCCCCATTATTGTTTGTTTGACTCGTCGCCACTTGACGCAATTATTATTTTCTGCGTATGCCATTACCTTTCACTCAAAGTGTTTGTTAACAGGGAGTCAGACAGAGGCAGAGTGCCTTATCACATGTAAGTTCACTTGACTGCAGCAACAATTCGTGGGATTTGCACGGTAACTTTAAGAATCAGAGGAGTTGCTCAAAGAGACGAGCGGGAGCAGAGTGAAACGTAGGACTAATCAAAGTGGCTTCGCAATATTACGAGAGAGAGGGAGAAAGAGAGAGGGAGAGAGATAAAGAGAGAGTGATAGGTAGAAAGAGAGTGGGCAGTGAGAGAGAGGAAGGGGGACAGAGAGAGAGATTGGCTGCATGTAATTAGTCTGCTGCTATTGATCTGTGTTGCTCCTCACCCTGCGTACTGATCCAACACTGACTGACAGATCAATTGACTGTGGAGGAGGAGAAAGAGAGGGAGAAAGAGAGAGACAGAGCAGAGTAAGAAGGAAAAGACTGTCATTGCCTCATTGCAATGAACGAGAGAAGGAAGGAAAGAGAAAGAGAGAGAGAGTAAAAAGGAAAAGGCTTCCTTGCCTTGAAGTAGTGAGTGTACAGAAGTAGGGCCAGAAGGGAACAGGCAGGCAGGCAGGCAGGCAGACAGACAGACAGACAGCAGCCAAGGTGATCTGTGATCCTGCGTTGTACCTCTCCTCACTCCTACGTTCCTTCCTTTCAACTACGGTTTCACACTGTCTCTCCTCAGCCCGACCGGCCTAGCTTGCCCGTCCGCCTGTCTGTCCAGGCCCCAGACGATAACAGAGAGCCATTAATTACAGAGGCATAAAGCCCACCAGCCTTCAGTATGAATTCAAAGGCAGCGGTGAGGGGGACTGATAATGATTCTGTGGGAATGGAAGAGGAACAGAACAGAACAGGTGTAGTATTCGCTGGTCTGCTCTGGCTATAAATAGCAGGTAGAGGAGAGGAGGACTGGTGTGTAGGAAGAGTGTGTCACGCCCTGACCTTAGATCTTTTTATGTCTCTATTTTGGTTTGGTCAGGCTGTGATTTGGGTGGGCATTCTATGTTCCTTTTTCTATGTTTTTGTATTTCTTTGTTTTGGCCGGGTATCGTTCTCAATCAGGGATAGCTGTCTATCGTTGTCTCTGATTGGGAACCATACTTAGGTAGCTTTTTCCCACAGGGTTTTTGTGGGTAGTTACTTTCTGTTTAGTGTTTTCACCTTACAGGACTGTTTTGGGTATTCTCTTGTTTATTTTTGTTATAGTGTTCAGTTTTAATAAAAACAAGCATGAACCCTTACCAAGCTGCACTTTGGTCCGATGATTCCTCTTCTTCCAACGACGAATACCGTTACAGAGTGGTCCACGTGCCAACGCTTTCATTACTGCACCACAGTCTCAGCACGCCCCACTCAGTGTCCTACCAGGGTTATCTAAGCATTTATTTATTTATGAAGGGGCCTCTTCTCCTACATCCCTTCCTCTCACTCTCCCTCTCCTGCTCTTCTATGCTCCCTCTCTTCTCCTTACTCGTTCATGTTCCATCGATTTCACAATCGCCAAGAGGGATGAAATCAGAACGCTCATCGCAAAGGAAGAAAATTGGAAAAGTAAAAAAGGGTCAAGATCATTTCTTGGCAGACGAAACATGAAGGAGAGCATCACCAAGATGAAACATGAAGGAGAGCATCACCCAGATGAAAGGAGAGGCTCACCCAGATGAAATATGAAAGAGAGGCTCACCCAGATGAAACATGGAGAGGCTCACCCAGATGAAACATGAAAGAGAGGCTCACCCAGATGAAACATGAAAGAGAGGCTCATCCAGATGAAACATGAAGGAGAGCGTCACCCAGATGAAAGGAGAGGCTCACCCAGATGAAATATGAAAGAGAGGCTCACCCAGATGAAACATGGAGAGGCTCACCTAGATGAAACATGAAAGAGAGGCTCACCCAGATGAAACATGGAGAGGCTCACCCATATGAAACCTGGAGAGGCTCACCCAGATGAAACCTGGAGAGGCTCACCCAGATGAAACATGGAGAGGCTCACCCAGATGAAACATGAAGGAGAAGTAAATGTTAGCGATAAACCCATTCTTAACCTCTTCTCATCGTATGCCTCCTGTATCTAAGACCACAGCAGGTAGGGAGGCCAAGGATACCCAGCCTAGTTGAGATGAGGGGGGGAGTGGAAAGAAAATATATTCTCGCAAACAACGATTTTCTGCTTGCAAGGTAGGAGATAAAAACCACAAAAGCAAAAGAGTGCAGACAGGAAGACCTATTTCCTTATTTCTTTCTCTCGCCAAACAACAGCAAAACAGATTAGAATGTTAATGTGATTGCTGAATTACTGTGGGCCCATTTTAGCACCGGCACAGAATTAATCTGTGAAATTGTGAAAAGGACCAGTTGAATGCCAGCGAAGGAAGAGTGAATGTATCTTCCTGGCAAGGGCTCAAACAACAGCCTGCCTGGCAAGCAGGAAGCCGGCGTATCGTTGGCTCCCACGACGGATGAACGAGTCACGCGAGCGCATCCTCATTTATTACCAAACAGGCCGATCGAGATCGTTGACAGAAAAATCATTGCGGTACACAAACAAGCTCGGTTTTAATGTGTTTTTGAAGCGTAAATTCCTGACGGGGTGTAGAAGGAAACAAATATGGAATTATACTAACAGATTAGAACGGCAGGTATAAGACTCACTCAGTTTGGGCAGAGATGTGAGGACATCAGTTCAGAAGGCTTTACTGTGGCCTGTAATGCAGTGGTTCTGAATAAGAGCTTCTTCTGAGCCGAGAAAGGCCAACAGAAACTACAACATACAGACCTTAAAGCAATGTCTGAATACAGCATCTTCCTTGAATGGTGGTGGTTATTGTGATCAAGCCTGACACGATCAACAGTTTCTCAGCCCATCAACAGACTGTGTAGAGACCTAGCCCACATTACTATATGTTGTGAAAGTCAATGCCTGCTGTGACCATAAGGAGGGAGCCACTTTGTCACAGTAGGGGATTATTATTGGTAAAATGAAAGAGACCACATATAGTGGCATCAAGCCTCAGTTTAACCACGCTACCAACATGCTAATATTGTGAAACGTTTGAGGCAAAGACACATAGAAGCTAGGCACAACAGTGTTCACATGGCTATGTAGCTGAACCTTTTACCTAACAA
This sequence comes from Oncorhynchus mykiss, assembly GCF_013265735.2. Taxonomy (NCBI): domain Eukaryota; kingdom Metazoa; phylum Chordata; class Actinopteri; order Salmoniformes; family Salmonidae; genus Oncorhynchus; species Oncorhynchus mykiss. The sequence goes on from NC_048568.1 coordinate 30,269,032, forward strand.
CACAATAGACTACTACAACCAATACAACTAGCAATACCATAAAGTACAATACAACACTACTATAATCCACTCTGGGACAATTCAGAAGGCATCACCGCAAGCACACTACAAACGCCCACTAGACTGGATGGATGCTTAATTGGGTGATACAACAGTTGCTGTAGAAAACGCTTCTTGACATGGGACTGTTGTCTTTCACCACGATGTAGGAAGTGTGAGACTGAGAGAAAGAGAAATCAGACAAGAAGAGAGAAAAAGAGAACGAGAGAGGATGAGAGAATAAGAAATTGTGAGAGAGTGAGGAAAGAGAGAAAGATTGACATTCTTAAAGTAGCCCGGGCCGACCACCAATCAATGCTGACTGTTATCTGAAGCCTTTCCTCTATCTGAAGGTAAAAAGGTCCAACGGCTACCCACTCCTTTCTCCACAGGGTGCTCTCTCTCCACAGGGTGTTCTCTCTCCACAGGGTGCTCTCTCTCCACAGGGTGCTCTCTCCACAGGGTGCTCTCTCTCCACAGGGTGTTCTCTCTCCACATAGTGCACTCTCTCCACAGGGTGTTCTCTCTCCACAGGGTGCTCTCTCTCTCCACAGGGTGCTCTCTCTCCACAGGGTGTTCTCTCTCCACAGGGTGTTCTCTCTCCACAGGGTGCTCTCTCTCCACAGTGTGCTCTCTCTCCACAGGGTGTTCTCTCTCCACAGGGTGTTCTCTCTCCACAGGGTGTTCTCTCTCCACAGGGTGCTCTCTCTCCACAGGGTGCTCTCTCTCCACAGGGTGCGCTCTCTCTCCACAGGGTGCTCTCTCTCTCCACAGGGTGCTCTCTCTCTCCACAGGGTGCTCTCTCTCCACAGGGTGCTCTCTCTCCACAGGGTGCTCTCTCTCAACAGGGTGCTCTCTCTCCACAGGGTGCTCTCTCTCCATAGGGCCGATGGAACCGTCCAAGGAGAACAAAACGAGTTGGGAATATCCAGAGAGCCTCTATGTCCATGACGTTTATTCCTGCTATTCTCTCTATCATGTCATTCTTCTGTCATCTGTAAAGGCCTTTTTACGTCCAGGGTTGGGGTTAGGTTCAGCAAACACCCACACCCACACCCACACCCACACACACACACACACACACACACAAACTTCTACCTGACGTATGCCGAGGCGGTAGGCCACGATGCGATCCACAGCGTTGGGGTTCATCTGGGTCCACTGCAGTTTGAAGCCATAGACTCTAGGCCGGTTCTGCCACAGCGGACTGTACGTGTCGTAGTAGAACTCTGGAGGATACGCTTTCCCTGTAAACACAAACAAACATTTACAACTAATTAAATATTATTGTATTTCAACTTCCACTGTTCCGCTTTATCTGTGGCATCAAGGGAATAAGGAACCCAAGCCATATGTGACCGACCATATGTGGTCATACGCCTAGTTTCCTGAAACAGGTCACATATGTACCAGAGATACTGAATCAAGCTAAATAAGAGGGCCATGTGAATTGCTGTAAAAAAAAAGTTGACCATTGTAAAAAAAAAAAAAAACACATACTGCACTGTCGTTTTTCTTTCAGGTTGCCAAAATGAAAACAGGTCATGTTGACTATTACTCCACAAAATTGCTGCAATGCATCAACCATGAGAGTTGCCTCCAATAACCAGTATTTTTTGAAACTGCACTGTTGGTTAGGGGCTCGTAAGTAAGCATTTCACTGTAAGGCAGTGGTTCTTAACCTGGGTTCGATCGAACCCCAGGGGTTCGGTGAGTCAGTCTCAGGGGTTCGGCGGATGTCAAGACACACATCCGATTCATATGATTCGTGATGACACGCTCCGCTTGGCCATCATTGGCTGCAGGTGATCACGCTACATCGCTTGGCCTATCTGTGCTGCAGGGAATTTGGTGCGCTCAGTAGTCGACTTGTGACTGTCATGATGGTACGTCTTGTGATTTCTTTCTTAATATTTTAATCCCTTCATACTTAGTATGTCGAGCAAAAAAGGAAAGTGGTCGGACGAATGTGTACAATATGGATTTACATGTATAACGGAAAGTGATGGGAGTCAGTGTCCTAACTGCATGATATGCAATGCCAAGTTGAGCAATTCTAGTCAAGCACCGGCAAAACTAAGAAAACACTTCCTTAAGCTGCATGGAGATGGAAAATACAAGAACACAACACTAGCTGAATTCAAGGTGAAGAGAGCCAGATTCGATGAAAAGGCTACTCTGCCTGTTCTCGGCTTTGTACCCATCAACAAATCGATCCTCACAGCATCGTACGAAGTTGCTTACCTGATCGCAAAGCAGGGCAAACCACACACCATTGGTGAAACACTCATAAAACCAGCTGTGTTGAAGATGGCGAATATTATGCTGGGAAAAGAGGCTGAAGTTAAGTCCCAAATCCCAAATTCCTCTTTCAAATGACACCATCAGCGACAGAATAGAGGACATGAGCAAAGACATCTTGGCTCAAGTAGTTGCAGATCTGATTTTAAGCCCGGCAAAATTCAGCCTTCAACTCGACGAGACCACAGACGTTTCCAATCTAAGCCAGCTTGCTGTATTCGTGCGCTATGTGAAAGACGACGTGATAAAGGAATATTTTTTATTTTGTAAGCCTCTTACAACAACAACGAAGGCAGCCGATGTGAAGAAACTTGTGGATGACTTCTTCAAAGACAACAATCTTTCGTGGGATGCTGGGAAGAAAGTCTGGTTTTGGTGCGCAAGTGAAAGCCGATGCACAACACATCATTGTTACGCATTGTATTCTGCACAGGCATGCGTTGGCAACAAAAACCTTGCCTCCAAAACTGGCAGAAGTATTAAAAATTGTAGTAGAATGCGTGAACTATGTGCGAACTAGTGCTCTGCGGCATCGCATCCTCAGTGAGCTGTGTAAAGAAATGGGCTCTGAATTCGAAGTACTTCTGTACCATTCTAACGTTAGGTGGTTATCCCGGGGACAGGTGCAGAATCGTGTTTTTGCCGTGTGTGTGGAATTAGCCCTGTTTTTGCAAGAGCACCAACATTGTCATGCAGATTGCTTCAAAAATTCTGAGTTCATTCTCATTTTAGCGTACATGGCCGATATCTTCGCAGCTCTCAATCATCTCAATCAAAATATGCAGGGCAGTGGAGTCAACATCATCGAAGCGGAGGAAAACCTGAAGGCTTTTCAAAAAAAGCTACCGTTATGGAAACGACGAACAGAGAACAATAACTTCGCAAACTTTCCCCTGCTGGACGACTGTGTAAGTAAGATCGAAGATGTATCTGGAATTGGAGACATTTCTGTACCTCCAACAAGGTTAAGAACCACTGCTGTAAGGTCTACACCTGTTGTATTCGGCGCATGTGACTCAAACTTTGATTTGGCCTGTTTTTGACCCGTTTGATGAGGAGTCAGTGGTGTTTGTTCTTTTGTACTGACAGAAACTTGTTTTCACAGAAGTGTGTCGATCTTTGTCAGACATTTTGTCAATAAAGCTGTTTCCTTTGATGGAAGCCACAAGGTCATCTGTGTTATTGTCAGAACAGAAAAAAGTGCTGTAGGGTAGAGTGGGGTAAATTGAGCCAAAGGGTTAGTTTAGCCACCCTTGTTTCTAGGAAACCATATGCAAAATGAATAATGTCTACTATCTGAGCAGCTAACCGATCACTGCAGCTGTACATAGTCCATCTGTAAATAGCCCACCCAATCTACCTACCTCATCCCCATACTGTTTTTATTTTATTTACTTTTCTGCTCTTTTGCACACCAGTATCATCATCTGCTCATTTATCACTCCAGTGTTCATCTGCTAAATTGTCATTTTTCGCTCCTATGGCCTATTTATTGCCTTTTGCACACACTGTATATAGACTTTCTTTTCTCTACTGTGTCATTGACTTGTTTGTGTTATTGGCTTGTTTATGGTTTACTCCATGTGTAACTCTGTGTTGTTGTCTGTGTCACACTGCTTTGCTTTATCTTGGCCAGGTCATCATTTCATGTGAGTCTGTGAAGGAAGAAACCACATGTAAAAATGGTAAGCAAGTTAGGTCCAAGAAACTGTAAAATAAATGTATTGTGTTATTAAGAGGTTTCATGATTCTTGTATCTTAACCCAAGTGTACATCAGCTGTGGTCTCTATACGTTTCAGTACTAGGTCCTATACCTAGCAAACTTAGCATGAAAGTGCATCGTTGTAGCTGTGAGGGCTAATATAGTCAAAATGTTTGCCAAGTTGAGCCAATGGCCACCATATCTGTTACAAATGATGATTATATTGTCATTTTTATGCATAATGTGCATAGTAGGTGTGAAATGTGTCATGAATATGAGCTCAAGATCTGTATTGTTACAGAGCAGACATCATCATATCCTGTGTAAACAAACATAAAACAAGCAGCCCCCCTTGAGGTTCTTAAAAGAGCAGCCAAGGAGGTGAGAGAAGGGAAGAAGTCCGTTCAAGCAGCAGCAAGGGATGATAAATAGACTGATCGACACTGAGGAGATACATTGACAATAAAAGAAAATGAACACGTACCTGTGTGAATAAGAGGTAGCGATAGAGCAGCTGAGGCACACGAGCTGTGTTCGAATACTCCTACTATTTTGTTTATTTGACCTTTATTTAACCAGGTAGGCAAGTTGAGAACAAGTTCTCATTTACAACTGCGACCTGGCCAAGATAAAGCAAAGCAGTTCGACACATACAACAACACAGAGTTGCACATGGAGTAAAACAAATATACAGTCAATAATACAGTAGAAAAATAAGTCTATATACAATGTGAGCAAATAAGGTGAGATAAGGGAGGTAAAGGCAAAAAAAGGCCATGGTGGCGAAGTAAATACAATATAGCAAGTAAAATACTGGAATGGTAGATTTGCAGTGGAAGAATGTGCAAGGTAGAGATAGAAATAATGGGGTGCAAAGGAACAAAATAAATAAATAAATACAGTAGGGGGAGAGGTAGTTTTTTGGGCTAAATTATAGATGGGCTATGTACAGGTGCAGTAATCTGTGCGCTGCTCTGACAGCTGGTGCTTAAAGCTAGTGACGGAGATAAATGTTTCCAGTTTCAGAGATTTTTGTAGTTCGTTCCAATCATTGGCAGCAGAGAACTGGAAGGAGAGGCGGCCAAAGGAAGATTTGGTTTTGGGTGCTAAAAAACGGATGGCAATGTGATAGACTGCATCCAATTTATTGAGTAGGGTGTGGGAGGCTATTTTGTAAATGACATCGCCGAAGTCGAAGATCGGTAGGATGGTCAGTTTTACAAGGGTATGTTTGGCAGCATGAGTGAAGGATGCTTTTGTTGCGAAATAGGAAACCAATTCTAGATGTAACTTTGGATTGGAGATGTTTTGATGTGAGTCTGGAAGGAGAGTTTACAGTCTAACCAGACACGCAGGTATTTGTAGTTGTCCACATATTCTAAGTCAGAACCATCCAGAGTAGTGATGTTGGACGGGCGGGCAGGTGCAGGTGCAGGCAGCGATTGGTTGAAAAGCATGCATTTAGTTTTACTTGTATTTAAGAGCAACTGGAGGCCACGGAAGGCCTTGAAGTTGTATGGCTTTGAAGCTCGTCTGGAGGGTTGTTAACACAGTGTCCAAAGAAGGGCCAGAAGTATACAGAATGGTGTCGTCTGTGTAGAGGTGGATCACTTACCAGCAGCAAGAGCGACATCATTGATGTGTACAGAGAAGAGAGTCGGTCCAAGAATTGAACCCTGTGGCACCCCCATAGAGACTGCCAGAGGCCCGGACAACAGGCAACAGATTTGACACACTGAACTCTATCAGAGAAGTAGTTGGTGAACCAGGCGAGGCGAATCATTTGAGAAACCAAGGCGAACGAGTCTGCCGATGAGGATGTGGTGATTGACAGAGTCGAAAGCCTTGGCCAGGTCAATGAATACGGCTGCACAGTATTGTTTCTTATCGATGGTGGTTAAGATATCATTTAGGACCTTGAGCGTGGCTGTGGTGCACCCATGACCAGCTCTGAAACCAGATTGCATAGTGGAGAAGGTATGGCGGGATTCAAAATGGTCGGTAATCTGTTTGTTGACTTGGCTTTCGAAGACCTTAGAAAGGCAGGGTAGGATAGATATAGGTCTGTAGAAGTTTGGGTCAAGAGTGTGTCCCCATTTGAAGAGCTGCTTTCCAATCTTTGGGAATCTCAGACGATACGAAAGAGAGGTTTAAGGCTAGTAATAGGCGTTGCAACAATTTCGGCAGATCATTTTAGAAAGAAAGGGTCCAGATTGTCTAGCCCGGCTGATTTGTAGGGGTCCAGATTTTGCAGCTTTCAGAACATCAGCTGACTGGATTTGGGAGAAGGAGAAATGGGGAAGGCTTGGGCGAGTTGCTGTGGGGGGTGCAGTGCTGTTGACCGGGTTAGGGGTAGCCAAGTGGAAAGTATGGCCAGCCGTAGAAAAATGCTTATTGAAATTCACAATTATAGTGGATTTATCGGTGGTGACAGTGTTTCCTATCCTCAGTGCAGTGGGCAGCTGGGAGGAGGTGTTCTTATTCTCCATGGACTTTGGGTGTCCCAGAACTTTTTTGAGTTTGTGTTGCAGGAAGCAAATTTCTGCTTGAAAAACCTAGCCTTGGCTTTTCTAACTGCCTGTGTATATTGGTTTCTAGCTTCCCCGAAAATTTGCATATCAAGGGGGCTGTTCGATGCTAATGCAGAACGCCATAGGATGTTTTTGTGTTGGTTAAGGGCAGTCAGGTCTGGAGATAACCAAGGGCTATATCTGTTCTTGGTTCTAAATTTCTTGAATGGGGCATGCTTATTTAAAATGGTGAGGAAAGCATTTAAAAAAATAACCAGGCATCCTCTACTGACGGGATGAGATCAATATCCTTCCAGGATACCCCGGCCAGGTCGATTAGAAAGGCCTGCATGCTGAAGTGTTTCAGTTCATTTGACTGCTGACCCATTACGGATGCAGGCAATGAGGCAGTGATCGCTGAGATCTTGGTTGAAAACAGCAGAGGTGTATTTACAGTTGGTTAGGATGATATCTATGAGGTTGACCGTGTTTACGGCTTTGGGGTGGTATCTGGTAGGTTCATTGATAATTTGTGTGAGATTGAGGGCATCAATCTTAGATTGCAGGATGGCTGTTAAGCATGTTCCCAGTTTAGGTCGCCTAGCAACACGAGCTCTGGAGATAGATGGGGGCAATCAGTTCACATATGGTGTCCAGAGCACAGCTGGGGGCAGAGGGTGGTCTATAAATGGCGGCAACGGTGAGAGACTTGTTTTTAGAGAGGTGGATTTTTAAGTAGAAGTTCAAATTGTTTGGGTACAGACCTGGATAGTAGGACAGAACTCTGCAGGCTATCTTTGCAGTAGATTGCAAAACCGCCCCCTTTGGACATTCTATCTTGTCTGAAAATGTTGTAGTTAGGGATGAAGATTTCAGAATTTTTGGTACTAAGCCCACTAACTGCACTATTTGTGATGTAAATTGAGAATGTAGTACGCTTATTGGTCATAGCATAGATAGAGTTAGTATGCTAAAAGTTCATAGATGTCGTACTACATTTGCCAAAATACGAAGTATACACGCAGTGCACACTTTCCGTACTTTTAAGGCTCTTAATGCAATTCTTCAGGAAATGGCCGTGGCTTCACAACGTTTTAAGATTTGAAGAAAATGGCGGAAAATATGCGGCGGAAGTCCGACGAGAGCAGAAACAAATTAATTGCTTTAACTAATTATGACAAATGTTAAGAAAATGTTGAGCAATGTAATAAAGTAATGACTTTCCAAATTATTTACGCTACACGTTATGTTGGCTGACGGTGTTGGTTACGCTATCCTTACAATCCGCATAATAATACATTGAACTTGCCAGTATATTAACGATATGCTACCCAGCGTTTATTAACTTGATTATTCACGTCATTCTTAGCTTAGTGGTATAGTCGTTGTGCGTTCTCAATGAAAATAAACTAGCTCTGGCTATCTACTCAGAATAGTCTTGTCTGAGAGCAGCAGCCATTAACATGAGCCCATCCTCCCCAATTAAAGTGCCACCAACCTCCTGTGCTATGTACGGTGGGCTGAAGTGGGCTGCTTGATATACAGTATTAAAAAACCATAATTTGCAAATAAATTCATTAAAAATCCTACAATGTGATTTTCTGGATTTTTGTTTTCTCATTTTGTCTATCATTGTTGAAGTGTGCCTATGATGAAAATTACAGGCCTCTCTCATCTTTTTAAGTCGGAGAACTTGCACAATTGGTGGCTGACTAAATACTTTTTTTGCCCCACTGTATATCTGTTGATTTCTAATAGCGATAGTCGAGACTTCCAGCTACAATAGTACTCCGTCTGAAGAGTGTGAACCAATCAGCAGAGTTTATCCCACAGGCTGGGAAGTGTGAACCAATCAGACCGCAGGCTGGTAGGAGTGTAAATCAATCAGAGGTCCATCAAATGTCTGTCATATTGGAAACAACTAACTTTTTTTGACACATCACATACGCTGCTGCCACTGTTTATTATCTATGCTGTTGCCTAGTCACTTTATTCCTAGTTATATGTGCCTACGAGCGTAAGAAACTGAGTTACACAGAGTTGACAGCAGACGCAACTCAGCGTGGCTGGAATGCAAAAGTCTGGCCAGTTGATGTGGGATGCAGAAGATTCGTGGCTTCTTCCACCATCAGGTTACTGAAAGAACTTGGAATCCATGGACAGGCTCTGCGGCAGACCGTCAGAGCAGTTTCTCAAGCAGCTGAAAGAGGCAGCCAGTGGATCTGGATCAAACGGAAGGACCCTTGCTGAGCTATAACTTCATGACCCCCCACCCCACCCCCACCTGAGAACCCAATTCAGATCCCTCCAACTTGAGGAGGGCATATGAGGTATGCGGTCAGCTGTAGGACTGGCTCAGGGAAGAGGACGCCCCTGCCTTGCATAGTCCCGTGGGACATCTTAATTGGGCATGGGACACAAGCTAAGGCTTGATCACCCTTTAGCTGGCCACCTTTGATGAGAGTGTTTAGTGATTAAAGGCCGAAACACCCACTGATTCGAAGGCACACTACTGAGGATGTGTCCCAAAATTGACATCTTAACCCAGTCTAAGAAATAAACCTCCCATGCCACTCTGTCAACATCACGGCAAATCTCATGCGAGTGCATTCCATCTATTGGCACAATGGACAGTTTTTAACATCTCGTCCCGTGTTTTATGATTCTGATCATCTGGACAGTGACTGTTGTGAAAGGACAGCTGACAACATAGGAAAGTCTGTGTGACAGCTTGGAGAGACAGCTGACCGGAGGGAATAGACCCCACTGGGGCTGTCATGGGCTAGCTACCCATGTTGGCAGTCTCCGACGCTGTTTCAGTATGTTGGAGACACCCGCTAAGTGCTACTGAAAGTCAACAAAGGAACATACCCCTAGAGCCTGCGAGAGCTGGGGCGCAAGATGGCTCAATGACTGATCACATGGTTACGGACCCAGGAATGGAAACGACTACGAGTAGGAACACAGCACATGAGACAACCATAACATCAGCTGGACACACACTTCAGGCGTGCAGCTGTGGTTGGGAGAGAGTAACATCGGCAAGGGGGTTAAGGATCCATCAAGGGAGGAAAAAGTGCTTGGGAGAGCAGAGACAGGGACCTCGCATTGACCAGTACTTCTTACGAAGCAGCCAGTCAAATCAGTCGAATGAAGCACAGCGACGGGACGCAAACCAAAGTTCGCAGAGCATCAGCACCCCTGTAACCGAGGAGGATAACACAAGCACAGAAATGCCGGTGGATGAACTCACCCAACCACAGAGACCTCTAAAACAGGAAAAGATCAAAGGGCACAGACCGAGTGTGAAGTGGCCCAAAGCTGTTGAAAAGAGAGAGTGGGAAACAATCAACAACGACCTGACAAAAATCTTGGAACAACAGGTAGGAACAGCAGAGAAAAAGCTTGAAAGGATGGGAGACATTATCTACCACTACGGAGAAGAGCGCTTTGGAGTAAACGAAAGGAGAAGTGACAAGACACCACCCGCACCAGCCAAATCTAGGAGGCAGCAGGAGATCGAGATACTTGTCAGAGAGAGAAGGCAGCTGAGGAAGCAGTGGAAGAAGGCCTCTGATGCAGAGAGAGAAGGTCTCATGCTACTCCAAGCAGACATTAAATGTCAGCTGGCAACCTTGCGAAGAGCGGAAAACTTAAGGAAACTTCGTAGGAAGAAGGAACACTCAATAACATAGTTCTATAAAAACCCCTTTAAGTTTGTCAAAGATCTCTTCGCAAAGGAAAAGTGCGGAATCCTAAAAACTCCAAAGCCTGAACTGGAAGAACGTCTGGAAAAGGTCCACCAGGACATGAAAAGGCATGAGCAGATAATCATCCCACATGACATCCCACCTATTCAACCACCAGAATTCAATCTGGACACTGACCCTCCAAAATGGAGGGAAGTAGAGAACGTTGTCCGAAGAGCAAGAGCGGCCTCGGCTCCTGGGCCTAATGGAGTACCATACAAGCTCTAAAAGAACGCCCCGGATGTTCTACGCTTTCTTTGGAGGCTCATGAGGATAGTGTGGCAGAAGGAAATAATACCAAAGGCATGGCGAAGGGCTGGTGGTGTGCTAATCCCGAAAGAGAAGGATGCGACAGACATCAGTCAATTCCGACCAATCTCCCTTCTCAACGTCGAAGGGAAGATCTTTTTCAGTATAATAGCACAGAGGCTGTCCACTTATCTGGAAAGGAACAAGTACATTGATACATCTGTACAGAAAGCAGGCATTCCTGGTTTCTCTGGTTGCCTGGAACATACTAGTATGATTTGGCACCAGATCCAAACAGCTAAGAAGGACAAGAGAGACCTCTATGTCATCTTCCTCGACCTGGCCAATGCCTTTGGCTCAGTTCCCCATGAACTCCTCTGGGAATCCTTCAACTTTTCCACGTACCAGAACCCATCACTACACTGGTAAAGGCCTATTTCCAAGACCTGCAATTGTGTTTCACAACACCTGACTTCACAACAACATGGCAGCGCTTGGAAGTAGGCATAATGGCAGGCTGTACAATTTCTCCTCTGGCCTTCACTATGGCCATGGAAGTCATCATCAGGGCATCGAGATGGGTGGTCGGCATTGAGAGAACTAAGGAGGGGCTCCGTCTCCCACCTATCCGAGCATACATGGATGACATGACTACACTGACCACCACTGCAGCATGCACCAGGCGGCTACTTGCAAAACTGCAGGATAACATCAAGTGGGCCCGGATGAAAATCAAGCCTAGCAAATCTCGAAGCATTTCCATAGTCAAAGGACAGCTTAAAGATGTGAGGTTCTGCATTGGAGATGACCCGATACCAACGGTGTCTGAGCAACCCATCAAGAGCCTGGGTAGATGGTACAACGAAAGCCTCCGGGATAAAGATCAAGTGCAGCAAGTAAGGCAGGACATCGCCGATGGTCTTGAGAAAATCAACAAGACCCTACTGCCTGGGAGGCTCAAGCTTTGGTGCCTACAGTTTGGACTTCTCCCCCGGGTAATGTGGCCACTCACCGTCTATGAGGTCCCAATAACAACAGTGGAGAAGATGGAGCGAACCATTACCTCATACGTGAAGAAATGGCTGGGTGTCCCACGATGCTTGAGTAACATCGGCCTCTATGGCAAAGGGGTCCTTGAACTACCTCTTACAAGTCTAACGGAGGAGTACAAGTGCTCTAAAGTAAGACTTCAGATGACATTGAAGGACTCCAAAGACCAGACCATTAGCAAGGCTGCACCTCCCCTACAAACTGGACGGAAATGGACATCATCCAAGGCTGTGCAGCAAGCAACATCAGCCCTGAGACACCAAGACATTGTGGGGAATATCCAGCATGGAAGCGGAGGCTTTGGCCTGGCAGCAAGCAAACCAACGTTCCATAAGGCAACAACATCTGAACGCAGGAAGCTGGTGGTCGAGGAGGTGCGCAGACAGGAGGAGACTGCAAGAAGTGCAAAGGCTGTCTCTCTTGCTAAACAAGGGCAATGGACGCGGTGGGAAGGCCTGGAGAGGAGAAAGATCAACTGGAGTGAGCTTTGGCAAATGGAGGCAAGCAACATCAGCTTCATCATAAGAGCTGTTTATGATGTGCTTCCATCACCAAAAAATCTACATCAATGGTATGGCGAGGACTCAACCTGCCCCCTCTGCCCAGCTCCAGCGACTCTCAGGCATATAATGACAGGTTGCAAGACCAGCCTCTCACAAGGCCGCTACACCTGGAGGCACAATCAGGTCCTCAAGAGCCTGGCTGCAGCACTTGAGACCAAGAGGAGTGCAACCAATTCATTACCTCCAAAAACAAGCAATCCCGTCAAAACAACAACATTCATCCGGGAGGGACAGAAAAGGCCCAAGTATCCTCCTACAAAGCCAGAAACTGGACACCTAGCCATGGCCCGGGACTGGAAGATGCTTGTCGATATTGGCCAGCAACTAATTTTTCCACCTGAGATTGCTTCTACCAACCTTAGGCCAGACATGGTACTCTGGTCCCCTTCACGAAAGGCTGTGTACATCATAGAGCTCACAGTCCAGTGGGAAAACTCTGTTGAAGAGGCCTACGAGCGTAAGAAACTGCGTTACACAGAGTTGGCAGCAGACGCAACTCAGCGTGGCTGGAATGCAAAAGTTTGGCCAGTTGAAGTGGGATGCAGAGGATTCGTGGCTTCTTCCACCATCAGGTTGCTGAAAGAACTTGGAATCCATGGACAGGCTCTGCGGCAGACCGTCAGAGCAGCTTCTCAAGCAGCTGAAAGAGGCAGCCAGTGGATCTGGATCAAACGGAAGGACCCTTGCTGGGCTATAACTTCATGACCCCCCACCCCACCCCCACCTGAGAACCCAATTCAGATCCCTCCAACTTGAGGAGGGCATATGAGGTATGCGGTCAGCTGTAGGACTGGCTCAGGGAAGAGGACGCCCCTGCCTTGCATAGTCCCGTGGGACATCTTAATTGGGCATGGGACACAAGCTAAGGCTTGATCACCCTTTAGCTGGCCACCTTTGATGAGAGTGTTTAGTGATTAGGCCGAAACACCCACTGATTCGAAGGCACACTACTGAGGATGTGTCCCAAAATTGACATCTTAACCCAGTCTAAGAAATAAACCTCCCATGCCACTCTGTCAACATCACGGCAAATCTCATGCGAGTGCATTCCATCTATTGGCACAATGGACAGTTTTTAAAATCTCGTCCCGTGTTTTATGATTCTACAGTACCAGTCAAAAGTTTGGACACACCTACTCATTCAAGAGTTTTTCTTTATTTTTCTGTTTTCTACTTTGTAGAGTAATAGTGAAGACATCAAAACTATGAAATAACACATACAGAATAATGTAGTAATCAAAAAAGTGTTCAATCTAAATATATTTTGGATTTTAGATTCTTCAAAGTAGTACTGTACATACAGTACCTTGCAAAATTATTCGGCCCCCTTGAACTTTGCGACCTTTTGCCACATTTCAGGCTTCAAACATAAAGATATAAAACTGTATTTTTTTTATGAAGAATCAACAACAAGTGGGACACAATCATGAAGTGGAACAACATTTATTGGATATTTCAAACTTTTTTAACATATCAAAAACTGAAAAATTGGGCGTGCAAAATTATTCAGCCCCCTTAAGTTAATACTTTGTAGCGCCATCTTTTGATGCGATTACAGCTGTAAGTCGCTTAGGGTATGTCTCTATCAGTTTTGCACATCGAGAGACTGAAATTTTTTCCCATTCCTCCTTGCAAAACAGCTCGAGCTCAGTGAGGTTGGATGGAGAGCATTTGTGAACAGCAGTTTTCAGTTCTTTCCACAGATTCTCGATTGGATTCAGGTCTGGACTTTGACTTGGCCATTCTAACACCTGGATATGTTTATTTTTTAACCATTCCATTGAAGATTTTTCTTTATGTTTTGGATCATTGTCTTGTTGGAAGACAAATCTCCGTCCCAGTCTCAGGTCTTTTGCAGACTCCATCAGGTTTTCTTCCAGAATGGTCCTGTATTTGGCTCCATCCATCTTCCCATCAATTTTAACCATCTTCCCTGTCCCTGCTGAAGAAAAGCAGGCCCAAACCATGATGCTGCTGCCACCACCATGTTTGACAGTGGGGATGGTGTGTTCAGAGTGATGAGCTGTGTTGCTTTTACGCCAAACATAACATTTTGCATTGTTGCCAAAAAGTTCAATTTTAGTTTCATCTGACCAGAGCACCTTCTTCCACATGTTTGGTGTGTCTCCCAGGTGGCTTGTGGCAAACTTTAAACGCCACTTTTTATGGATATCTTTAAGAAATGGCTTTCTTCTTGCCCCTCTTCCATAAAGGCCAGATTTGTGCAATATACGACTGATTGTTGTCCTATGGACAGAGTCTCCCACCTCAGCTGTAGATCTCTGCAGTTCATCCAGAGTGATCATGGGCCTCTTGGCTGCATCTCTGATCAGTCTTCTCCTTGTATGAGCTGAAAGTTTAGAGGGACGGCCAGGTCTTGGTAGATTTGCAGTGGTCTGATACTCCTTCCATTTCAATATTATCGCTTGCACAGTGCTCCTTGGGATGTTTAAAGCTTGGGAAATCTTTTTGTATCAAAATCCATCTTTAAACTTCTTCACAACAGTATCTCGGACCTGCCTGGTGTGTTCCTTGTTCTTCATGATGCTCTCTGCACTTTTAACGGACCTCTGAGACTATCACAGTGCAGGTGCATTTATACGGAGACTTGATTACACACAGGTGGATTGTATTTATCATCATTAGTCATTTAGGTCAACATTGGATCATTCAGAGATCCTCACTGAACTTCTGGAGAGAGTTTGCTGCACTGAAAGTAAAGGGGCTGAATAATTTTGCACGCCCAATTTTTCAGTTTTTGATTTGTTAAAAAAGTTTGAAATATCCAATAAATGTCGTTCCACTTCATGATTGTGTCCCACTTGTTGTTGATTCTTCACAAAAAAATATAGTTTTATATCTTTATGTTTGAAGCCTGAAATGTGGCAAAAGGTCGCAAAGTTCAAGGGGGCCGAATACTTTCGCAAGGCACTGTATTTACCTGAATTACCTCGTACCCCTGCACATCGACTCGGTACTGGTATCCTGTGTATATAGCCAAGTTATCGTTACTCATTGCGTATTTATTATTACTTTTATTATTACGTGTTTTGTATTCTATTATTTCTCTATTTTTGTTCTCTCTGCATTGTTAGGAAGGGACCTGAATTACCTCGTACCCCTGCACATCGACTCGGTACTGGTATCCTGTGTATATAGCCAAGTTATCGTTACTCATTGCGTATGTATTATTACTTTTATTATTACGTATTTTGTATTCTATTATTTGTCTATTTTTGTTCTCTCTGCATTGTTAGGAATTTCACTGTTAGTCCACACCTGTTGTATACGAATCATGTGACAAATAACTTTTGATTTGATTTATTTAAAGAACTGGATAACCTATTTATACAGAACATCAGGGTCAAAGTTCACTGGGCTAAATGTCTCATTTATCAATGTTGCATACGAACAGAAATGTTTGAAAACCATGCGTGCGATCATTTCTTAGCAAAGTGTGGGATTTATGAATTTGTACATTTGTACAGCTGAAAAGGGTTTTTCTGATTAAAGAAGCAATACATCTTGAGACCAGTTGAATATCTGGAACATCAGCATTTGTGGGTTCGATTACAGGCTCAAAATGGCCAGAAACAAATAACTTTCTTCGGAAATTCGTCAGTCTATTCTTGTTCTGAGAAATGAAGGTTATTCCATGCGAGAAATTGCCAAGTAACTAGCCTTCATTTCTCAGAACAAGAATAGACTGATGAGTTTCAGGAGAAAAGTATTTGTTTCTGGCCATTTTGAGCCTGTAAACGAACCCACAAATGCTGATGTTCCAGATATTCAACTGGTCTCAAGATGTATTGCTTCTTTAATCAGAAAAACCCTTTTCAGCTGTGCTAACATAATTGCAAAAGGGTTTTCTAATGATCAATTAGCCTTTTAAAATGATAAACTTGGATTAGCTAACACACCGTGCCATTGGAACACAGGAGTGCTGGTTGCTGATAATGTGCCTCTGTAGGCCTATGTAGATATTCCATGACAAAATATTTTTTTAAATCAGCAGTTTCCAGCTACAATAGTCATTTACAACATTAACAATGTCTAAACTGTATTTCTGATCAATTTGATGTTATTTTATAGGACAAAAAAAATGATTTTCTTTAAAATACAAGGACATTTCTAAGGAACCCAAACTTTTGAACCGTAATGTATATTTGTTATATTTATTGTCAAGAAAAAATATTTAGATGTGGTCCATGTCTGAATATGGTTGCGAATATAAAGCTTGACTTACCATCAGTTGGTGTGTCCGGTATTCCTTCAGGGTCTGGGAGAGGGTCCTCAGTATCACCATCACAAATTATGCCAGACACTGAGGTCTCTCCAATTATGCTGCCAATGCGCTGGTCCATAGCTGACAGTGAAGATTCACTCTGCCCTCCTCCTGTTACATTTATAGCCCTTTTGTGGATCATCTAAAACAAATTGCATGTTTTCAAATCAAACCATTTCTTTTTAATTTCATTCACTTTTCTGCACTCAGATGAGGCATAATTTACCACAGCTCTAACCTGCTCCCAAGCAATATTTTTTCTCTATTTGTCAAGCCATTGTTGAGGGCTCCAAAAAGTATGGCTTGTTTTTCTTCCACTTCAGTGATCAAAAGTTATATTTCTGCATCTGCAAAGTTTTTTCTTTGTCTTCTTTCATTTCTCCATGTTGGCGAACAGAAATTAGTGACATTTCTTGCAGATTCAAAGGGAAGGTTTGTGATCATAAATGTTCCTTTAGGGCGGTTCTTTATATAAATTAAACTTCATGTGCACTAGCACAGTGTTTTAGAACATGTCTGATTTATCAAGGCAAAATACTTACAGGTGTGTGTAAATAAAGAGTACGCGCAATTGATAAATACCAACTTTTTTGTACTTGCAAACATTCTACATTTTCTTCGTACGAGTTCATTTAGAAGCTTTTCTACGCAACATTGATAAATGAGGGGCCCTGGTTCACAAAATCATGGCTTTAAGGCTAGTTTGTTGTTTTTCTTCTGTATTTAACCCTTCCTCTTCTTTGAAGTAGGTGGCTTAAAAGTACATAAAGTCTGAATATGAATAATTGAACTATTTACATGATTAATTGCAAAACTCTCAATGCTAATTCCTGTGAAAAGTACAGTGAATGAGACAAAAGGTAAATGATATGAAGCTTGAACTCAATGACTGCATATGGTACTGTACTTTCCCAACACAAAGACAGTGAGAACCCGTGAGTATATTCAACATAACTCAACAAATCTGTTGAGTGTCCAATCAATCTCTTCTGAGGTTAAGCCTTTCACTTTTACAATCAATCACTTCAGTTTCTGAAGATAGGTCTTCTAAACCAATCAACAAAATAATGATAAAAAAAGGTAGTATACTGCTTTGGGCGGAAATCAAGATTGACTGTTTCTCTCAACCTCTCACTAGTTTGATAAATTATCATAATGACCTGAGATAATAAGTCACAATCTCTTCTAAACATGTTTCATCCTGAATCCTGTGACGATAAATCAGGTTAATGATGCTTTGCATTTGTTTGGACAGCCGATTGGAGATCACAAGCCTACATGGATAAAGCTGTTGAAAATACAATATTCTATTTCACACAAAAAAGACTAGCTCATTCATCAACTATATAAAATATTTCCGGAGAACAAGAGAAAGAAATCTAATGGGGCTACAGCAGAACAATATTTGGTGAAATGTGTTTGGTATCATTTCCATAAAAACCTGTTCAGATACAGGAAGTGTATACTAATTGACTGTAATGTATTTGGTATCATTTCCATAAAAACCTGTTCAGATACAGGAAGTGTATACTAATGGACTGTAATGTACTTGGTATCATTTCCATAAAAACCTGTTCAGATACAGGAAGTGTATACTAATGGACTGTAATGTACTTGGTATCATTTCCATAAAAACCTGTTCAGATACAGGAAGTGTATACTAATGGACTGTAATGTATTTGGTATCATTTCCATAAAAACCTGTTCAGATACAGGAAGTGTATACTAATGGACTGTAATGTACTTGGTATCATTTCCATAAAAACCTGTTCAGATACAGGAAGTGTATACTAATGGACTGTAATGTTTTTGGTATCATTTCCATAAAAACCTGTTCAGATACAGGAAGTGTATACTAATGGACTGAAATGTGCTATTTATCACAGTTTAGAATTATGTTTTTTTTTTGTGGCATTGTGAAAATATGGTTGATTGGACTTTTTTCAAAAGTCATGAGATACAAAAACAATTAGATATCTAACCATCTCTTCTGTTCAGAACAGTATATACCGTTTTGAGAATGTATTCCCTAAATTTGCTCTGCAATTGAGATTACTACTGTAGAATAAAGTTATGCGATTGTTAGTTATCTTTCTAGTGAACACAATTGTAGAGAAAATATGAAGAACTGAATACAATAAGATTATACCTGGCAGTTGTGAGCTTAGTCCATGCTGGGAAATGTTGCAGAAACTCCCAGGGATAGGTATCTCTTTCTATCCCTCTCACCAATTTCATTCCTCTGTTATTTATTCCATGTTTTGTAGACATGTGGCTTTGAAAGGTCATACACCCATCATAGAAAAGCGCTCATAAAAGGACATCCTGTATATTAATGCAATATAAAAAGTCAGCTTTGATCTAGGGGTGGATAAACCTGTTCGCCTGCCTGCCTGCCTGCCTGCCTGCCTGCCTGCCTGCCTGCCTGCCTGCCTGCCTGCCTGCCTGCCTGCCTGCCTGCCTGCCTGCCTGCCTGCCTGCCTGCCTGCCTGCCTGCCTGCCTGCCTGCCTGCCTGCCTGCCTGCCTGCCTGCCTGCCTGCCTGCCTGCCTGCCTGCCTGCCTGCCTGCCTGCCTGCCTGCCTGCCTGCCTGCCTGCCTGCCTGCCTGCCTGCCTGCCTGCCTGCCTGCCTGCCTGCCTGCCTGCCTGCCTGCCTGCCTGCCTGCCTGCCTGCCTGCCTGCCTGCCTGCCTGCCTGCCTGCCTGCCTGCCTGCCTGCCTGCCTGCCTGCCTGCCTGCCTGCCTGCCTGCCTGCCTGCCTGCCTGCCTGCCTGCCTGCCTGCCTGCCTGCCTGCCTGCCTGCCTGCCTGCCTGCCTGCCTGCCTGCCTGCCTGCCTGCCTGCCTGCCTGCCTGCCTGCCTGCCTGCCTGCCTGCCTGCCTGCCTGCCTGCCTGCCTGCCTGCCTGCCTGCCTGCCTGCCTGCCTGCCTGCCTGCCTGCCTGCCTGCCTGCCTGCCTGCCTGCCTGCCTGCCTGCCTGCCTGCCTGCCTGCCTGCCTGCCTGCCTGCCTGCCTGCCTGCCTGCCTGCCTGCCTGCCTGCCTGCCTGCCTGCCTGCCTGCCTGCCTGCCTGCCTGCCTGCCTGCCTGCCTGCCTGCCTGCCTGCCTCCCTCTCCAGTTCAACAAGCTATGAACCATTTCTACTCCCCCTATTGTACCTACCCACCACCACTACCCATTTGATTTCAGTAGTTTATGAACATAATTCTATTTATAATCAAATCAACAACAAAAAAATCACAATCACATGGTTAGCAGACATTAATGCGAGTGTAGTGAAATGCTTGTGCTTCTAGTTCCGACAGTGCAGAAATATCGAACAAGTAATCTAACAATTCCACAACAACTACCTAATACACACATGTAAAGGGGTGAATGAGAATATGGACATGTAAGTATATGGATGAGCGATGGCTGAGAAGCATAGGCAAGGTGCAATAGATGGTAAAAAAATACATGTGATATGAGTAATGTAAGACATGTAAACATTAGTAAAGTGGCATATTTTAGAGTGCATTGTATAAAGTGACTAGTGATCCATTTATTAAAGTGGCCAGTGATTGGGTCTCAATGTAGGCAGCAGCCTCTCTGAGTTAGTAATTGCTGTTTAGCAGTCTGATGGCCTTGAGATAGAAGATGTTTCTCAATCTCTGGGTCCCAGCTCTGATGCACCTGTACTGACCTCACCTTCTGTATGGTAGCGGTGTGAACAGACAGTGGCTCGGGTGGTTGATGTCCTTGATGATCTTTTTGGCCTTCCTGCTGTAGGTATCATGAAGGGCAGGTAGTTTGCCCCCGGTGATCCGTTGTTCAGACCGCATCACCCTCTGGAGAGCCTTGCAGTTGAGGGCGGTGCAGTTGCTGTACCAGGCTGGGATACAGCCCGAATGGATGCTCAAGATTGTGCATCTGTAAAAGTTTGTCAGGGTTTTGGGTGACAAGCCAAATTTCTGAGGCTGAAGAGGCAGTATTGCGTCTTCATCTCAACACTTTCTGTGTGCCTTCTTCACGATGCTGTCTGTGTGAGTGGATCATTTCAGTTTGTTTGTGATGTGTACACCGAGGAACTTAAAACTTTCCACCTTCTCCACTGCTGTCCCTTCGATGCTGTTTCCTGAAGTCCACGATCATCTCCTTTGTTATGTTGATGCTGAGTGAGAGGTTGTTTTCCTGACACCACACTCCGAGTGCCCTCACCTCCTCCCTGTAGGCTGTCTTGTCGTTGTTGGTAATCAAGCCCACTACTATTATGTTGTCTGCAAACTTGATGATTGAGTTGGAGGCGTGCATAGCCATGCAGTCGTGGGTGAACAGGGAGAACAGGAGGGGGCTGAGCACACACCTTTGTCTGGCACCATTGTTGAGGGTCAGCAAAGTGTAGATGTTTCCTACCTTCCCCACCTGGGGGCGGCCCGTCAGAAAGTCCAGGATCCAATTTCACAGGGCAGGGTTGAGACCCAGGGCCTCCAGCTTGATTATGAGCTAGGAGGGTACTATGGTGTTGAATGCTGAGCTGTAGTCAATGAACAGCATTCTTACATAGGTATTCCTTTTGGGCTTCTGATTGGTCGGACCAGCGTTGAATGGTTCTCATCACTGGTACATCCTGTTTGAGTTTCTGCCTATAAGACGGAAAGAGCAAGATGGCGTCGTGGTCGGATTTGCCGAAGGGAGGGCTGGGGAGGGCTTTGTATGCATCATGGAAGTTAGAGTAGCAGTGGTCAAGGGTATTGCGCATGCGCGTGGAGCAATCAATATGCTAGAAGAATTTAGGTAGACCTGTTCTCAAATTTGCTTTGTTAAAATCCCCAGCTACAATAAATGCAGACTCAGGATGTATGGTCTCCAGTTTGCAATAGCCCAGTGAAGTTCCTTGATGGCCGTCTTGGTGTCTGCTTGAGGGGGAATGTACACAGCTGTGACTATAACTGACAATAATTATCTTGGTAGGTAAAATGGCTGGCACTTGATTGTAAGGAATTCTAGATCGAGTGAGCAGAAGGACTTGAGTTCCTGTATGTTGTTATGATTACACCATGAGTCGTTAATCATAAAGCATACACCCCCACCCTTTCTTTTCCCAGAGAGGTGTTTTTCTCTGTCGGCGCGATGCATGGAGAAGCCCGGTGGCCGAACCGATTCCGACAACATATCCTGAGAGAGCCATGTCTCCATGAAACAGAGAATGTTACAATCTCTGATGTCTCTCTGGAAAGCAACCCATGCTCGAATTTTGTCTACCATGTTGTCAAGAGACTGGACATTGTCTAGTAGTATACTCGGGAGCGGTGTGCACGTCTATGGAGCCTGGCCAGGTCGCCGCTTCGTCTGGCCCTTCTGCGGTGTTGTTGTTTTGGATGGCCTACTGGAATTAGCTACAATGTCCTGGGTGGTGGTCCGAACAGAGGATCTGCTTCGGGAAAGTCGTATTCCTGGTCGTAATGTTGGTAAGTTGACGTTGCTCTTATATCCAATAGTTCTTCCCGGCTGTATGTAATAAAACTTAAGATTTCCTGGGGTAACAATCTAAGAAATAATACAGAAAAAAACAAAATACTGCATTGTTTCCTAAGAACCCAAAGCGAGGCGACCATCTCTGTCGGCGCCATGCTGTCCAGCAGTGATATGCTAGTCTGTCTTTACCTTCCTCCCATTAACATAGATGTAGGATGTGGATCCTTATGAACACAACGCTGATCCAGTCACAAGTCGTATAGCAGCTAGACGTATGCTACTGACCATGCCAAATGAATAATAATTTGTATTTATGAGTAAAACAAACTGGAATAAAATATGTTAATATACATTGAAACCAAAACAAAACTAAATTATGTGTAACCCAAAGTCCAGCAATGAATCAAAAAACAAAAGCGTTTCGGAGTGAAATATCCAAGTGTTTGAAATGGTGGCAACAAATACACAATGACAGATTTGTTTTCCAGTGGCTTAACTGTACCCTAGACTCAGTTTGGAGAGTGGTTCAAAGAACACAGTTGTTCAAAGACACACATACAAATCTGTTTCCCCTCATGAGGATCAAACTCTGCTTCCCAAACATCACAGTGCCTTTGTCCAACAAATGTGTCTAGACATAGAACATGACAATGTTCCAGTCTGGATTCTGAATGCCAAGGGAAATGTGTTCTATAGAGGAGGGGTGTATTATTCATATTAACTGAGCTACAGTTACAATTGTACTATTGTTGTAATAACAGTTGGCTGGGTTTGGATTAAAGACATATTTAACTTAAAGCGGCAATCAGCAGTTGGAATAAGAATAAAGCGTCTCCCCCTGTTACGGTAAGACCTTGAGGGATGGGGCTGAAGAAATGTACCTATTCTCTAATTCGTAGACGTATGTATTCAAGGACTGACCATCCATGATATCAAAAATATAGTCGTAACCATGTTTTGAGGCTAATAGTGTTTGTTTACATTTACTTTGTTTACAAACACAAAAAAAGCTTATATTTTGGGTTCTGATGGGGTTTGACATTTCTAAGTTACAGTATATTGCTCAAGAATCATTGGGTTCATGTCATTCATTTCAAAGTCCCAAAATGTATGTAACAACTCCAGATTGCCCCAGTAAATGTCAAAATGTCTTACATATGGTAATGACACTATGCTGCGTATACAGATACTTATCAAAAGGGATTGCACGTCACGTGACTATATATAACCTGTACATTATGCCCCTGTCCTTATAGAGGAGTCTGGGCTGACAGACAGATAGATGACACTATTCTTAAGCTCCCTGTTGGTTTCTAAAGCACATCATGTCAGTCGTCATTGGCTATCCATCATTGTCACACTGCTAGTCTGAGCAGGGAGAATATGCTCTGCGTTTCCAGGTACACAGTGTACAGGTGCAGACTACTAGAGTATATGATATATGATGTGATGAAAAAGAAGAACGACACGCCGTTCGTATGCTTCCAGAATTTGAATGGAGAAACAGTTTGACTGCGGTGGTGTAAATCTCTGGGGGGCATCTGAACAGTGAGTGCAGGTATTCTCTTCTCTCGTTAATATTTACAATATGCTCTGAGCGCTAATCCTACAGAACTGTTCTAATCTATATTGATTTAAGAAATAACTCTTTATTATACGCACAGGGAGTGCAGGCATTTGTTTCCACCCAATACTAACAAGCCTGATTTAACTGATCATTAAACCTTGAACTAACAGAATCAGATGTGTTAGTGTTGGGCTGTAACAAAATCCTTCACACTCTTTCCAGGACCGAAGGACCCCAGGACCAGGGTTGAAGAACACTATCCTATCCTGCCAATAAGGCTCAGTGGTGCAGATTAAACCCTTTGATGTTGAGGAGTATTTCTGTCTGTAGTTTTTCCCCTTTTGTGGGGAAAAACTCTGGGTGGGCCTATGCCCTCCCAGGCCCACCCACGACTGTGCTCTTTCCCAGTCATGTGAAATCCATAGATTAGGGTCTAATGAATTCATTTAAATTGACTGATATGAACTGTAACTGTAACGCAGTAAAATCTTGTTGCATGAGGAATGTATGCCACCCTGAGATGAAGGGGCTGCAGGGATCATCCTGCCCTGTGGTGCCAGGTTCCTGCCAGAGCTCAGTGGTGCAGATTAAACCCTCTGAAGACGCTGCCTGCCACTCTGCTCTGGCAGGATTGAAGGGCCATCTCATCTCACTAAAGCCAATGCTACCACATATGTCCCCTGCAGCCTGGCACACACACACACACACACACACACACACACACACACACACACACACACACACACACACACACACACACACACACACACACACACACACACACACACACACACACACACACACACACACACACACACACACACACACACACACACACACACACACACACACACACACACACACACACACACACACACACACACACACACACACACACACACACACACACGCCCCCCTGGCATGGCCTGGCTCCTGACCAGCAGTGTGATAAAGTGTGTGTGTGTTTGCCCCTGAGCATGGCCTGCTGTCCGGCTTTGGAGTGTGTGTGCCCCCTGGCATGAAGGCTGAGACCCTGGGTTTAATCGACCCACCCTGGCTTTCAGCCAATGGCTTTGACTGATATATTTTCACTGAACACAGACCTGATCGCCTCCCTCCCTCCCTCCCTCCCTCCCTCCCTCCCTCCCTCCCTCCCTCCCTCCCTCCCTCCCTCCCTCCCTCTCTCTATCTATCACAGCACCATCTTTCTCTGTCTCTCTCTCTCTCTCTGGGGAGAACAAGTATTTGATACACTGCCGATTTTGCAGGTTTTCCTACTTACAAAGCATGTAGAGGTCTTCTGTTCCTTCTGTTCTCTACTCATTACCTGTATTACATGCACATTTTTGAGCTCGTTACCTGTATAAAAGACACCTGTCCACACACTCAATCAAACAGACTCCAACCTCTCCACAATAGCCAAGACCAGAGAGCTGTGTAAGGACATCAGGGCTAAATTGTAGACCTGCACAAGGCTGGGATGGGATACAGGACAATAGGCAAGCATCTTGGTGAGAAGGCAACAACTTGGCGCAATTATTAGAAAATGGAAGAAGTTCAAGATGACGGTCAATCACTCAGTCTGGGGCTCCATGCAAGATCTCACCTCGTGGGGCATCAATGATCATGAGGAAGGTGAGGGATCAGCCCATAACTACACGGCAGGACCTGGTCAATGACCTGAAGAGAGCTGGGACCACAGCTGGGACCACAAACCATTAGTAACACACTACGCTGTCATGGATTAAAATCCTGCAGCACACGCAAGGTCCCCCTGCTCAAGCCAGCGCATTTCCAGGCCCGTCTGAAGTTTGCCAATGGCCATCTGGATGATCCAGAGGAGGAGTGGGCGAAGGTCATGTGGTCTGATGAGACAAAAAATAGAGCTTTTTTGCCTAAACTCCACTCGCCGTGTTTGGAGGAAGAAGAAGGATGAGTACAACCCCAAGAACACCATACCAACCGTGAAGCAAGGAGGTGGAAACATTATTCTTTGGGGATGCTTTTCTGCAAAGGGGACAGGACGACTGCACCGTATTGAGGGGAGGATGGATGGGGCCATGTATCGCGAGATCTCCTTCCCTCAGTAAGAGCATTGAAGATGGGTCGTGGCTGGGTCTTCCAGCATGACAACGACCCGAAACACACAGCCAGGGCAACTAAGGAGTGGCTCCGTAAGAAGCATCTCAAGGTCCTGGAGTGTCCTAGCCAGTCTCCAGACCTGAACCCAATAGAACATCTTTGGAGGGAGCTGAAAGTCCGTATTGCCCAGTGACAGCCCCGAAACCTGAAGGATCTGGAGAAGGTCTGTATGGAGGAGTGGGCCAAAATCCCTCTGCAGTGTGTGCAAACCTGGTCAAGAAGTAAGGGAAACATATGATCTCTGTAATTGCAAACTAAGGTTTCTGTACCAAATATTAAGTTCTGCTTTTCTGATGTATCAAATACTTATGTCATGCAATAAAATGCTAATTAATTAGTTAAAAATCATACAATGTGATTTTTTAGATTCTGTCTCTCACGGTTGAAGTGTACCTATGATAAAAATTACAGACCTCTACATGCTTTGTAAGTGGGAAAACCTGCAAAATCGGCAATGTATCAAATACTTGTTCTCCCCACTGTATATATCTATATCCCTCCCTCATTCTCTCCTCTATCACAGCCCCCCCTATCTCTGCAGTTTGTTGCTGTAGTTTGGTAGTCATAGAGTAGAGAGCCTCAGAGTCTACCATATCAGACAGAGCTTAAAAGTAACACTGCAGAAATACCTCCACATTGAGTGATTAACATCCATTGAAGCTTTGTTGTTCACAGCATACTATACCCATTCTCATTTTCTCCACAAACTGCTACACAAACCTGTCTCACCTCTTTCCTCAGCCATCATACATATTGTTATACGGGCCTGCATGCCAAAATGTAAGGATCCACATGAGTGCTGGTCCTTGAAGAGTGAGTCTATGCCAGGGAATTAAGGCTGATATTAAGGCAACAAACAACACAGAACCGAAACAAACTTAGTTTAAGGCAAATTGGTAAATCTTTGGATTATCTTCCCATGTGATTACTTTCTCCTCGACTGGTCTACTTGAGATCTAATACACTGATCCAGAGACTTGGCATTCAGACTGTTATGTCTGACTTGTCTTAAACAGGTCAGCTACTTAACACACTGTCTAACAGTAAACCCCAGCCGGTGGCGAGTCTGAGCAACATGCTATTAATCAGGACATTATGACATTATGTCTGGCCATAGCTGCAGACACGGACAGGGATCAGACTAGCCCCAGATGGTGGTGGGGATTAGGTAAGGCAGGATACATTGGAAGAGCTCATGTTTTAGGATGGGAGGAGGAGGAGGGGGTAGTTATGAAAGGGAGTATGGGGTGGCACAGGGTACATTTCTTTACCATTCGGCCATCAGATTTGCCAACAATGCTCCTTATAGGACACATCACTGCACTCTATACTCCTCTGTAAACTGGTCATCTCTTAATACCTGTCGCAAAACCCACTGGTTGATTCTCATTTATAAAATCCTCTTAGGTCTCACTTCCCCTATCGGAGATATCTACTGCAGCCCTCATCCTCCACATACAACACCCGCTCTGCCAGTCACATTCTATTAAAGCACACACATCCCTGGGTCGCTCCTCTTTTCAGTTCGCTGCTGCTAGCGACTGGAACGAGCTGCAACAAACACTGGGCAGTTTTATCTCAATCTCTTCATTCAAAGACTCAATCATGGACACTCTTACTGACAGTTGTGGCTGCTTTGTATGATGTATTGTTGTCTCGATCTTCTTGACCTTTGTGCTGTTGACTTTGCCCAATAATGGTTGTACCATGTTTTGTGCTGCAACCATTTTGTTATGTTGTGTTGCTACCATGTTGTTGTTATGTTGTGTTGCTACCATGTTGTTATGTTGTGTTGCTACAATGTTGTTGTTATGTTGTGTTGCTACCATGTTGTTGTTATGTTGTGTTGCTACCATGTTGTTGTTATGTTGTATTGCTACCATGTTGTTGTTATGTTGTGTTGCTACCATGCTGTGTTGTCATGTGTTGCTGCCTTGCTATGTTGTTGTCTTAGGTCTCTCTTTATGTAGGGTGGTGGTGTCTCTCTTGTTGTGATGTGTGTTTTGTCCCTTATTTGTATTTAATTTAATTATATTTTTAATCCCAGCCCCCGTCCCTGCAGGAGGCCTTTTGGTAGGCTGTCATTGTAAATAAGAATTTGTTCTTAATTGACTTTAAAGGTAAAAAGGTTTTAAAAAAGGTAAAAAGGTAAAGACTTAAAGGTAAAACATAATAAACAGACTTGCCTAGTTAAATAAAGGTTAAATAAAACATATCTAACTAATGGAGCTGCCTTAGCTTTGGCAGCAGCCACATCCAGATGGTAGGAATCTTGAGCACTGGGATGGAGGGAGGGCTGGAAGGAGAGAGGGATGGAAGAATGAAGGGAGAGAGGGATGGAGGGAGGGAGAGAGAGGGATGGAAGGAAGGAGGGATGGAAGAATGGAGGGAGGGAGGGAGGGAGGGCTGGAAGGAGAGAGGGATGGAAGAATGAAGGGAGAGAGGGATGGAGGGAGGGAGAGAGGGATGGAAGGAGAGAGGGATGGAAGAATGGAGGGAGGGAGGGAGGGAGGGAGGGAGGGCTGGAAGGAGAGAGGGATGGAAGAATGGAGGGAGGGAGGGCTGGAAGGAGAGAGGGATGGAAGAATGAAGGGAGAGAGGGATGGAAGAATGGAGGGAGAGAGAGGGAGGGAGGGATGGATAGAGTGAGGAGGGAGAGATAGAGGGAACGATCTGGGGATGTATAGATGGATCAAGGGAAGGAGGGATGAAGGGAGGGATGGATGGATAGAGAGGATGGATGGAGGGAGGGAGGGCTAGAGAAAAGGATGGGTGATGGATGGTAGGAATCTGTGAGAACTAGAATGGAGAGAAGGCTGTATAGATGATAGAGGGAGGGATGGAAGTAGAGAACAATGGAAGGAAGGAGGTGAGTGATAGCACGCAAGTCCCGCTGAGAAAAGCAAACGTCCGGAGGTGATTATCTCCTCTCCTCCCCCACTCTACCTGGTCTTCAGGGGCTGGATTGATATATGACACAAAGACCACTGACACTACCAAACAGAGGGAGGCAGAGAGAGAGAGAGAGACACAGGACCCAGGCGAAGGTTTCCATCTCCCAGACCTCCCATTAGGAATGGAGAGGTTCGGGACTGAAGAGTATTTGTCACTTTGATCCTCAGCCACTTAAGCCACTGTCCCCTGGCACTGTCTATTTCACTCTCTCTCCTTTTCTCAATCTGTCTTTCTCTCTCCCTCCCTCTCTCTCCATTGCACTCTTTCTCTCTCTCTCTTTCTCTCTCTCTCTGCCACTCCAAACTAATTTGTCCCTGTCATAAAACACAAGCGCTGTGTGTGAGTGATGACACGGCCACTGACTGCTCCTCCTGCTATTTTCAGGTGCTACACAACAAACACTGCAGCATGGCAATCTGACAATAAATAGCCAGAGGGGAATAACCATGCATTACCCAACAGATCTGTGTACTGTCTGAAGGATCGGTTCCTTCCCGTATAGTTCGAGCTGTCATTAGTAATCTAGAGGCCTACGTCCCAAATTGCTCCCTATCCCCTATTTAGTGCACAATTTTTTTTTACCAGGACCCATAGAAGTGCACTTTATAGGGAATAGGATGACAATTGGGACACACCCTAGGGGATGTGTAAAGGTAGGCGTTATGACTGACATTGATCTTATAGAAGACATCTCTCGCATTCAAATTGGCAATCTGTATTATGCCCTGTCTCGCCCACTCCTTCTCAATCAATTACCTCACGACACACGTACTGTAGCTACCTAGCCGTCTGACAGGCAAGTTTCAATTTGCTGCAGACATCATTCACATCATTCAGCCATCAAGAATACATCACTGGGAAGTTTAATTACCGTGATGGGGATGGGAAAATCTCACCCTGCTTCAGAACTCTGTTACAGAGAGGACGCACAGCAGATGGGACACAAAATGGCTGCTCTGCTGCTTGTCAATCCAAGTGGGTGGGTTTAATTAACACATTGTGAGGGTGAAGATGATGTGAGTTATACCTCATAAAATGTGAAGTGCTTTGAGACCTAGAGAAAGAGCCAATATAAATTCTGTTCAGTATAATTAGCATTCTTATACTGGACAAGTAAAGCCAGAATACAGCGCTATAAACGACATAGAGTGATTTTCAGCAACTGGGAACAGAAAGTATCAAATCAAAATGTATTTTAATGCATTTTAAAAACATCAAGTGTCCCTTACCTGTTACCAAGAAGGTGCAGCGCCCGGCACCGGCCTCATTGATGATATCACAGGTGTACTCCCCCCAGCCCTCGCGGTTGAGGCTTTTGACGGTGTACTCCGTCTCATCGCTCTGGTCGAAGTGTCCAGCGTGTAGCAGGCGGTTCCCCAGCCGCCACTCGTAGCGCAGCACCCGGGAGGGGTGGGCACGCAGGACCCGGCAGTTCATGGCCACCGGCCGGCCAAGGCCCTGACGCATCTCCAACGAAACAGGCTCCACCGTTGGAGGGTCTGGGCGGGAGGGGGGGGGAGCAGTTAGACTAGGATAGAGTTAAGGTGACCCAGGAAGAAGCAGAGTCTCACAGAAAGAACAAGAGGGAGCGAAACAGAGCGAGATAAAGAGTGAGGTATTTTCATTAAAAAAAAGGTATTTGACGGGTTAAAGAGAAACACCGGGGTTGGAAGGTGCAGTACCATCTCTCATTTTATCGTCAAGACTCTTTGGGAGGGACACAGAGAGATGGATAGGAAGCGGAGACACTGGAGAAGCAGGGAGAAAACAACTCAGAGTTAGAACAGCGAACTGGAAGAGCCATAGAGAGGGGATGAAGTATCTAGTGTCATTTACTCAGCTCACTGTGGGACGCTATAGGAAGGAGATTGCTTAGAGGAAAGCTATTTCTTCACAAAGGAGTGCTCTACTCTAGTACTCTAAAGCACATTTCCAGACCCAATGATGGAGGGTCTGTGAGGGAAAACGAGAGAGAGAGAGAGAGAGAGAGAGAGAGAGAGAGAGAGAGAGAGAGAGAGAGAGAGAGGAAGAAGGTAAAAGCGTGGACTGTGTTTTATTTCAGTTGAAAGCACAGTTCATGTCAACTAATGAGATTTTGTAGTTGACACAATTAGGGTATCAAAAAACACTTAGTAAACCAGCTGACGATAATTATAATACAGGAGAGTCGAAGGATGAGAAACCAAGAATCAACAAATGACAAATGACAAAAGACTGATGAAATGAATACACGTCGGTGGGGAATCAATTAATAAACCAATGTTTAAAACAAAATCAGTCATGCTCTGAATCTGGTGACGGAGATCCAGGATTACAAACTGCATCTGAATAAGCTCTTTCTGAATGGGACAAGCTGTGTCCCTTTCTCCAGACCAGACCTCTTCATGGGAATAATTCACCCAGACACGTCCATGCAAGGTCAGGGCCTGACCCAGCCCATATGGCCCTGTAGGTATAATCATCAGGAAACGTGTGTGTGGGAGGGAGGTGTGTGTGTATTTATGTATGTATGTACAGTATGTGTGATTGTGTGTATGTATGTATGTGTGTATGTGTGTATGTGTGTATGTGTGTGTGTGTGTGTGTGTGAGAGAGAGAGAGAGAGAGAGAGAGAGAGAGAGAGAGAGAGCGAGAGAGAGTGTGTTTGTGCATGTAAAGATATTCATTTGTGTGGGAGGGGTTGTTAGCAATCATGAGTGAGGTTATGACTAACTATCTCTCCTAAGGATGCTCTCACTTGACAATCTTCACAATCTCTATACAGATGTTTGACAGGTGTCACAGCGGGGTTTTAAAACAACACCAACACAGAGAGAGAGAGAGAGAGGAGAGAAGAAGATAATTACATACAAGAGGCTTAATAGGCCAGAATTAGCATATGCCTCAGTGTGTGTGTGTAGCATGTGCACTGGGCCAGAGTTAAGAGGAAGGGAGAGCTGAAACAGCAACATGACCAAAGAAGATGCTAATCCAAAAGGCCATTTTATTTGCTTGCTCCCAAGTCCTGGGCCCAGATTCACAAAACACTTCTTACGAAAAACTTAAGAAGCTTCTTGAGTTAGTTCATAAGTGCAATTCCTTAAAAATATCTTAAGATTTAATGATCTTTGCTTAACTGTCTTCTTAAATCGTAACAATGGCGCTGGAGAAGAAGGCTGACGTTTTACGTGTCCCCAACCAAATTTGCATTGTTTGTAACTTATTTTTAAAATGATTTTGTACATAATGTTGCCGCCACCGTCTCTTATGACCAAAA
Source organism: Oncorhynchus mykiss (assembly GCF_013265735.2). Taxonomy (NCBI): domain Eukaryota; kingdom Metazoa; phylum Chordata; class Actinopteri; order Salmoniformes; family Salmonidae; genus Oncorhynchus; species Oncorhynchus mykiss. The sequence continues at coordinate 30,300,850 of NC_048568.1, forward strand.
ATAACTTCTGGACATCAGGACTGCAGTTACTCAACATGGACTGGCAGAATCCTTCTTTTCCTTTAACGAGTCTGACGAGCCTGACGAGAATGATATACTGCTTCTCGAGAACAGGCCCAGATCCCTGGGATTTGCGTGAAGAGGAGGCAGAGAAAAAGGGGCCAGAGGGCGGGCTGCCTTCTGAGAATTTGTAGGTGATCGAATAAACCCCCACTTCCTTCCATTCAGTCTTTGGAGAATATAATCAATGTCCTAGCGGGAAGATTAAACTACCAACAAGACATTCAAAACTGTAATATCTTATGCTTCACGGAGTCCATTTGGCAAATCTGACCATAATTCTATCCTCCAGATTCCTGCTTACAATAAAAAATTTACGCAGGAAGCACCAGTGACTAGATCAATAAAAAAGTGGTCAGAAAAGCAGATGCTAAGCTACAGGACTGTTTTGCTAGCACAGACTGGAATATGTTCTGGGATTCCTCCGATGACTTCGTCCCCATAGTGACCGTACGTACATACCCCAACCAGAAGCCATGGATTACAGGCAACAGCCTCACTGAGCTAAAGCCTAGATCTGCTTCTATAAAGGAGCAGGACTCTAACCCGGGAGCTTATAAGAAATCCTGCTAACAAACCGTCAAACAGGCAAAGCATCAATACAGGACTAAGATCGAATCGTACTACACCGGCTATGACGCTGGGCAGATGTGTCAGGGCTTGCAAACCATTACAGACTACAAAGGGAAGAACAGCCACGAGCTGCCCAGTGACATGAGCTACCAGACAAGTTAAACTACTTCTATGATCGCTTCGAGTCAAATAACACTGAAACATGCATGAGAGCATCAGTTGTTCCGGAAGACTGTGTGATCACTCTCTCCGCAGCCGATGTGAGTAAGACCTTTAAACAGGTCAACATTCACAAGGCCACAGGGCTTGGACACTAACTGGCAAGGACACTAACTGGCAAGTGTCTTCACTGACATTTTCAACCTCTCCTTGTCCGAGTCTGTAATACCAACATGTTTTAAGCAGACCACCATAGTGCCTGTGCCCAAGAATACTAAGGTAACCTGCCTAAATGACTACCGATCCGTAGCACTCACGTCTGTAGCCATGAAATGCTTTGAAAGGCTGACAACACCATTATCCCAGAAACCCTAGACCCACTCCAATTTGCGTACCGCTCCAACAGATCCACAGATGATGCAATCTCTAATGCACTCCAAACTGCCCTTTCCCACATGGACAAAAATAACACCTATGTGAGAATGCTATTCATTGACTACAGCCCAGCGTTCAACACCATAGCACCCTCAAAACTCATCAATAAGCTAAGGACCCTGGGACTAAACACCTCCCTCTGCAACTGGATCCTGGACTTCCTGATGGGCCACCGGCCAGGTGATAAGGGTAGGTAACAACACATCCGCCACGCTGATCCTCAACACAGGGGCCCCTCAGTGGTGTGTACTCCCTGTTCACTCATGACTGTATGGTCAGGCACGACTCCATCACCATCATTAAGTTTGCCGATGACACAACATTGAATCTGTATCAGTACCCCCCTGTATATAGTCCTGCTATGCTTATTTTACTGCTGATCTTTAATTGCTTGTTACTTTTTTTCTTATTCTTATCCATATTTTTTAAAACTGCATTGTTGGTTAGGGGCTGTAAGTATTTCACTAAGGTCTACTACACCTGTTGTATTAGGCGCATGTGAATAATGCAATTTGATTTTAAGTCTATAGTTAAGGGGAAAATAGCAGTTAAGAAGACATTTCTTCTTAAGAAGGTTTTGTGAATCTGGACCCTGTCCTCAGCCTCTCATCACCAGGGTTTTAATGAATAACTTACTGTATATGAGAAATTAAACAAATCACCTTGATTCCTGCTAAGTATGAATGTGAACAGAATAATAAATGAACAGAAAAATAAATTAAAAAATCATGTTTGAGGGGAAAACATTAGAGAATATTTTTATGTGGTTTTGTAATATAAAATAATCTGTAGTCTGGTGTTACACGTGTGTGTGTGTGTGTGTGTGTGTGTGCATGTGTGCATGTGTTCGTGTGTGTTATGTGTTCTCTCTGACAGGCAGCTAATAATCTCAGCTCAAATAAAAACAATAAACCGCTCCTCCCTCAAACGAAGTAGGCCTGTGCTTTTACAAAACACGGAACAACTAACACAGTCTTAAAGGATAGAGTCTGAACCGGATCTCCACTTATTACATTCAAATTGTAGTCTTGTGTACAATGGCTGCAAATCAGGTCCTATGCTCTACAGCTTCCTGAGTAGCACTACACCAAATTGCGCTAAGTGCTGTTCTATTTCGCTCAGGAAGACAAATTAATAGGAAGCCATGGCAAATAGAATGAAAACAGTAAGGGTTTCTCCATACGTAAGGGAACATCTTTTAAACATGGGCTCTACGCCCTCATCCCTACAGTAGTTCTCCAGTGGAACAGCTGCGTGACGAGGTTGAAGCGGTATAGAGGATCTCTGATATCCCCTGAGTGGGAGCATGCTACTACTACTACTGCTGCCGCTGCTGCTGCAGTTTGTTGTGTGCTGTATGTAGCAGTAAGGGCAGGTGGTGGGGTCGTGAGGTGCTGGTTTGCTGTAATGTCGCAGGTTTGGTGGAGAGAGTGTGTGTTTGTTTGGTGTGCATGTGTGTGTGTGTGTGTGTGTGTGTGTGTGTGTGTGTGTGTGTGTGTACCTCAGGAGTGATCCATCATCAGTGTGTGTGATAGCAATGTGTGTGTGTGTGATTACAACAGTAAGGAGCACAGAGGGCCTTTCCCCAGGCTCAGACACACTCAGATCTGAGAAGGAAGGGGACACAGAGCTGCAAAGACAACAGTAGCTTAATTTACCTACTCTACCATAGAGGTGATTCTAAAGGATTGACAAACTCCGTATAGCTGCTGTCTGTCTGTGTGTGTGTGTGTGTGTGTGTGTGTGTGTGTGTGTGTATCCATGTTGTCAGGGACACTTAATGTCACAGGTTCAGGGAAAAGCTTGGCATTCAGATGTCATTTCCCTCGACTCAGACTTCTGATACATCCATCAGGGAGCCTCATAAATAAAGTAGACGCAAACACACTGCTGGAGACCACTTTGGTGTTCGTGTGTGTGTGTTTGTGTGTGTGTGTGTGTGTGCTTATCCATGTGGTATGGTGTTAGGCAGACTCCATTCCCTTTGTGTGGTCGGGTTCAAGGTTCACCAGTTCTTCCCATGTGGCACAGGCAACAGCCTATTCTTGTCTCTCTCTCACTCTATCTTGCTCTTTCTCCTTCCCTTCCTCTCCTTTCTCTGCCTCTCCATCTCCTTGTCTGTTCTCCCCCTCTCTCCCTCCCTCCCTCTCTCATTCTGTCCTTCTCTCTTCATTTCCACCACACCACAACCACCTTGGTACAGTACAGATTTATAATGTCTATTCCTCACAGTTCCACACCGTACCCTACAGTTCCATACCGTACCATACAGTTCCATACCGTACCATACAGTTCCATGCCGTACCATACAGTTCCATACAGTTCCATACCGTACCATACAGTTCCATACTGTTCCATACCATACCATACAGTTCCATTCCGTACCATACAGTTCCATACCGTGCCATACAGTTCCATACCGTACCATACAGTTCCATTCCGTACCAAACAGTTCCATACAGTTCCATTCCGTACCATACAGTTCCATACAGTTCCATACCGTACCCTACAGTTCCATACCGTACCATACAGTTCCATACAGTTCCCTACCGTACCATACAATTCCATACAGTTCCATACTGTACCATACAGTTCTATACCGTACCATACCGTACCATACAGTACCATACAGTTCCATACAGTTCCATACCGTACCATACAGTGCCATACTGTACCATACAGTTCCATACCGTACCATACAGTTCCATAACGTACCATACAGTTCCATACCGTACCAAACAGTTCCATACCGTACCATACAGTGCAAAACCGTACCATATAGTTCCATACCGTACCATACAGTTCCATACAGTTCCATACCGTACCATACAGTTCCATACCGTACCATACAGTTCCATACAGTTCTCTACCGTACCATACAGTTCCATACAGTTCCATACAGTTCCATACCGTACCATACAGTGCAAAACCGTACCATATAGTTCCATACCGTACCATACAGTTCCATACTGTACCATACAGTTCCATACCGTACCATGCCGTAACATACCGTACCATACAGTTCCATACCGTACCATACCGTACCATACATTTCCCTGCCGTACCATACAATTCCATACAATTCCATACAGTTCCATACTGTACCATACAGTTCCAATCCGTACCATACAGTTTCATACAGTTCCATACCGTACCATGCCGTACCATACAGTTCCATACTGTACCATACAGTTCCATACCGTACCATACAGTACCATTTTGTACCATACCGTACCATACAGTACTATACCGTACCATATAGTTCCATACAGTACCATACCGTACCATACAGTGCCATGCCCTACCATACTGTACCATACAGTTCCCATACCATACCATACAGTTCCATACAGTTCCATACCGTACCATACAGTTCCATACCGTACCTTACAGTTCCATACAGTTCCATACCGTACCATATCGTACTATACAGGTCCATGCCGTACCATACAGTTCCATACCGTACCATACAGTACCATACCGTACCATACAGTGCCATGCCCTACCATACTGTACCATACAGTTCCCATACCATATCATACAGTTCCATACAGTTCCATACCGTACCATACAGTTCCATACCGTACCATACAGTTCCATACAGTTCCATACAGTTCCATACAGTACCATACCGTACCATACAGTGCCATGCCCTACCATACTGTACCATACAGTTCCCATACCATACCATACAGTTCCATACAGTTCCATACCGTACCATACAGTTCCATACCGTACCTTACAGTTCCATACAGTTCCATACCGTACCATATCGTACTATACAGGTCCATGCCGTACCATACAGTTCCATACCGTACCATACAGTACCATACCGTACCATACAGTGCCATGCCCTACCATACTGTGCCATACAGTTCCCATACCATACCATACAGTTCCATACAGTTCCATACCGTACCATACAGTTCCATACAGTTCCATACAGTTCCATACCATACCATACAGTTCCATTCCGTACCATACAGTTCCATACAGTTCCATACCGTACCATACAGTTCCATACAGTACCATACAGTTCCATACCGTACCATACTGTTCCACACCATACCATACAGTTCCATACCGTACCATACAGTTCCACATCGTACCATACAGTAACATGCAGTTCCATACCGTACCATACCGTACCAAACCGTACCATACAGTTCCATACAGTTCCATACCGTACCATACAGTACCATACAGTACCATCGCGTACCATACAGACCTGTCACGTGTTTCTTGCTGCATTGACTTTTACACAGCCTGCTGGGAAACATACACACACGCAACACACATAAATATAGGCCTTTTATCTAAGGAGAACCATCCTTATTGGTGCAACCTTTGGAAATCCAATGTGTTTTGATATTGAGTTCTGATACAGAACCTAACAGTCATTAACTAGTCAAACTGATGGAATATTTAATGATGAATTAACTATTGATAATGAGTCTCTATGCGTTGTTGAATAATGCAGAGATCCACTGCTGCTTTGCTTGAACACACTCCTCTTCACTGCTTCTATTAGGGCCAGAGAAAACTAAAACAATGCACTTCCAACAGCAGGATCTGCGTCACCATAATGTTATTTAACTTTTAGATTGTCATAAAGTATACAATTAACGTTAGGCAATGTGGTAGTCGTCGGTATGCATGGTGAGTTTCACCAAATCACCTATAGATTTACCACCGCCATCGACTTGCTCGTAAATGACTCTATCCAAGATTCCGGTTTACAACCAACACGTTCACTGGCCTTTGCTGCTGCGGCAACACAGTTTGTTCGACGCAGCTGATCAATTCATCATTGTTCTATAAAAACTGTTTATTAACATGTTAGTAAGCATAGTCAGAGCAAAATAGTGTGTAGCCCCTGCGGGCTGTTGTTCTCGCCTTTGTGGTTGCAGAAAAGAAAATTCATTTAAAACAATAATCGTATAATTCTGTCAATTTCTTGCTCTTTTCTATCCCTTTATGCTCATCTGGGTGTCGTTTGATGTATGTCAGTTAGAGACGCTGCTATGCTTGGGGCGAGAATCACACAAAAGGCAAGCATAACGTGGTGTGGAGGAGAGAAACACGACAGACAGCAGAACAGGGACATTGGTAAAATAAGTACGGGACACTGCTCAGGGGCTGAGAGGAGAGGAGAGGAGAGGAGAGGAGAAGAGAAGAGAAGAGAAGAGAAGAGAAGAGAAGAGAGAGAAAGGAGAGGAGAGAGAAAGAGAGAGAGGGGGAGCGAGAGAGAGAGGGGGAGAGAGAGAGAGATGAGAGAGAGGAGAGGGGAGAGCGAGATGGAGGCAGGGAGGGAGAGAGAGGGGGACTCATTTGTTCTAATCCCGACAGACAACCGCCACGGTCCAGCCAGGATAGATCTCTATCCATCTCTACTCCTTCCTCTCTATCCCTCTCTCCCTCCCTCTATTCTCTCCTCACAGTCACAGGGCTTCACATAATAAAGAGTTTTAATAAGAACATTAGAGTTTCACAGCTGGAGATATGATTTGGGCCTTTGCTTTGCGTTTCTAGTAGAGCCAACACATATTTCCTGGATACTGTGGTGAGGTGAGATGAGTCCTCTCAATCCTTCCCTACCTCCCCTTCTGGCTCGTCCAATGTGAGCCGGGCAGTGAACAGATGCAGGTTTTTACATATCAAAGCTGTCGACTGGGCCCCGCTCGGCTCCTTCCATCATGCCTCTAATGCTCTTTGCTTCAGAGGACTGTACCTCGGCCCTTGATCGAGTTACTAAACGCGGCGGCTTTGCTCCTGCTCCCTCTCTTACTTGTTCACGCTGCGATCTGGAGAAGCAGGCGAGAAAAACGTCTCATAGGGATTGGCTCGCTCTCACACGGCGGGAGACAGGCCAAGAGAGAGAGAGAGAGAGAGAGAGAGAGAGAGAGAGAGAGAGAGAGAGAGAGAGGGAGGGAGAGAGAGAGGGAGAACAGAAGGGGAGGGAGGGAAGAGATATAGAGGGAAGGAAGTAGAATGGGAGGAGGGAAGAGGGAGCGAGAGGGCGAGAGCAATAGAAGGGGTATAGTATGCTGTGAAACAACAAAGCTCCAATGGATGTCAATCATTCAATGTGGAGGTATTTCTGCAGTGTTACTTTTAAGCTCTGTCTGATATGGTAGACTCTGAGGCAATGTTATGCCTGCCAAACTACAGCAACAACCTGGAGGGAGAGAGGGAGAGAGGGAGAGAGAGAGAGAGACAGAGAGAGAGAGAGAGAGAGAGAGGGAGAGCCTATACTCATCCCTACTGTAGACTACTTTATCACTGACCTCAACCCAGAGTCACTCAGAGCATTCACAGTCAGCCCAATGACACTCCTATCAGACAACAGCAAAATCACAATCTACTTGAACAGAGAAATACTCAATCATGAGGCATCAAAGCCAAAGAAACTGAGTGAAATTAAGAAATGCTATAGATGGAAGGAATGTAGTGTGGAAACATACCAGAAAACTATTAGGCAACAACAAATTAAATTTCTTCTAAACAACTTTATGGACAAAACATTTCACTGTAATAGTGAAGGTGTAAATTTGGCAGTAGAAAATGTTAACAGTATATTTGACCTCTCAGCTTCCCTATCTAATCTAAAAATGTCAAACAGAAAACTGAAGAAAATGAACAACAATGACAAATGTTTTGATGAAGAATGCAAAAACCTAAGAAAGAAATTGAGAAACTTGTCCAACCAGAAACATAGAGACCTAGAAAACCTGAGTCTTCGCCTTCACTATGGTGAATCACTAAAACAATACAGAAATACACTACGGAAAAAAAGGAACAGCACGTCAGAAATCAGCTCAATGTAATTTAAGATCCATAGACTCTAACCACTTTTTGGAAAACACTAAACAAACAACAACATAAAGAATTATCTATCCAAAATTGAGAGGTATGGGTAAACCACTTCTCCAATCTATTTGGAATACAAATCTTAGAATCAACTATTAAAGACTACCAGAACCCACTCCAATTACCTTACAGAACAAACAAAAAACTCTCCAACCCAAAAAGGTCTGTGGTGTTGATGGTATCCTCAATGAAATGATAAAACATACAGACAACAAATTCCAATTGGCTATAATAAAACTCTTTAACATCATCCTTAGCTTTGGCATCTTCCCCAACACCCCAATCTACAAAAGTGTAGACAAATCTGACCTCAATAATTAACTACCGTGGGATATGCGTCAACAGCAACCTTGGGAAAATCCTCTGCATTATCATTAACAGCAGACCCGTACATTTCCTCAGTGAAAACAAAGTACTGAGCAAATGTCAAATTGGCTTTTTACCAAATTATTATACGACAGACCATGTATTCACCCTGCACACCCTAATTGACAAACAAACAAACCAAAACAAAGGCAAAGTCTTATCATGCTTTGTTGATTTCAAAAAAGCCTTTGACTCAATTCGGCATGAGGGTCTGCTATACAAATTGATGGAAAGTGGTGTTGGGGGAAAAACAAACAACATTATAAAATCCATGTACACAAACATGTGTGCGGTTAAAATAGGCATAAAACACACACATTTCTTCCCACAAGGCTGTGGGGTCAGACAGGGATGCAGATTAAGCCCCACCCTCTTAAACATATATATCAATCGAGGGCACTAGAACAGCCTGCAGCACCCGGCCTCACCCTACTAGAATCTGATGTCAAATGTCTACTGTTTGCTGATGATCTGGTGCTTCTGTCACCAACCAAGGGGGGCCTTCAGCAGCACCTAGATATTCTGCCCAGATTCTGCCAGACCTGGGCCCTGACAGTAAATCTCAGTAAGACCAAAATAATGGTGTTCCAAAAAAGGTCCAGTTGCCAGGACCACAAATTACAAATTCCATGTAGACATGGTTGCCCTAGAGCACACAAAAAACTATACATACCTTGGCCTAAACATCAGTGTCACAGGTAACTTCCACAAAGCTGTCAACGATATGAGAGACAAGGCAAGAAGGGCATTCTATGCCATCAAAAGGAACATAAAATTTGACATACCAATTAGGATCTGGCTAAAAATACTTTTATGCAGAATTCTGCAAAAATATCCTCCTTGTACGATGTAAAACACCAACTAATGCACGCAGAGCAGAATTAGGCCAATACCCACTAATTATCAAAATCCAGAAAGGAGCCGTTAAATTCTACAACCACCTAAAAGGAAGCGATTCCCAAACCTTCCATAACAAAGCCATCACCTACAGGTAGATGAACCTAGAGAATTCCCCTAAGCAAGCTGGTCCTGGGGCTCTGTTCACAAACACAAACAGACCCACAGAGCCCCAGGACAGCAACACAATTAGATGCAACTGAATCATGAGAATACAAAAAGATAATTACTTGACACATTGGAAAGAATAAAAAAATAAACAGAGCAAACTAGAATACTATTTGGCCCGAAACAGAGAGTACACAGTGGCAGAATACCTGACCACTGTGAATGACCCAAACTTAAGGAAAGCTTTGACTATGTACAGACTCAGTGAGCATAGCCTTGCTATTGAGAAAGGCCGCCACAAAATGAGATGGAAACTGAGCTGCACTTCCTAACCTCCTGCCAAATGTATGACCATATTAGAGAGACATGTTTTCTCCAGATTACACAGATCCACAAAGAATTTGAAAACAAACCCAATTTTGATAAACTACCATATCTACTGGGTGAAATACCACAGTGTGCCATCACAGCAGCAATATTTGTGACCTCTTGCCACAAAGGGCAACCAGTGAAGAACAAACACCATTGTAAATACAACCCATATTTATGTTTATTTATTTTCCCTTTTGTACGGAGGGATATTTTCCACTGAGGGCCTATTTCATTTGTTTCTTATGATGTAACTGGGGCAACATTACATACAGAGACCTGTTTCCTATGTTAAATGAATGAAATAGGCCCTCAGTGAAAAATATCCCTCCGCCCTGAAGGTCCCATCTTCACTCCGAGCCAAAAGTAAAACTAGAAACAACAACATGTGTGGCCAGGTAGCACATTTGTGACTAGGAGTTTTGGGGACGTACATTTTTTATTTCCCATTGGTTCAGGGAACGAAGCCATAACTTTCCTGACCGTTAAATTTGAACGTTTTCTAAACGTTTTTGTCTATTCTGGGAATGTACATTTTTAGGCTATAGAGAGGTTCTGAGAACATTTTACTATGGTTCTCTGAATAGTTTTATTTTAACTGTCTGAGAACAGAAATTCTAGGTTATTTCAAGGTAATTAAATAACATTCTGAGAACATGTTTCAATATGTCTTTTAATAACACTGCTAGCTTAGTTTGGGTTATCTGATGTTAAGCATTAGACTGTATGTCACGACTTCCGCCGAAGTTGGGTCCTCTGCTTGTTCGGACGGCGCTCGGAGGTCGGCGTCGCCGGTCTTCTAGCCATCAGCTATCCACTTTTCATTTTCCATGTGTTTTGTCTTGTTTTTCCTCACACCTGGTTTCAATTCCCTCAATCATTTGTTGTGTATTTAACCCCCATGTCTTTGTGTGGGATTGTTTATTGTAAGTGCTAGTGCATGTGTTGATTGGTGCACGATGGGTTTTTGTATCCAAATGTCTTATTATTTTTATGCTGTGGGTTTTGCTATTAAACTGCTCCGGCTGTTCCCATGTTCTGCTCTCCTGCATCTGACTTCCCTGCCACCGATTACGCACCCCTTACACTGTAGGATTTTAATTTTCAGATAATTATTTTCAGTTACTGGCACAGGCCATTTGAATGTATGGTATGTTTCCATGGGTGTGGCTCATGTTAAAATAAGGAGGGATGATGGATTCATTCACAGGAGAATGGTACAATTTACCAACTTATTAGCTAGATGAGTTTGTGTTCCATGGTGAAAATTATTCTTAACCTCTTGAACCTCTGGGGGCAGTATTTCATTTTTGGATTAAAAACGTTCCCGTTTTAAACAAGATATTTTGTTACGAAAAGATGCTCGACTATGCATATAATTGACAGCTTTGGAAAGAAAACACTCTGACGTTTCCAAAACTGCAAAGATATTGTCTGTGAGTGCCACAGAACTAATGCTACAGGCGAAATCAAGATGAAATTTCATACAGGAAGTGAGCCAGATTTTGAATGCGCTGTGTTCCAATGTCTCCTTATATGGCTATGAATGCGCAAGGAATGAGCCTACACTTTCTGTCGTTTCCCCAAGGTGTCTGCAGCATTGTGACATATTTGTAGGCATTTCATTGGAAAATTGACCATAAGAGACTACATTTACCAGGTGTCCGCTCGGTGTCCTCCGTCGAAACTATTGCGTAATCTCCAGGTGCGTGCATTTTTCCATTTTGTTCAGAGGAGAAACCAAACTGCCACGAGTGATTTATCATCGAATAGATATGTGAAAAACACCTTGAGGATTGATTCTAAACAACGTTTGCCATGTTTCTGTCGATATTATGGAGTTAATTTGGAAAAAAGTTTGCCGTTGTAATGACTGAATTTTCGTTTTTTTTTTCTTAGCCAAACGTGATGAACAAAACGGAGCGATTTCTCCTACACAAATAATATTTTTGGAAAAACTGAACATTTGCTATCTAACTGAGAGTCTCCTCATTGAAAACATCCGAAGTTCTTCAAAGGTAAACGATTTTGTGAAAATGTTGCCTACTGAATGCTAGGCTTAATGCTATGCTAGCTATCAATACTCTTACACAAATGCTTGTGTAGCTATGGTTGAAAAGCATTTTTTGAAAATCTGAGATGACAGTGTTGTTAACAAAAGGCTAAGCTTGTGAGCCAATATATTTATTTCATTTCATTTGCGATTTTCATGAATAGTTAACGTTGCGTTATGGTAATGAGCTTGAGGCTATAATTACGCTCCCGGATACGGGATTGCTCATCGCAACAGGTTAAAAAAATTGCTTTCGAGATAGTTAATTGAGATTTGTTTGAATATATGAAACCTTTTAAGTGACTGTATGCTGTTTTCAGTTTGTCGAGTCTGAGGAGGATAGCCATTTAACATCAAGGACGGAGGACATTTTCTATTTTTTCTTGTCCTCTTAAAAGGGACAAAATAAATAAAAATCTGTAATATGGGCAAATTCTATTAGGATCGTTTCATCTTTGTTTTACCTGCATATTTTCCTGATGAGGAGAAGAAGCATGGCACGCCTTCTCTTCTGCAAGCATAAGCAAGACTGCCAAACAGATATTTTCATTAATGTGATTGATTGCGGAGGGTTGCTAAAAAGCTTCTGGACAGCACTTTGAGTTAGTGCCCCCTTGTTATCTTGTTTGCTTTTATTCCAGATCTAATTGTGCTGCTTTAGACAAACGATGTGCAGAACAGTAGTCGTCTCACCGCTGCCGCCGCACGATGCAAAGGCAGACTGGGTCATTACGACCTGTTGCTGGTAGTGGGAGTGACTGATCTACCCTGCTACCGAACTGTCTGTTCAAGCAGTTGGCATACAGTTCGGACACTCATCGGTACAACACAAGTCACGCAGAGGTCTCTTCACAGTCCCCAGGTCCAGAAGAGAGGCTGGGAAACGCACAGTATTAAATTGAGCAAAGGCTACATGATATTGTGTGTATGTACTGATATGTAGGCTGTGTGTGACATTATAAAATGTATTTCAGTCCTTGACTAATAATGTTCCCTACTATGTATTTTGTCATGTTTCATGTGGACCCCAGGAAGAGTTAGCTGATGCTTCTGCAGTGGCTAATGGGGATCCTAATAAATACTAAATACCAAAGAATAGAGGGAAGAGGAGCTGCATCCATTATTTTCCTCTGATGCCTTTTATAAAGTGGGATCCTATCGAACCACCTAGACAGAAGTCAGTCAATGTGTGTCAATTGTCCTGGTGTCCCACGGGAAGACATGTTTCTTTGTAGCCCTGCACTAACACACTTGCTTCAAAAAGTATCTCAATATAATGTGTAATATTCAGTATAATGCTCTGCTAATCGTTTGCTTCTTCCCACAACATTGCATTGGAGATGTGAGCTGCCCGTCTGTGTGAGCCCTGAGGAGCTAAGGTGTTGTTGGAGAGAGTGAGCTGAGGAGAATGATCTTCTTAGCGGCGTCGAGCCCAGCCGCTAACCTTTGATATGCGCTGCCTGTCATCGGCATTATAATAACAATCAATTCTGAGAGAAAGCTAACACGGTTTAGTCCTCAAAGCACATCAAAACGTCATACATTTTCCTCACAGAGCCCACTCATTAATTACTTAACGCAGATGCATAACAACATACGCATAACACAATAATTAAAACGAACTGTGGTTACTTAAGTTCCTTCTCCTTTACAATTCCATTCTAGTCCTTTTGTGATTGATTATTTGTGATTGTTTGCTCCATAACTGTTCTATAACTGGTTCATACTGTACTGTAAAGTCCACATACACACCTACTGTAGAGACAGGTTCCTGGATACAGATGAAGCCTGGTCTTGGACTACCATTTCAATGGAGAATCTCCTGTTTGTCATCATCTAGTTAGTGAGTATTTTATTGGCTTAGAGAGAATAAATATGGCAGTTTTGATTGGAACATTCAAGGGCTAAAGTAACTAACTAACTAACTAACTGGGTCATGTGAGACAACAATGGGGATTCCAGCCATGAAAGCTCTAAAGCAGCAATAACAATATACCAATCTGAATGTATGGCACACAGACACAGAATCAACCCTTTCCATAAGTTTCCCTTATTTCCTATAATCACATGCCAGAGAAACTGGTTGCATTCACCCGGCTCCATGCATGGATTGCTTTAAATTCCCTCTTTCCCTCATTCTGTTCTCTCCTGAAAAACATCCATGCCTGTGAATGAGTGACACCGCTTTGAATTCCTGTCTATGATTTTAAATATTCCATTCAAATGCACATAAATGAATTCAAAATAAATACCAGCAGGAATAAATTAGCCTTCTTCTAATTAGGCGTTAAGCTATCTTTGAATGTCACATCTTAAGGAGGAGTGGGGTTTAAATGGAAGGCAGTACAGTACTGTACCGGAGCTGGGGGTCTGTTCTGAAGCCTGCTGAGAGTGTGTGTGTATATGCGTATGTGTGTGTGAGTGTGTGTATGCGTATATAACCCACTCCTCAGCCTCCTCTCAGCTTCACACACACAGTCCCTAGTCATGGATCATGTTAGTGCTTTTGTGTCCCTGTTAGCTGGTAGCTAGGCTATCCACCCCTCAGCTATAGCGCTGGTCATGCTCCTCTTTAAGAGGCTGAGAGGAGTGAAGGGGGTTTTTGCCTCTATGTCTGAGAGACCTGACAGATATAGAGGATGGGACCAAAGTAGGCTGGTGGAATGATCTATAGGAGGAGACCCTCATTGTAATATCTGAATTGAACATGTGGTTTCCATATGTTTGATGTGTTTGAAACCATTCCACCCATTCCACTCCAGCCATTAACATGAGTCCGTCCTCCCCAGTTAAGGTGTTAACAACCTCCTGTGGATGGGAGTCCTCTAAAGAACATTGGATAGGTGTGTTGAGAGGAACAGACGTGTGGAGTGGATAGAGAGAAAGTGCACTCGTAGAAAGAAAGGTGCTGGAACCTAAAAGGGTTACCGGCTGTACCCATAGGAGTACTCTTTGAAGAACATTTTTTTGGTTCCCGATAGAACCCTTTTGGGTTCCATGTAGAACCCGTTCCACAGACGGTTCTACATGAAACCCAAAAGGGTTCTGGAGGCGAAAGAAACGCACACCTGTTTAGGCGAGGTGCTGGCTAGTGGAGTAGAAGACTTGAAAAACAAAAGGAGAGCAGTACAGTCTTGTATCTATGATCGTATGTTATCCAATCATGTTTTTTACATGTTGTATTTACAGTGCCTTGCGAAAGTATTTGGCCCCCTTGAACTTTGCGACCTTTTGCCACATTTCAGGCTTCAAACATAAAGATATAAAACTGTATTTTTTTGTGAAGAATCAACAACAAGTGGGACACAATCATGAAGTGGAACGACATTTATTGGATATTTCAAACTTTTTTAACAAATCAAAAACTGAAAAATTGGGTGTGCAAAATTATTCAGCCCCTTTACTTTCAGTGAAGCAAACTCTCTCCAGAAGTTCAGTGAGGATCTCTGAATGATCCAATGTTGACCTAAATGACTAATGATGATAAATACAATCCACCTGTGTGTAATCAAGTCTCCGTATAAATGCACCTGCACTGTGATAGTCTCAGAGGTCCGTTAAAAGCGCAGAGAGCATCATGAAGAACAAGGAACACACCAGGCAGGTCCGAGATACTGTTGTGAAGAAGTTTAAAGCCGGATTTGGATACAAAAAGACTTCCCAAGCTTTAAACATCCCAAGGAGCACTGTGCAAGCGATAATATTGAAATGGAAGGAGTATCAGACCACTGCAAATCTACCAAGACCTGGCCGTCCCTCTAAACTTTCAGCTCATACAAGGAGAAGACTGATCAGAGATGCAGCCAAGAGGCCCATGATCACTCTGGATGAACTGCAGAGATCTACAGCTGAGGTGGGAGACTCTGTCCATAGGACAACAATCAGTTGTATATTGCACAAACCTGGCCTTTATGGAAGAGTGGCAAGAAGAAAGACATTTCTTAAAGATATCCATAAAAAGTGTCGTTTAAAGTTTGCCACGAGCCACCTGGGAGACACACCAAACATGTGGAAGAAGGTGCTCTGGTCAGATGAAACCAAAATTGAACTTTTTGGCAACAATGCAAAACGTTATGTTTGGCGTAAAAGCAACACAGCTGAACACACCATCCCCACTGTCAAACATGGTGGTGCCAGCATCATGGTTTGGGCCTGCTTTTCTTCAGCAGGGACAGGGAAGATGGTTAAAATTGATGGGAAGATGGATGGAGCCAAATACAGGACCATTCTGGAAGAAAACCTGATGGAGTCTGCAAAAGACCTGAGACTGGGACGGAGATTTGTCTTCCAACAAGACAATGATCCAAAACATAAAGCAAAATCTACAATGGAATGGTTAAAAAATAAACATATCCAGGTGTTAGAATGGCCAAGTCAAAGTCCAGACCTAAATCCAATCGAGAATCTGTGGAAAGAACTGAAAACTGCTGTTCACAAATGCTCTCCATCCAACCTCACTGAGCTCGAGCTGTTTTGCAAGGAGGAATGGGAAAAAAAAATCAGTCTCTCGATGTGCAAAAATGATAGAGACATACCCCAAGCGACTTACAGCTGTAATCGCAGCAAAAGGCGGCGCTACAAAGTATTAACTTAAGGGGGCTGAATAATTTTGCACGCCCAATTTTTCAGTTTTTGATTTGTTAAAAAAGTTTGAAATATCCAATAAATGTCGTTCCACTTCATGATTGTGTCCCACTTGTTGTTGATTCTTCACAAAAAAATACAGTTTTATATCTTTATGTTTGAAGCCTGAAATGTGGCAAAAGGTCGCAAAGTTCAAGGGGGCCGAATACTTTCGCAAGGCACTGTATATCTGCCACACCCGTCCATGATTACAGACACCTGTGTAGGTCATTTGACACTATATAAACTAGTGACCCGCATAGTTTGTCATTATTATAACGACGGGAAGCAAGTTAAGGGAGCGAATATATTTAATAAATAAACGAACACAACAAGAACCACGAACAGCGCACCAACATGACACAGATACAGAAACAACGATGACTGGGGAAGACACCAAAGAGTGTGACATATATAAGGCAGGTAATCAAAGAGGTGATGGAGTCCAGGTGAGTGTCATTATGCGCAGTTGCGCGTAACGCTGGTGACCGGTGTGCGCCATAACGAGCAGCCTGGTGACCTAGAGGCCGGAGAGGGAGCACATGTGACAATTATACCCTGATGAAGACAGCTTGTCTGTCGAAACGTTGGTTATTAAGATATTCAATTATTGCATCTGAGCTCCTAGAGCGTGCAGCTCTCCTTTTCTTACCCAAAAGGGTTCCATCTGGAACCAGAAAGGGTTTTCCTATCGTGACAGCCAATAACCCTTTTGCAAGCTTTTTTTCTATCAATGTGGGAAAGATTAGATCCATTGAGGCTGATGTTCTGTTACACACATGCTGTAGGTGTGCACAAGCAAATAGACATTGAGTGCGGTCTTGTCTAAATGAGGCAAAGAGATAGACCTGCCACATAAACAATCACAGGTATGTCATTCAAATCAAAATCAAATCAAATTGTATTAGTCACATGCTCCGAGTACAACAGGAGTAGGTAGACCTTACAGTGAAATGCTTACTTACGAGCCCCTAACCAACAATGCAGTTAAAAAAAAAATACAAATAAGAAATAAAAGTAACAAGTAATTAAAGAGCAGCAGTAAAATAATAATAGCGAGACTATATACTATATACAGGGGGGTACCGGTACAGAGTCAATGTGCAGGGGCACTTTTTAGTTGAGGTAATATGTACATGGAGGTAGAGTTATTAAAGTGACTATGCATAGATGATAACAGAGAGGAGCAGCGGCATAGACGGGGGGGGGGGGGGGGGGGGGGGGGGCAATGCAAATAGTCTGGATTCTTATGGCTTGGGGGTAGAAGCTGTTTAGAAGCCTCTTGGAACTAGACTTGGAGCTCCGGTACTGCTTGCCATGTGGTAGCAGAGAGAACAGTCTATGACTAGGGTCAAACAAAGACCTTTCTTCTGAAACTCATAAATCTATTCTTGTTCTGAGAAATGAAGGCTAGTTTCTTGGCGATTTCTTGCATGGAATAGCCTTCATTTCTCAGAACAAGAATAGACTGACAAGTTTCGGAAGAAAGTCCTTTGTTTCTGGCCATTTTGAGCCTGTAATCCAACCCAGAAATGCACCCCTAAACTAACACACACAGGCATGCTCCACACAACTCCACCCACACAAACCCCACCCCACACTCAAACCAACCCTCTACTCACATTGTACAATGAGCTCCACCACAGCTTCCCTGGGCTTCACGTTGAACCCGTTGAACTGGCTGGTCTGGCAGCGGTAGGAGCCGGTCATCTCTCTGGACACGTTGACAATCCGCAACACCCCATCGTAGCTCTCCACCTGCAGGGTCCCGTCCGGCATGGGCGCTTCCTTATCGGCCCGAGACCACAGGATAATGGGCTTGGGCTTCCCTGAAACCAGACACTCGAGCTCCACCGTGTCACCCTCCCGGACCACCAGGGGGCTCTTACCCCGCGGCACTGTCAGGTTGGGAGGAACTAAGAAAGAGAAAAACAGAGGAGGGACTGATATGGGGCTCTAGAAAGTCGGCTGGCGGGGTAAGCGGGAATGGTCGACAGAGGGAGAGGTGGAGGGATGGTGAAGCGAATGAGCATCCATGTTGCGATGGATTAGAGTTGAGTTTGAGTTGAGTGCAGCTCTGTTGAGTATTCGGTCACATACACACAATGATAGTATGAGTTGAGCTGAGCATCAGCAAGATACGCTGCTGGTATGGAGAACCATGCCAAGGAGAAAGTTGGAGCGATGGCTATTAGCTTGGATCAAAGTAGCTAGAGAATAGTATGAAAAGTCACCAAGCATGGTGACCAACAGGAAAAGGGTTAAACGTAAGTTAGTGTTGTCACAATACCAGAATTATGACTTTGATACCGATACCAGGTTAGTATCACAATACTTGATACCAACACGATACTTGATAACAAAACGATACCAAAACGATACCACGGCAAAAAAATAAGGATTTTTTTTTTTACATCAACATTTTTCAGACAGCCATCCATGCATTATTGAATCAATTATACAATCAATTTGACTTTGTTTTTACCAATTTAACTACATAATGGTAATAGTTTATTTTAATGGTAAATAAGTGGGGAGCTAACATGATGCAGCCCAGACTCCAGCGCAGGCTAAGTGTGGAGCTAACATGATGCAGCCCAGACTCCCAGTGCAGGCTAAGTGGGGAGCTAACATGATGCAGTCCAGACTCCCAGCGCAGGTTAAGTGGGGAGCTAACATGATACAGTCCAGACCCCCAGCGCAGGCTAAGTGGGGAGCTAACATGATGCAGCCCAGACTCCCAGCGCAGGCTAAGTGGGGAGCTAACATGATGCAGCCCAGACTCCCAGCGCAGGCTAAGTGGGGAGCTAACATGATGCAGCCCAGACTCCCACCGCAGGCTAAGTGGGGAGCTAACATGATGCAGCGCAGGCTAAGTGGGGAGCTAACATGATGCAGCCCAGACTCCCAGCGCAGGCTAAGTGGGGAGCTAACATGATACAGTCCAGACTCCCAGTACAGGCTAAGTGAGGAGCTAACATGATGCAGCCCAGACTCCCAGCGCAGGCTAAGTGGGGAGCTAACATGATGCAGCCCAGACTCCCAGCGCAGGCTAAGTGGGGAGCTAACATGATGCAGCCCAGACTCCCACCGCAGGCTAAGTGGGGAGCTAACATGGAGCAGCACAGACTCCCAGTACAGGCTAAGTGGGGAGCTAACATGATGCAGCCCAGACTCCCAGTACAGGCTAAGTGAGGAGCTAACATGATGCAGCCCAGACTCCCAGCGCAGGCTAAGTGGGGAGCTAACATGATGCAGCCCAGACTCCCACCGCAGGCTAAGTGGGGAGCTAACATGATGCAGCCCAGACTCCCAGCGCAAGCTAAGTGGGGAGCTAACATGATGCAGCGCAGGCTAAGTGGGGAGCTAACATGATGCAGCCCAGACTCCCACCGCAGGCTAAGTGGGGAGCTAACATGATGCAGCACAGACTCCCAGTACAGGCTAAGTGGGGAGCTAACATGATGCAGCCCAGACTCCCACCGCAGGCTAAGTGGGGAGCTAACATGATGCAGCGCAGGCTAAGTGGGGAGCTAACATGATGCAGCCCAGACTCCCACCGCAGGCTAAGTGGGGAGCTAACATGATGCAGCACAGACTCCCAGTACAGGCTAAGTGGGGAGCTAACATGATGCAGCCCAGACTCCCAGCGCAGGCTAAGTGGGGAGCTAACATGATGCAGCGCAGGCTAAGTGGGGAGCTAACATGATGCAGCCCAGACTCCCAGTACAGGCTAAGTGGGGAGCTAACATGATGCAGCCCAGACTCCCAGCGCAGGCTAAGTGGGGAGCTAACATGATGCAGCCCAGACTCCCACCGCAGGCTAAGTGGGGAGCTAACATGATGCAGCGCAGGCTAAGTGGGGAGCTAACATGATGCAGCCCAGACTCCCACCGCAGGCTAAGTGGGGAGCTAACATGATGCAGCACAGACTCCCAGTACAGGCTAAGTGGGGAGCTAACATGATGCAGCCCAGACTCCCAGCGCAGGCTAAGTGGGGAGCTAACATGATGCAGCGCAGGCTAAGTGGGGAGCTAACATGATGCAGCACAGACTCCCAGTACAGGCTAAGTGGGGAGCTAACATGATGCAGCCCAGACTCCCAGCGCAGGCTAAGTGGGGAGCTAACATGATGCAGCGCAGACTCCCAGCGCAGGCTAAGTGGGGAGCTAACATGATGCAGCCCAGACTCCCAGCACAGGCTAAGTGGGGAGCTAACATGATGCAGCCCAGACTCCCAGCGCAGGCTTGCAATGAGTAGGTGGAGCAGGCACGGTGAGCACTATAATAAGTGGTCGGCTGCGCTGATAGACAGGCTTGATCCGTCAGAAACATTTGACAAAATCCCGATAATAACACAAATTGTAGTCCCGAACTGTTCTAGTATCAAAAAACTACAGCAGTTTCGGTATACCATGCAACACTAATGTAAGTCGGCAATGGAAAAACAATGAAGAGCTGAAAGGAATAAATAACTCAAACGCATCGGACGTGATGTATTTGCTTCCAATAAAATAAAACTTAAAGGTAGAGTCAGCGATATTAAGTAGATGCACAAAGTAAAAAGCATAGTGGGTCAATTTCAAACATCAACTAAGAGCGTTGGAGCGCGAGGCTAAACTTCTTCGCTGTTTTGGCTACCACGTTAAAAGAATGTGAAGCGTAACACTCGCACATGCGCAGATACTGTGTGTGACAGAAGGAATGTGGCTTGGTCCCTAAAACCCTCACAAACTTTTACGGATGCACAATTGAGAGCATCCTGTCGGGCTGTATCACCGCCTGATATGGCAACTGCACCGCCCACAACCGCAGGACTCTCCAGAGGGTGGTGTGATCTGCACAACGCACCCCCGGGGCCCAACTACCTGCCCTCCAGGACACCTACATCACCCGATGTCACAGGAAGGCCGAAAATATCCTCAAGGACATCAACCACCCGAGCCACAGCTGTTCACCCGGCTATCATCAAGAAGGTGAGGTCAGTACAGGTGCATCAACGCTGGGACCGAGACACTGAAATACAGCTTCTATCTCAAGGCCATCAGACTGATAAATAGCCATCACTAGCCGGCTTCCACCCGGATACACAACCCTGAACCTTAGAGGCTGCTGCCCTATATACAGTACATAGACTTGGAATCACTGGCCACTTTAATAATCAAACACTAGTCACTTTAATAATGTTTGCATACTGCTTTACTCACCTCATAATATACTGTATTCTATTCTAATGTATTTTAGTCAATGCTACGCCGACATTGATCAATCTAATATTTATCTACATTACCGGTCAAAAGTTTGGACACACCTACTCTTTCAAGTGTTTTTCTTTATTTGTACTATTTTCTACATTGTAGAATAATAGTGAAGACATCAAAACTATAAAATAACACATATGGAATCATGTAGTAACCAAAACAAGTGTTAAACAAATCAGAATGGATTTTATATTTTATATTCTACAAAGTAGCCACCCTTTGCCTTGATGACATAATTGCATACTCTGTCCACATACATTTGGTCATGTAGTGTATGTAGTTGGACGGGAAGTTGGAGAGGCCAGTAGTGAATGGACAATAAATAATAAAACAGTGGCAGGGTGCACACTAAAAGCATACATTACTATCGAGAGGCCTCCATTGATTCCTCTGTGTGTGTGTGTGTGTGTGTGTGTGCTTTCTTGCGTGCGAGCGGTGTGTGTGCTTGTGTGAGTTTGTGTGTGTGCTTGTGTGAGTTTGTGTGTGTGCTTGCGTGTGCTTGCGTGTGCTTGCGTGTGTGTGTGTGTGTGTGTGTTCTTGGGCTGAGGATAAAATATATCGTCACTGGCAGATTGGATCAAAAACCAGCCACTCATCGGGGTAATGTAGTGGGCTGGACACAGTAAACTTGTTTAATGAGCAAACCTGGCTATAAAATCAGTGTGTGTGTGTGTACATGTGTGTGTGTATGTGTCTAAACCCAAAGAAAGATTTGGAGCTCTGTTGCAAATAAACAATGCAATCACTGCAAACCAGTCATGAAATCACCCTAAAACAAATCCCAGTGAAAAAGACATTATAGCAAAGCTCAAGCTACTGACTTTAATTCAAACATCAATGGACTCAAATGATGTTGAAACTCATCCCAGTCAACTGAAGCAATACTGAAAAACCACATCCAATATGATGTTGGTGATGAAATAACATGCAATCTGACCAAAGAAAATGAAATCACTTTCCATCTGACTCCTAATACGATGATTGTCTGTGTTTCACTATGTTGCTTAGACAGAACAGTAGTGAATGGTACAATGAATACAGTCCTTAACAAGTAAAACAAGCAACAGCGAGATGGTCACTAGGTACATGACTGAAACAGTGAGATAGATGGCCACTAGGTATATTACTGCAACAGTGAGATAGATGGTCACTAGGTACATTACTGCAACAGTGAGATAGATGGTCCCTAGGTACATTACTGCAACAGTGAGATAGATGGTCACTAGGTACATTACTGCAACAGTGAGATAGATGGTCACTTTGTACATTACTGCAACAGTGAGATAGATGGTCCCTAGGTACATTACTGCAACAGTGAGATAGATGGTCACTAGGTACATTACTGCAACAGTGAGATAGATGGTCACTTTGTACATTACTGCAACAGTGAGATAGATGGTCACTAGGTACATTACTGCAACAGTGAGATAGATGGTCACTTTGTACATTACTGCAACAGTGAGATAGATGGTCCCTAGGTACATTACTGCAACAGTGAGATAGATGGTCACTTTGTACATTACTGCAAAATTGATATAGAGGGTCACTAGGCAGATTACTGCAACAGTGAGATAAATGGTCACTAGGTAAATTACTGCAACAGTGAGACAGATGGTCACCAGGTACATTACTGCAACAGTGAGGTAGATGGTCACCAGGTACATTACTGCAACAGTGAGATAGATGGTCCCTAGGTACATTACTGCAACAGTCAGATGGTCACTAGGTACATTACTGGAAGTGTGAGATAGATGGTCACTTTGTACATTACTGCAAAAGTGATATAGAGGGTCACTAGGCAGATTACTGCAACAGTGAGATAGATGGTCCCTAGGTACATTACTGCAACAGTGAGATAGATGGTCACCAAGTACATTACTGCAACAGTGAGATAGATGGACACCAGGTACATTACTAAAACAGTGAGATAGATGGTCACCAGGTACATTACTGCAACAGTCAGATGGTCACTAGGTACATTACTGGAAGTGTGAGATAGATGGTCACTTTGTACATTACTGCAAAAGTGATATAGAGGGTCACTAGGCAGATTACTGCAACAGTGAGATAGATGGTCCCTAGGTACATTACTGCAACAGTGAGATAGATGGTCCCTAGGTACATTACTGCAACAGTGAGATAGATGGTCCCTAGGTACATTACTGCAACAGTGAGATAGATGGTCCCTAGGTACATTACTGCAACAGTCAAATGGTCACTAGGTACATTACTGCAACAGTGAGATAGATGGTCACTAGGTACATTACTGCAACAGTGAGATAGATGGTCACTAGGTACATTACTGCAACAGTGAGATAGATGGTCCCTAGGTACATTACTGCAACAGTGAGATAGATGGTCACTAGGTACATTACTGGAACAGTGAGATAGATGGTCACTAGGTACATTACTGGAACAGTGAGATAGATGGTCACTTTTTACATTACTGGAACAGTGAGATAGATGGTCACTAGGTACATTACTGGAACAGTGAGATAGATGGTCACTTTTTACATGACTGCAACAGTGAGATAGATGGTCACTAGGTACATTACTGGAACAGTGAGATAGATGGTCACTTTTTACATGACTGCAACAGTGAGATAGATGGTCACTAGGTACATTACTGGAACAGTGAGATAGATGGTCACTTTTTACATGACTGCAACAGTGAGATAGATGGTCACTAGGTACATTACTGGAACAGTGAGATAGATGGTCACTTTTTACATGACTGCAACAGTGAGATAGATGGTCACTAGGTACATTACTGGAACAGTGAGATAGATGGTCACTTTTTACATGACTGCAACAGTGAGATAGATGGTCACTAGGCAGATTACTGCAACAGTGAGATAGATGGTCACTAGGTACATTATTAAAACAGTGAGATAGATGGTCACTAGGTACATTACTGCAACAGTGAGATAGATGGTCCCTAGGTACATTACTGCAACAGTCAAATGGTCACTAGGTACATTACTGCAACAGTGAGATAGATGGTCACTAGGTACATTACTGCAACAGTGAGATAGATGGTCCCTAGGTACATTACTGCAACAGTCAAATGGTCACTAGGTACATTACTGCAACAGTGAGATAGATGGTCCCTAGGTACATTACTGCAACAGTCAAATGGTCACTAGGTACATTACTGCAACAGTGAGATAGATGGTCCCTAGGTACATTACTGCAACAGTGAGATAGATGGTCACTAGGTACATTACTGCAACAGTCAAATGGTCACTAGGTACATTACTGCAACAGTGAGATAGATGGTCACTAGGTACATTACTGCAACAGTCAAATGGTCACTAGGTATATTACTGCAACAGTGAGATAGATGGTCACTAGGTACATTACTGCAACAGTGAAATGGTCACTAGGTACATTACTGCAACAGTCAAATGGTCACTAGGTACATTACTGCAACAGTGAGATAGATGGTCACTAGGTACATTACTGCAACAGTCAAATGGTCACTAGGTACATTACTGCAACAGTGAGATAGATGGTCACTAGGTACATTACTGCAACAGTCAAATGGTCACTAGGTACATTACTGCAACAGTGAGATAGATGGTCACTAGGTACATTACTGCAACAGTGAGATAGATGGTCACTAGGTACATTACTGCAACAGTCAAATGGTCACTAGGTACATTACTGCAACAGTCAAATGGTCACCAGGTACATTACTGCAACAGTGAGATAGATGGTCCCTAGGTACATTACTGCAACAGTCAAATGGTCACTAGGTACATTACTGCAACAGTGAGATAGATGGTCACTAGGTATATTACTGCAACAGTGAGATAGATGGTCCCTAGGTACATTACTGCAACAGTCAAATGGTCACTAGGTACATTACTGCAACAGTCAAATGGTCACTAGGTACATTACTGCAACAGTGAGATAGATGGTCCCTAGGTACATTACTGCAACAGTGAGATAGATGGTCACTAGGTATATTACTGCAACAGTGAGATAGATGGTCACTAGGTACATTACTGCAACAGTGAGATAGATGGTCACTAGGTATATTACTGCAACAGTGAGATAGATGGTCACTAGGTACATTACTGCAACAGTGAGATAGATGGTCACTAGGTACATTACTGCAACAGTCAAATGGTCACTAGGTACATTACTGCAACAGTGAGATAGATGGTCACTAGGTACATTACTGCAACAGTGAGATAGATGGTCACTAGGTACATTACTGCAACAGTGAGATAGATGGTCACTTTGTACATTACTGCAACAGTGAGATAGATGGTCACTAGGTACATTACTGCAACAGTGAGATAGATGGTCACTAGGTACATTACTGCAACAGTCAAATGGTCACTAGGTACATTACTGCAACAGTCAAATGGTCACTAGGTACATTACTGCAACAGTCAAATGGTCACTAGGTACATTACTGCAACAGTCAAATGGTCACTAGGTACATTACTGCAACAGTGAGATAGATGGTCCCTAGGTACATTACTGCAACAGTGAGATAGATGGTCACTAGGTACATTACTGCAACAGTGAGATAGATGGTCCCTAGGTACATTACTGCAACAGTGAGATAGATGGTCACTAGGTACATTACTGCAACAGTCAAATGGTCACTAGGTACATTACTGCAACAGTCAAATGGTCACTAGGTACATTACTGCAACAGTGAGATAGATGGTCACTAGGTACATTACTGCAACAGTCAAATGGTCACTAGGTACATTACTGCAACAGTGAGATAGATGGTCACTAGGTACATTACTGCAACAGTGAGATAGATGGTCACTAGGTACATTACTGCAACAGTCAAATGGTCACTAGGTACATTACTGCAACAGTGAGATAGATGGTCACTAGGTACATTACTGCAACAGTGAGATAGATGGTCACTAGGTACATTACTGGAACAGTGAGATAGATGGTCACTAGGTACATTACTGCAACAGTGAGATAGATGGTCACTAGGTATATTACTGCAACAGTGAGATAGATGGTCACTAGGTACATTACTGCAACAGTCAAATGGTCCCTAGGTACATTACTGCAACAGTCAAATGGTCACTAGGTATATTACTGCAACAGTGAGATAGATGGTCACTAGGTACATTACTGCAACAGTGAGATAGATGGTCACTAGGTACATTACTGCAACAGTGAGATAGATGGTCACTAGGTACATTACTGCAACAGTGAGATAGATGGTCACTAGGTACATTACTGCAACAGTCAAATGGTCACTAGGTACATTACTGCAACAGTCAAATGGTCACTAGGTACATTACTGCAACAGTGAGATAGATGGTCACTAGGTACATTACTGCAACAGTCAAATGGTCACTAGGTACATTACTGCAACAGTGAGATAGATGGTCACTAGGTACATTACTGCAACAGTCAAATGGTCACTAGGTACATTACTGCAACAGTGAGATAGATGGTCACTAGGTACATTACTGCAACAGTGAGATAGATGGTCACTAGGTACATTACTGCAACAGTCAAATGGTCACTAGGTACATTACTGCAACAGTCAAATGGTCACCAGGTACATTACTGCAACAGTGAGATAGATGGTCCCTAGGTACATTACTGCAACAGTCAAATGGTCACTAGGTACATTACTGCAACAGTGAGATAGATGGTCACTAGGTATATTACTGCAACAGTGAGATAGATGGTCCCTAGGTACATTACTGCAACAGTCAAATGGTCACTAGGTACATTACTGCAACAGTCAAATGGTCACTAGGTACATTACTGCAACAGTGAGATAGATGGTCCCTAGGTACATTACTGCAACAGTGAGATAGATGGTCACTAGGTATATTACTGCAACAGTGAGATAGATGGTCACTAGGTACATTACTGCAACAGTGAGATAGATGGTCACTAGGTATATTACTGCAACAGTGAGATAGATGGTCACTAGGTACATTACTGCAACAGTGAGATAGATGGTCACTAGGTACATTACTGCAACAGTCAAATGGTCACTAGGTACATTACTGCAACAGTGAGATAGATGGTCACTAGGTACATTACTGCAACAGTGAGATAGATGGTCACTAGGTACATTACTGCAACAGTGAGATAGATGGTCACTTTGTACATTACTGCAACAGTGAGATAGATGGTCACTAGGTACATTACTGCAACAGTGAGATAGATGGTCACTAGGTACATTACTGCAACAGTCAAATGGTCACTAGGTACATTACTGCAACAGTCAAATGGTCACTAGGTACATTACTGCAACAGTCAAATGGTCACTAGGTACATTACTGCAACAGTCAAATGGTCACTAGGTACATTACTGCAACAGTGAGATAGATGGTCCCTAGGTACATTACTGCAACAGTGAGATAGATGGTCACTAGGTACATTACTGCAACAGTGAGATAGATGGTCCCTAGGTACATTACTGCAACAGTGAGATAGATGGTCACTAGGTACATTACTGCAACAGTCAAATGGTCACTAGGTACATTACTGCAACAGTCAAATGGTCACTAGGTACATTACTGCAACAGTGAGATAGATGGTCACTAGGTACATTACTGCAACAGTCAAATGGTCACTAGGTACATTACTGCAACAGTCAAATGGTCACTAGGTACATTACTGCAACAGTCAAATGGTCACTAGGTACATTACTGCAACAGTCAAATGGTCACTAGGTACATTACTGCAACAGTGAGATAGATGGTCCCTAGGTACATTACTGCAACAGTGAGATAGATGGTCACTAGGTACATTACTGCAACAGTGAGATAGATGGTCCCTAGGTACATTACTGCAACAGTGAGATAGATGGTCACTAGGTACATTACTGCAACAGTCAAATGGTCACTAGGTACATTACTGCAACAGTCAAATGGTCACTAGGTACATTACTGCAACAGTCAAATGGTCACTAGGTACATTACTGCAACAGTCAAATGGTCACTAGGTACATTACTGCAACAGTGAGATAGATGGTCACTAGGTACATTACTGCAACAGTCAAATGGTCACTTTGTACATTACTGCAACAGTGAGATAGATGGTCACTAGGTACATTACTCCAACAGTGAGTAGTATACAATAACTCGTCACTATGACCTGGACTGGTCAGTGGCCAGTGGTCAAGCACTAGCAACGTACATAGCAACAAGACCGGCTACAGACAACTAAAACAGAGCATTGGAATCAACATTTTCTCCATGTAGCTTTCTCAATGTGTCTCCAGTAATCACTTAACAACAATACATGCCACGTTCACTTTCATAGCATTTTGTTCGTTTTGGCTAATGTTTCCAAAATCCAAACAGTCCTGAATATCCCCAGTGGTAGCGCAGTCACCGATTTGGCCAACAACAAGGCCATTAGTGTGTCAGCGTGAGACATTTTCTCTGTGTTTCCATCCTAACAAAAAGGCAGCATCTCAATGCCTCTATGACCCAGTGGGCAGTTACAGCTGCTGGGCTTGTGCTGTTGGCTGGAGAATGCCATGGTAATAAAACCATGTGTAGCTTCTGCCATTGTCCTCGTCTGGAAGGCCACACACACATTCTCTCTTTCTCTCTCTGTGGCTGGTTAGTGTGTGACTGTTAAGAAACATGCATACACATACACGATCTGGAACTGTACGTGCATACACATACACGATCTGGAACTGTGTGTGTCTGCTGAGAGATGCCCTTTGTGGCGTGTGTGTGTGTGTGTGTGTGTGTGTGTGTGTGTGTGTGTGTGTGTGTGTGTGTGTGTGTGTGTGTGTGTGTGTGTGTGTGTGTGTGTGTGTGTGTGTGTGCGTGCGTGCGTGCGTGCGTGCGTGCGTGCGTGCGTGCGTGCGTGCGTGTGTGCGTGCGTGCGTGCGTGTGTGTGTGTGTATGTGTGTGTGTCTGCTTGCATGAGGAGGGACCCGGACCCTCTTCTTGTGTCCCAGCCAGGCTGCACCTCTCTGGGGTCTCAATCAGCCTCAGCTGGGAAGCTGATTGCTGGAGCCTTACAGGGATTCGTCACTACTACCAAAACAGACAGTTGACTATGTGAACTGACAGCCATTATGGCGATGTTTGGTACTTGACATTTTAACACAGCTCAGAGAGGCGTGTGGGGTCAGAAGGACTGTGCACACAATGCAACACTCTTTGAAAATAAACTCAACTGGCCTCTTTGGGTGAGTGCAGTGACATCAATCTCCGTTGCTGTGGTAACGCTGCACTCTGCTCGAGTGAGTGTGTTTGAGAGAGAGAGAGAGAAAGTGTGTGTGTGTTTGTGTTGGCTCTAGGCCAGGGAGTTGGCTGCTCTGTGACAGCCCTCTCTGTGGAGCTTCACCCCTGTGGTGACAGTGTGTGTTGGCCTGTAGGGATATACTGTGTCTGTCCTGCGGGGCTCAGAAGGGCTTAGCTGGCTGACGGCGCACGAGGGCACAGGGAGGAAACTAACACCATTCATAGGCACTGAGGCTCCACACACAGGGGCATTCCTCTAGGCCCACAATGTGTGTGTGTGTGTGTGTGTGTGTGTGTGTGTGTGTGTGTGTGTGTGTGTATGTGTGTGTGTGTGTGTGTCTGTGTGTGTCTGTGTGTGTGTGTCTGTGTGTGTTATAGCCCCTATCATTCCCAGCAGGAACCAGCCTTATTGCGGTGCTTTCTTCTCCCAAGACACCCCACACTGAACATCATTGAAAGGTTTGTGGTTATCACCATGACAAATGTGATTTTCCACAGCCATGATGTGTGGCATTTCACAATCAAGGGCTCTCAACAGCTCCCACCATCACCGAGAGAGGCTTTGCTTTTCTGCTTACAACAAGAAAATATGATATTTTAGAAGATGATTTAATTGAGCTGACGTGCAACTTGCTGTTCGTGAAGTACAAGGCAAGGAAGCTGAAGAAACCCCAATAGAGTGTGGAGAGTAGAATAAAATACACAAACCAGTGAGTCACTCAGCCCTACTTTCAGTGATTCATTGAGGAAAGCAATTACCTACAGCTACTAACTGACCCACCGGTACCACAACACAAACAAGTAGCTGAAGGAACGATGAGTCAAAGTGAATGTGCCAACCAGGATTCCTGTACCAGAGCCAGTGAGCAGGACTGAAGGACCAGACTAGAGCAGCACATCACATCAGCAACGCCTGCAGCAACGCCTGCAGCAACGCCTGCAGCAACGCCTGCAGCAACGCCTGCAGCAGTAACAGGTCACTACAGTCACCGGATAACACGGTGACTAGATAATCACAACATCTCACTTTCTGTTAGTTATGACGATAGGGATGGACGGTTGAACAAAGGACATGAAGACAGAGAGAGGGACCAGAGCTAGAGATGGACAACACAAATACATTTTCAAAAGTGGTCTCAACCCCTGATTGCTGTTGGCCAAGGGTTAGGGTTCAGTTTTAGCGAGTGCGTGGGATTGAACTAAGCCATAAGGGTCACATAGAGTGATGTTACCCAAGTCAGATATCCCAATTATAATCAAACAAATCAGAGGTGGTCTCCAAGTTGAACCCTCTTTCAGGAAGTCCAGTGGCTCTAACCAGTGTTTATTAATATAGCACCTTCTTTTATTATAAACTGAGCCCTTAATTGATTCGCTTAATTTATTAAATGCAGTTATTCATTTGGGTGGAGAGCCATCGTGTGCTGTTGGGTATCCGAGATGTGGAAAGGGCTGATGATTGAGAAACAGATGCATTACTTAAATATGGGAGAGAGGTGATTTTCTATCCCAATTATAGAGAGATTTTTTTTTTTATCAATTACTATATGGCTCAGGCTGAGCTAGGAGCTAGGATGAAAACCAATGGAGCTTGTAGCTTTCTGGGACTGGGTTGGAGACCAATGGGAGTAAGATGTGGAGTTACACATGTATTTATACTGTAGCTAACAGGCAAGGTTTTCCATTTCCTATTTGTGCGAATCTACAGGCGTAATGCTGCTACAGTGTTCTGATAATGACCAATGTACCACTGGATTTAACTAGTACCTCAATGGGATTCAAAGAAATTGAAGAAGAATTGGGCCGACTGAACGCTTGCCAGAGATTCAACACTGCAGGTTAGTAAATTCTCAGATTCTTCAGAAAGACTTTAACTTGGACAAATCTACCCCTGATTAAGTTCATCACAAAGTAGTTCCAGGGAGTAATCTGTTTCAGAGTGAAAGTGAAGGAGGATAGGTGGAACAGTTAGGTTGATTAAAGGCATGCCTAGGACGCCTCCGTAGGTTAGTCTGAGTGTTTCTGTCTCGTCCTCCACTAGATACATGTTTAACACAAAGGCTAATGCAAAGATGAATCTCCCTATGTCTGGAAGAAACTCCCTCCCTCCCTCTCTCTATCTTGCTCTCTCTACAGCTTCATTAAAGGGGTATATTAAAATGAAGATGGCTTACATTTTACCCCGTAGCATGAAAATGCCCTCCTCCTTTCCTCTTTTCCTCCTTACTTTCCACAAGTCTGTTAATCCTGTCAGTAATGGATGGGGAAATCTGGGCTCTTGTTTGATTGCTACTCATGAATAAAACATTAACTCTCAGGGTACCTAAAATAAAAAAAAGTCTTAGCTAGGTAATGAGTGATGATTGTAAATATTAGCACTATTTTGTGAGGGTGGAAACTAATGAAAGCTGTGGGGAAAAAGTGTAGTCAGCAGTACAGAGTATGAATATGTGTTGTGGATAATGAGTGTTGGTTTTGTCTGGGGATGGGGACTAGGACTGGACTAGGCTAGAAGAGTTTGGGCTGGAGGCTGGGCTCGGCTGGGCTACATGTAGTAGGGCTGGCCTGGGGCCCTGCAAGAGCTTCAAAGTGTTCAGGATGGAGATAATTTAGACTCAATATCTTTCCAAACACTTCAACAGGGTGAGGACCCATCTCTTTCCTAACACTTCAGCAGCCTGAGGCTCCATCTCTTTCCAAACACTTCAACAGCGTGAGGCGCCATCTCATTCCAAACATTTCCACAGTGTGGAGCCCTGGCAGAGCTGCAGGGTAATCTGCTCTAAATGTTTTCATTAAGAGACTGTAATTACTGCTAGCCTCTCTCTCCCTTCAGGAGAACAGCAGAGACGGTTTGGTTAGCCCAAACAGCAGGCCAGCCAAGACAGAGATGACTGACCATTGGCTAGCAACATCATCACCCAATCTTGGGCTTGATTATAGCGAGAGCAGAGGCAACAATTTGTATCGACACAGTGGTCATGCTACTTCAGAACATCTCAGTCCCCACAGAAAGTTACAGAAGGACAATGACTCAAGCAGTGCACAGTACGATTCTACGTTAGTTTTTCTCTACACCTGTACATGAATCACTGCATACTATCTTCACACAACTCTTTCATCGTATTCAACATCATTAAACCCCTGCAACTTAATACAACCTCCACCTAGAAAAACAATCACCCTTAAAAGCAATCAAATCTGAGCACAAAATAACCTTTCATGTTATATCTCCTTTGCTGCTCTCTGAGAGAAGAGAGAAACACAGTCTTGTTCCACATTAAAGAGCAAGTTTCGGTGTCAGTGGGCCACACACACACACGCACACACACACACACACACACACACACACACACACACACACACACACACACACACACACACACACACACACACACACACAAGCGCGCACGCACACGCACACGCACACTCTGTTCTATCCTCATGGGGAAATAAAATTGATTTCCAATCTAAATACTATTTTCACTTACCCTAACCCTAACCTTAATCTGTAACCTAGAACCCAAACTATAACTCCTAACCCTAAACACAAACAACTAACTCCTTATCCTAACCCAAATTCTAACCCTAATTATAACTATAACCCTAAACCTAACCCCTAAACCTAAACCTAAGTTTAAAATAGCCTTTGCCCTCATGGGGATGTGGGAAATGTCCCGACAAGGAAGAATTTTGCTTGAACTAACCCACGCACGCAGAAGCACAAACACACACACATATTTATCAGGAAGCTACCATCCACTGGAGCCTTTGAAACACACCAAATCAACAACCAGCAAATTCAGAATGTCTGGGATGGGATGAGAGACTGCACGCTTGTACAGAACAGGCATTCCAAGTGGAAATTCCCAATCGAAGTACCTCTTTTCTGAGGCGCTTTATCGATTGGGTCCTGTCCGTTAGAGACGGAGTACAAGGAGGTGACACAACAACACAGCAGCACGGGAGATCACCGATAGTCCTCTGAGTGCTGATTACACATGACACCCACAAAACCCCCTCCAACCCTGCGTAATCACTTCTCCTCTCTAACCCTTACCTCTCTTCTCCTCTATAATCCATACCTCTCTTAACCTCCCCAACCCATACCTCTCTTCTCCTCCCCAACCCATACCTCTCTTCTCCTCCCTAACCCATACCTCTCTCCTCTGCTCTAACCCATACCTCTCTTCTCTTCTCTAACGCATACCTCTATTCCTCTTTCTAACCCATACCTCTCATCTCCTCTATAACCCGTACTTCTCTTGTCCTCTCTAACCCACACCTCTCTTCTCCTCCCTAACACATACTTCTCTTCTCCTCTCTAACCCATACCTCTCTTCTCCTCTCTAACCCACACCTCTCTTCTCCTCTCTAACCCATACCTCTCTTCTCCTCTCTAACCCATACCTCTCCTCTCCTCTCCTCCCTAACCCATACCTCTCCTCTCCTCCCTAACCCATACCTCTCTTCTACTCTCTAACTCACATCTCTCTTCTCCTCCATAACCCATACCTCTATTCTCCCCTCTAACCCATACCTCTCTTCTCCTCTATAACCCATATCTCTCTTAACCTCCCCAACCCATACCTCTCTTCTCCTCCCCAACCCACACCTATCTTCCCCTCCCTAACCCATACTTCTCTTCTCTTCTCCTCTCTAACCCGTACCTCTCCTCTCCTCCCTAACCCATACCTCTCCTCTCCTCCCTAACCCATACCTCTCTTCTACTCTCTAACTCACATCTCTCTTCTCCTCTATAACCCATACCTCTCTTAACCTCCCCAACCCATACCTCTCTTCTCCTCCCTAACCCATACCTCTCTTCTCCTCTCTAACGCATACCTCTATTCCTCTTTCTAACCCATACCTCTCATCTCCTCTATAACCCGTACTTCTCTTGTCCTCTCTAACCCATACCTCTCTTCTCCTCTCTAACCCATACCTCTATTCTCCTCTCTAAGCTATACCTCTCCTCTCCTCCCTTACCCATACCTCTCCTCCCTAACCCATACCTCTCTTCTACTCTCTAACCCACACCTCTCTTCTCCTTCCTAACGTATACCTCTCTTCTCCTCTCTAACCCATACCTCTCTTGTCCTCCTTAACCCATACCTCTCTTCTCCTCTCTAACACATACCTATTTTCTCTACAACCCACAACTCCTCTCCTCTCTAACCCATACCTCTTCTCCTCTCTAACCCAAACCTCACTTCTCCTCTCTAACCCATA
The DNA here is from genome assembly GCF_013265735.2 of Oncorhynchus mykiss. Lineage (NCBI taxonomy): Eukaryota > Metazoa > Chordata > Actinopteri > Salmoniformes > Salmonidae > Oncorhynchus > Oncorhynchus mykiss. Next base: position 30,336,078 of record NC_048568.1, read on the forward strand.
CCTCACTTCTCCTCCGTAACCCAAACATCTTCTCCTCTCTAACCCACACCTCTCCTCTCCTCTCTAACCCACACCTCTCTTCTCCTCTCTAACCCATACCTCTTCTCCTCTCTAACACATACCTATCTTCTCCTCTCTAACCCATACCTCTCCTCTCCTCCCTAACCCATACCTCTCTTCTACTCTCTAACTCACATCTCGCTTCTCCTCCATAACCCATTCCTCTATTCTCCCCTCTAACCCATACCTCTCTTCTCCTTCCTAACGTGTACCTCTCTTCTCCTCTCTAACCAATACCTCTCTTGTCCTCCCTAACCCATACCTCTCTTCTCCTCTCTAACACATACCTATTTTCTCTACAACCCACACCTCTTCTCCTCTCTAACCCATACCTCTTCTCCTCTCTAACCCATACCTCACTTCTCCTCCGTAACCCACACATCTTCTCCTCCATAACCCCCACATCTTCTCCTCTCTAACCCACACCTCTCTTCTCCTCTCTAACCAATACCTCTCTTCTCCTCTCTAACCCATACCTCTCTTGTCCTCCCTCACCCATACCTCTCTTCTCCTCTCTAACACATACCTCTCTTAACCTCCCCAACCCATACCTCTCTTCTCCTCTATAACCCATACCTCTCTTCTCCTCCATAACCCATACTTCTCTTCTCCTCTCTAACCCGTACCGCTCTTCTCCTCTATAACCCATACCTCTCTTAATCTCCCCAACCCATACCTCTCTTCTACTCCCCAACCCATACCTCTCTTCTCCTCCCTAACCCATACCTCTCTTCTCCTCTCTAACGCATACCTCTATTCCTCTTTCTAACCCATACCTCTCATCTCCTCTATAACCCGTACTTCTCTTGTCCTCTCTAACCCACACCTCTCTTCTCCTCCCTAACCCATACCTCTCTTCTCCTCTCTAACGCATACCTCTATTCCTCTTCCTAACCCATACCTCTCATCTCCTCTATAACCCGTACTTCTCTTCTCCTCTCTAACCCATACCTCTCTTCTCCTCTCTAACCCATACCTCTCCTCTCCTCCCTAACCCATACCTCTCCTCTCCTCCCTAACCCATACCTCTCTTCTACTCTCTAACTCACATCTCTCTTCTCCTCCATAACCCATACCTCTATTCTCACCTCTAACCCATACCTCTCTTCTCCTTCCTAACGTATACCTCTCTTCTCCTCTCTAACCCATACCTCTCCTGTCCTCCCTAACCCATACCTCTCTTCTCCTCTCTAACACATACCTATTTTCTCTACAACCCACAACTCTTCTCCTCTCTAACCCATACCTCTTCTCCTCTCTAACCCATACCTCACTTCTCCTCCGTAACCCACACATCTTCTCCTCTCTAACCCACACCTCTCTTCTCCTCTCTAACCCACACCTCTCTTCTCCTCTCTAACCCATACCTCTTCTCCTCTCTAACACATACCTCTCTTCTCCTCTCTATCCCATACCTCTCTTCTCCTCTCTAACCCATACCTCTCCTCTCCTCCCTAACCCATACCTCTCTTCTCCTCTCTAACCCACACCTCTCTTCTCCTCTCTAACCCATACCTCTCTTGTCCTCCCTAACCCATACCTCTCTTGTCCTCCCTAACCCACAGCTCTCTTCTCCTCTCTAACCCATACCTCTATTCTCCTCTCTAACCCATACCTATCTTCTCCTCTTTAACCCATACCTCTATTCTCCTCTCTAACCCATATCTATCTTCTCCTCTCTAACCCATACCTCTCTTCTCCTCTCTAACCCATACCTCTCTTGTCCTCCCTAACCCATACCTCTCTTGTCCTCCCTAACCCATACCTCTCTTGTCCTCCCTAACTCATACCTCTCTTGTCCTCTCTAACCCATACCTCTCTTCTCCTCTCTAACCCATACCTCTCTTCTCCTCTCTAACCCATACCTCTCTTCTCCTCTCTAACCCATACCTCTCTTCTCCTCTCTAACCCATACCTCTCTTCTTCTCTCTAACCCATACCTCTCTTCTCCTCTCTAACCCATACCTCTCTTCTCCTCTCTAACCCATACCTCTCTTGTCCTCCCTAACCCATTCCTCTCTTCTCCTCCTCAACTCCTGACATTATTTTACTAACCACTAACAATACAAACTTCCATCATTTCCTATGTAATGCACATCCCCAGGTTATAATCTCATAAAGAGGCCACTATTCACTTCTAATCACCAGAACATCCCTATCTAAAATCTACCAGAGACATGATGTATGTACAGTTGAAGTCGGAAGTTTACATACACTTAGGTTAGAGTCATTCAAAATAATTTTTAAACCACTCCATACATTTCTTGTTAACAAACTATAGTTTTGGCAAGTTGGTTAGGATATCTACTTTGTTCATGACTCAAGCAGTTTTTCCAACAATTGTTAACAGACAGATTATTTCACTGTATCACAATTCCAGTGGGTCAGAAGTGTATATACACTAAGTTGACTGTGCCCTTAAACAGCTTGGAAAATTCCAGAAAATTATGTCATGGCTTTAGAAACTTCTGATAGGCTAATTGACATCATTTGAGTCAATTGGAGGTGTACCTGTGGATGTATTTCAAGGCCTACCATTAAACTCAGTGCCTCTTGCTTGACATCATTGGAAAATCAAAAGAAATCAGCCAAGACCTCAGAAAAAAATTGTAGACCTCCACAAGTCTGGTTCATCCTTGGGAGCAATTTCCAAACGCCTGAAGGTACCACGTTCATCTGTACAAACAATAGTACACAAGTATAAACACCATGGGACCACGCAGTCCTCATACCCGTCAGGAAGGAGACACTTTCTGAAGAACACCATCCCAACCGTGAAGCACAGGAGTGGCAGCATCATGTTGTGGGGGTGCTTTGCTGCAGGTTGGACTTGTGCACTTCACAAAGTTGATGGCATCATGAGGTAGGAACATTATGTGGATATATTGAAGCAACATCTCAAGACATCAGTCATCAGGAAGTTAAAGCTTGGTAGCAAATGGGTCTTCCGAATGGACAATGACCCCAATCATACTTCCAAAGTTGTGGCAAAATGGCTTAAGGACAACAAAGTCAAGGTATTGGAGTGGCCATCATAAAGCCCTGACTTCAATCCCATAGAAAATGTGTGGGCAGAACTGAAAAAGTGTGTGTGAGCAAGGAGGCCTACAAACCTGACTCAGTTACAGCAGCTCTGTCAGGAGGAATGGGCCAAAATTCTTCAACTTATTGTGGGAAGCTTGTGGAAGTCTACAATAAACGTTTGACCCAAGTTAAACAATTTAAAGGCAGTGCTACCAAATACTAATTGAGCATATGTAAACTTCTGACCCACTGGGAATGTGATGAAAGAAATAAAATCTGAAATAAATCATTCTCTCTACTATTATTCTGACATTTCACATTCTTAAAATAAAGTGGTGATCCCAACTGACCTGAGACTGAATTTTTACTATGAATAAATGTCAGGAATTGTGGAAAAACTGAGTTTAAATGTATTTGGCTAAGTTGTACGTAAACTTCCGACTTCAAGTGTATGTACAATGAATGTCAAGGAAGTCGAACAAATGGTAATAGCAGCAGCCAGTTCGATGAAGAGAGGGAATGGATTTAGTTTTGGAGTATGGCAGTGTCCCATATTTAGTCCACTACTTCTGACCAGAGTCCGGGTCAAAAGTAGTGCACTATATATGGCATATGGTGCTTTTTGGGATGAAGCCCATTAATTTAGTTTGGATATCAGGCAATAGGATTGGATGTTACATTCAGATTAATTTGGGGCAGAAAATAGGTCACATTATGGAAACAACACCTGAATAGGCGTAAATTCAATAGGTGAGCATGAGATGTTTTTGTGAAATAGAGGAATTATGAAAGTGTATTCTCTAGTGTGTATGTTTTAGCACAAGTGAACATTTCTATTACTGTGTGTGTGTTGCTACAGTCTCCATGATGTATATACTGTATGACTGCTGTGTATGACTAACTGTACATTCCCTGTATAGTGCACTACTTTTGACCAAGGCATATAGGGTTCTAGTCAAAAGTAGTGCACTATATAGGGAAGAGGGTGCCATTTGGGATGTATACACAGTGTAGCCTTACGAAAGTCTCTATCCGCCACGGTGGTATGTTGCTGGGGGGGGGTGTATAGGTCAATCTCCTGCTCTGACATGGCGGTGTGTGAGACTCACCAGTAGTGGAGGAGATGTTGACATCAATGCTGATCTCAGGTATGCCCCCTCCCTTCAGCGCAGCCACACAAGTGTAGGTGCCAAAGTCAGTGAACTTCAGGTCGATGATGTCCAGGTTGGTGGTGCCAGGGGAGGTGTCAGGGTCCGTCTGGGTGATCACCATTCGCTCAGAGCTACGCAAGGCGCGGCCATTCTTCAGCCAGCCAAACGTCAGCTCCTCAGGGGGCGTGGCTTCCACCTGGATGGAGTGTCGAGTTGAGTATGTGTGTGAAAAGGGGATGGTGTGTTTTTTTGTGTGTGTGTGTGTGTGTGTGTGTGTGTGCATACCTGGCAGGATATCTTGACCTCACGGCCGATCTGGATGTTGTCGTCATTGTGGTAGGGGTCAGGGGTGATCCAGAAACGGCCCTTCTTCATCGCTGCAGGGAGAACACACACAGACACACCACAACAAGTAAGAGAGTTTCAGGGTCTGTGTGGGTTTGTTTATGTGTGAACCACAGGGTTGATTCCAAATGGCCCTTTATTTGGCCCTGTAGACAGAACAAACACTTAAATATGTTTTTCTGTTATTTGCAGAACAATAACAGACAAAATAGTTCTGCTGTCCATTTGTTGAGAAGGGAAATGTTTATTTTTGCTTTTCCACAAGTTTGAGATAACAAACACACCAGCCAAGACTTTAGAGGCGGTAAGGCGTCAGAGCAAAACAATTTAAAGGGGTGCTGTAAATGCTTTGAAAATTGATTTTGAATGGTACGTCAAATTGTAGAGTAGCAAACTCTCTGCTAGCTGATCAGATTGAAATATGTTTGTCTGAGATTCACTTTATCCAATCACAGTCTGTCTGATATGTGTTTCATCCAATCACACAAGTGTTGCATTCACTGATTGGAGTCATTTTACAAACAAACACATGTACACGCGCGCATGCACACACGCACATATATGCACGCATGCACACACAGACACACAGAGAAAGCAGAAAGCTACATTATTTTTTTTTTAAATGGAAAGATCTTTTATTGCTAATCTAGTTTAGTTTCCAAACACCGTCAGCAAACCCAGCTCTTCAGAGAGAAAAGAAGAGAGGGCTGATTTCATTATAATGCATGTTGCAATGTTTCCCAATGCTGCTGTTGTACAATTCATCTCGTCTGCGCAAAAAATAAACTGACAGTTCCACAGAAATCTTTTCATCTAGCAATTCCCTGGCGACATTATCATATTCAGTTTGGCGAAAAAGGAAAATGAAAACAAAACCTGCATGTCAGATTCAAACACAGGAAATGTAATGTGCAAAACATTGCAATGCTGAAGTCTAACAGAGGCAGGGAGGCAGGCAGGGAGGGAGGGAGGTAGGGAGGTAGGTAGGGAGCGAGGGAGGGAGGGAATGCAGGTAGGCAGGCAGGGAGGGAGGGAGGGAGGGAGGGAGGGAGGTAGGCAGGGAGGGAGGGAGGAAGCACAGAGGGAAAGAGAGTGACACACACCTACACACTAAGAAACCAGAGTGTACGTTTCAAACCAATGTCAGATTGTTCCTGACATCTCAGACAAAAGTTGGATTCATGTCAGGGTAAGTTCCTGCAGGGTTTAGATCAATAATAATTTATCTTCACAAATTTGGTTCTGTGTCATACCTTTCCCTCCAGAGCAGATTTAGGACTTTTGATTTTTGGATTTTTGATATTGGAATGTTTTGTTATTTCACTGTGCGGTTGAGATGTAAAAGTAAGAATTTCATTGCACCGTTTACACCCCTCTGTATCCTCTGTATATGACAAATAAACTGTATTGAGGTGGGGTGAAGATTGTGGACATTTTTAAGGCCTTTGTTGTGTCTATGAACATCCTCTGCACTCCTCTACTGGAAGAAAATACATATTACTGCAAATCCTCTGTTGATGACTGGGTTCTTTCTTGTATGAAGTTGTTGTTCAATTGCTCTGCCATTATTATTATTATTATTGTATGAGGTATTCTTGGTGGGGTTACCCCTGTGATGTGATGTGGGTTTTATAGGGTGTGTATTCTCTTCTCTCTCCACTGGCTATCTGGTAAACAGGCTACACTCTAGGCAGTCTCTTCTGCTGAGGTGTGTGGGTCTGGTAATGGTACACTCTCTATTCTACTCTTTTCCTTCCGGCATGGTTAATACCTGCCTGGCGCCCGAACAAAATCTTTATCTCTCTAATAAATACCACTACAACAGTACCAGTCAATAGTTTGGACAGACCTACTCATTCAAAGATTATTCATATTTTTTTAATACTATGTTCTACGTTGTAGGATAATAGTGAAGAAATCAAAACTATGAAATAACAGATATGGAATTATGTAGTATGTCACGTTCTGACCTTAGTTATTTTGTTATGTCTTTGTTTTAGTATGGTCAGGGCTTGAGTGGGGTGTATTGTCTATGTTCCTTTATCTATGTTTTGGGATTTCTGTGTTTGGCCTGGTATGGTTCTCAATCAGAGGCAGCTGTCAATCGTTGTCCCTGATTGGGAACCATACTTAGGTAGCCTGGTTTCACTTTTGAGATGTGGGTCATTTATTTTCCGTGTCTGTGTTTGCACCATACGGGACTGTTTAGATTTTCCTTTGTTCTTTCACTTTGTTATTTTGTATTTTGTAGTGTTCAGTTTTACATACAGTATTAAAATGGACACTTACCACGCTGCAAATTGGTCCGATATCTCTTACTCCTCATCAGAAGAGGACGAGCGTTACATAGTAACCAAAAAAGTGTTAAACATATCAAAATATATTTTATGTTTTAGATTCTTCAGAGTAGCCACTATTTGCCTTGATGACACGTTTGCAAACTCTTGGCATTCTCTCAACCAGCTTAACCTAGAATCCTTTTCCAACAGTCTTGTAGGAGTTCCCACATATGCTTTGACTGCTTTTCCTTCACTCTGCGCTCTAACTGACCCCAAACCATCTCAAGTGGGTGAAGGTCAGGTGATTGTGGAGGCCAGGTCATCTGATGCAGCACTCCATCACTCTCCTTCTTGGTCAAAAAGCCCTTACACAGCCTGGAGGTTTGTTGGGTCACTGTCCTCTTGAAAAACAAATGATAGTCCCACTAAGCGCAAACTAGATGTGGTGTATCGCTGCAGAATGCTGTGGTAGCCATGCTGGTTAAGTGTGCCTTGAATTCTGAATAAATCACAGACAGTGTCACCATCAAAGCACCATCACACCTCCTCCATGCTTCACAGTGGGAACCACACATGCAGAGATCATCCGTTCACCTACGTCCGCGTCTCACAAAGACATGGTGGTTGGAACCTAAAATGCGGACTCATCAGACGAAAGGACAGATTTCTACCGGTCTAATGTCCATTGCACGTGTTTCTTGGCTCAAGCAAGTCTCTTCTTGTTGTTGGTGTTCTTTAGTAGTGGTTTCTTTGCAGCAATTCAACCATGAAGGCCTGATTCAAGCAGTCTCCTCTTTACAGTTTATGTTGAGATGTAAAATGTTGCCTGCTGCCAGCAGAGCTAGCATAGCATTATGCCATGATAAACTTACACAAATGCTTGTCTAGCGTTGACTGTAACGCATATTTTGACAGTGTTGTTAACAAAAGGCTAAGCTTGTGTTTGATTATATTTATTTCATTTCATTTGCGATTTTCATGAATAGGAAAAGTTTCTAGGGGTATTTATGTCCCCTGCGTTATGCTAATGCGTTTGAAGCTATGATTACGCTCCCGGATACGGGATTGCTCGTCGCAACTTTTTTCAAAATTTGCTCCATAATATCGACAGAAACATGGCAAACGTTGTTTAGGATCCATCCTCAAGGTGTTTTTAACATATATATTTGATAATATATCCGTCGAGGCAATTCTCATAAGAAGCGATTGGAAAAATGGCTACCTCAGTATTTTACGCAAGATTTTCTGCGGGAGACACCATGTGACCACATGCTATATATGGTCCCTTACGGCCATTCTTCAATGGAAATGCCTAAAAAGACGTCACAATGCTGTAGACACCTCGGGGAATACGTGGAAAATGTAAGCTCATTCGTAGCTCATTCACAGCCATATAAGGAGTCATTGGCATGAGGCGGTTTCAAAAAATGCAGCACTTCCTGGTTGGATTTTTATCTGGGTTTCACCTGTAACATCAGTTCTGTGGCACTCACAGACAATATCTTTGCAGTTTTGGAAACGTCAGAGTGTTTTCTTTCCAAAGCTGTCAATTATAAGCATAGTCAAGCATCTTTTCATCCCAAAATTTTAATAGCGCCCCCTAATGCATAACTGGTTAACATGGAGGTTCCAGTCCAGTGGTTAACATGGAGGTTCCAGTCCAGTGGTTAACATGGAGGTTCCAGTCCAGTGGTTAACATGGAGGTTCCAGTCCAGTGGTTAACATGAAGGTTCCAGTCCAGTGGTTAACATGGAGGTTCCAGTCCAGTGGTTAACATGAAGGTTCCAGTCCAGTGGTTAACATGGAGGTTCCAGTCCAGTGGTTAACATGAAGGTTCCAGTCCAGTCCAGTGGTTAACATGAAGGTTCCAGTCCAGACCAGTGGTGAACATGGTGGTTCCAGACCAGTGGTTAACATGGAGGTTCCAGTCCAGTCCAGTGGTTAACATGAAGGTTCCAGTCCAGACCAGTGGTGAACATGGTGGTTCCAGACCAGTGGTTAACATGGTGGTTGCAGACCAGTGGTGAACATGGAGGTTCCAGTCCAGACCAGTGGTTAACATG